>NC_063448.1:52856200-53456200 GCF_020379485.1 Brassica napus | reverse complement strand
AAACAACACTAAAGATCATAGGCTTCAGTATATAGAGCATTTACCGAAAAAATCAATATTTTCGTAGGGGGTTAGGTTAACACATAGATTTTGGGAAAAAAAATCAAAAATATGAAAATACTGTTTTAATGCATAGTTGCATCATACACTAACATATGATAAAGGACAAAGAGATTTGGAACTTTTTTGTCTCCGTTTCTCTAGAAAATAACTATTTTATAGTTGTTAGTCCACCAATTTAGGGAGTATTATGAAGTTTTACTAAATTAATTGACAAAAAATTAAAACAATGTCCATGTACCGTGAATGAGAGTTTAATATATATTAATACAAATGTAGAATGTGTTTAGAAATTTTAAAACAACACTAAAGATCATAGGCTTAAGTATATAGAACATTTACCGAAAAACTCAATAATTTCGTAGGGCTTAACACATAGATTTAGAGCAAATTTCAATGTGCATATTTGCATCATTCACTAACATATGATGAAGGTCAAAGAGGTTTGGAACTTTTTCTGTCTGCGTTTCTCTAGAGAATAGCAATTTTATAATGGTTTTTCCACCAATTTAGGGAGTATTATGAAGTTTTACTAAATTAATTGACAAAAAATTAAAACAATGCCAATGTATCTTGAAAGAGAGTTTAATCTACATTAATACAAATTTAGATTGTGTTTAGAAATTTTAAAACAACACTAAAGATCATAGGCTTCAGTATATAGAGAATTTACCGAAAAATTCTATATTTCCGTAGGGGTTTACATAGATTTTGAGAAAAATTTTAAAATATGAAAATTATGTTTTAATGCATAGTTCCATCATTCACTAACATATGATGACGGTCAAAAAGGTTTGGAACCATTGTTTTCTCCGGTTTTCTAGAGAATAGCAATTTTATAGTGGTTTGTCCACTAATTTAGGGAGTATTATGAAGTTTTACTAAATTAATTGACAAAAAATTAAAACAATGCCCATGTACAATGAAATAGAGCTTAATATACTTTAATAGAATTGTAGAATGTGTTTAGAAATTTTAAAACAACACTAAAGATCATAGGCTTCAGTATATAGAGCATTTACCTAAAAATTCAATATTTTCGTAGGGGTACACATAGATTTTGAAAAAAAATCAAAATATGAAAATACTGTTTTAAAACATAGTTGCATCATTCACTAAAATATGATGAAGATCAAAGAGATTTGTAACTTTTTTCGTCTCCGTTTCTCTAGAAAAAAAAAGGAGATTTTATAGTGGTAGTCCACCAATTTAGGGATTATTATGAAGTTTTACTAAATTAATTGACAAAAAATTAAAACGATGTCCATGTATCATGAAAGAAAGTTTAATATACATTAATACAAATATAGAATGTGTTTAGAAATTTTAAAACAACACTAAAGATCATAGGCTTAAGTATATAGAACATTTACCGAAAAACTCAATAATTTCGTAGGGGGTTAACTCATAGATTTAGAAAAAATTTCAAAAATATTAAAATACTATTTTAATGCATAGTTGCATCATTCACTAACATATGATGAAGGTCAAAGAGGTTTGGAACCTTTATTGTCTCCGTTTTTCTAGAGAATAGCGATTTTATAGTAGTTAGTCCACCAATTTAGGAGGTATTATGAAGTTTTACTAAATTAATTGACAAAATGTTAAAATGATGCTATGTACCATGAAAGAGAGTTTAATATACATTAATACCAATGTAGAAAGTGTTTAGAAATTTTAAAAAAAAAACACTAAAGATCATAGGCTTCAGTATATAGAGCATTTACCGAAAAATTCATTATTTTCGTAGGGGTTAACACATAGATTTTGAGAAAAAATAAAAATGTGAAAATATTGTTTTAATGCATAGTTGCATCATTCAGTAATATATGATGAAGGTCAAAGAGATTTGGAACTTTTGTTGTCGCCGTGTCTCTAGAAAAAAAGAGATTTTATAGTGGTTAGTCCACCAATTTAGGGAGTATTATGAAGTTTTACTAAATTAATTGACAAAAAAGTAAATGATGCCCATGTACCATGAAAGAGAGTTTAATATACGTAAATATAAATGTAGAATGTGTTTAGAAATTTTAAAACAACGCCAAAGAACATAGGCTTAAGTATATCGAATATTTACCGAAAAACTCAATAATTTCGTAGGGGTTGTTAACACATTGATTTAGAGAAAAATTCAAAAATATGAAAATACTGTTTTAATGCATAGTTGCATCCTTCACTAACATATGATGAATGTGAAAGAGGTTTGGAACTTTTTATGTCTCCGTTTCCGTAGAAAATAACGATTTTATAGTGGTTAGTCCTCCTATTTAGGGAGTATTATGAAGTTTTACTAAATTATTTGACAAAAAATTAAAACGATGCTCATGTACTATGAAAGAGAGTTTAATATACATTAATACAAATGAAGAGTGTGTTTAGAAAATTTAAAACGATATTAAAGATCATAGGCTTATGTATATAGAACATTTACCGAAAAACTCAATAATTTCGTAGGGGTTAACACATTGATTTAGAGCAAATTTCAATATGCATAGTTGCATTATTCACTAACATATGATGAAGGTCAAAGAGGTTTGGAACTTTTTATGTTTGCGTTTCTCTAGAGAATAGCAATTTTATATTGGTTAGTCCACCAATTTAGGGAGTATTATGAAGTTTTACTAAATTAATTGACAAAAAATTAAAACGATGCCAATGTATCTTGAAAGAGAGTTTAATATACATTAATAAAAATTTAGATTGTGTTTAGAAATTTTAAAACAGCACTAAAGATCATAGGCTTCAGTATATAGAGAATTTACCGAAAAATTCTATATTTCCGTAGGGGTTAATACTTAAATTTTGAGAAAATTTTTAAAATATGAAAATTATGTTTTAATGCATAGTTTCATCCTTCACTAACATATGATGACGGTCAAAGAGGTTTGGAACCGTTGTTTTCTCCGGTTTTCTAGAGAATAGCAATTTTATAGTGGTTTGTCCACCAATTTAGGGAGTATTATGAAGTTTTACTAAATTAATTGACAAAAAATTAAAACGATGCCCATGTACAATGAAATAGAGCTTAATATACATTAATAGAATTGTAGAATGTGTTTAGAAATTTTAAAACAACACTAAAGATCATAGGCTTCAGTATATAGAGCATTTACCTAAAAATTCAATATTTTCGTCGGGGTACACATAGATTTTGAGAAAAAATCAAAAATATGAAAATACTGTTTTAATACATAGTTGCATCATTCACTAACATATGATAAAGATCTAAGAGATTTGGAACTTTTGTTGACCCCGTTTCTCTAGAAAAAAAAGAAGAGATTTTATAGTGGTTAGTCCACCAATTTAGGGAGTATTATGAAGTTTTACTAAATTAATTGACAAAAAATTAAAACGATGCCAATGTATCTTGAAAGAGAGTTTAATATACATTAATACAAATTTAGATTGTGTTTAGAAATTTTAAAACAACACTAAAATAGGCTTCAGTATATAGAGAATTTACCGAAAAATTCTATATTTCCGTAGGGGTTAATACATAGATTTTGAGAAAATTTTTAAAATATGAAAATTATGTTTTAATGCATAGTTGCATCCTTCACTAACATATGATGACGGTCAAAGAGGTTTGGAACCGTTGTTTTCTCCGGTTTTCTATAGAATAGCAATTTTATAATGGTTTGTCCACCAATTTAGGGAGTATTATGAAGTTTTACTAAATTAATCGACAAAAAATTAAAACGATGCCCATGTACAATGAAAGAGAGTTTAATATACATTAATAGAATTGTAGAATGTGTTTAGAAATTTTAAAACAACACTAAAGATCATAGACTTCAGTATATAGAGCATTTACCTAAAAATTCAATATTTTCGTAGGGGTACACATAGATTTTGAGAAAAAATCAAAAATATGAAAATACTGTTTTAATACATAGTTGCATCATTCACTAACATATGATAAAGATCTAAGAGATTTGGAACTTTTGTTGACCCCGTTTCTCTAGAAAAAAAAGAAGAGATTTTATAGTGGTTAGTCCACCAATTTAGGGAGTATTATGAAGTTTTAGTAAATTAATTGACAAAAAATTAAAACGATTCCCACATACCATGAAAGAGAGTTTAATATACATTAGAACAAATGTAGAATGTGCTTAGAAATTTTAAAATAACAGTAAAGATCATAGGCTTCAGTATATAAAGAGCATTTACCGAAAAATTCATTATTTTCGTAGGGGTTAACACATATATTTTGAGAAAAAATCAAAAATATGAAAATATTGTTTTAATGGATAGTTGCATCATTCACTAAAATATGATGAATGTGGTCAAAGAGATTTGGAAATTTTGTTGTCTCCGTTTTTCTAGAAAAAAGAGAAGAGATTTTATAGTGGTTATTCCACCAATTTAGGGAGTTTTATGAAGTTTTACTAAATTAATTGACAAAAAATTAAAGCGATTCCCATGTACCATGAAAGAGAGTTTAATATACATTAGAACAAATGTAGAATGTGTTTAAAAATTTTAAAACAACACTAAAGATCACAGACTTCAGTATATATAGAGCATTTACCGAAAAATTCATTATTTTCGTAGGGGTTAACACATAGATTGTGAGAAAAATCAAAAATATGAAAATATTGTTTTAATGGATAGTTGCATAATTCACTAACATATAATGAAGGTCAAAGAGATTTGGAACTTTTGTAGTCTCCGTTTCTCTAGAAAAAAAAGAGATTTTATAGTGGTAGTCCACCAATTTAGGGAGTATTATGAAGTTTTACTAAATTAATTGACAAAAAATTAAAACGATGCCAATGTATCTTGAAAGAGAGTTTAATATACATTAATACAAATTTAGATTGTGTTTAGAAATTTTAAAACAACACTAAAATAGGCTTCAGTATATAGAGAATTTACCGAAAAATTCTATATTTCCGTAGGGGTTAATACATAGATTTTGAGAAAAATTTTAAAATATGAAAATTATGTTTAAATGCATAGTTGCATCCTTCACTAACATATGATGACGGTCAAAGAGGTTTGGAACCGTTGTTTTCTCCGGTTTTCTAGAGAATAGCAATTTTATAGTGGTTAGTCCACCAATTTAGGAGGTATTATGAAGTTTTACTAAATTAATTGACAAAATATTAAAATGATGTTATGTACCATGAAATAGAGTTTAATATACATTAATATCAATGTAGAAAGTGTTTAGAAATTTTTAAAAAAAAAAACACTAAAGATCATAGGCTTCAGTATATAGAGCATTTACCGAAAAATTCATTATTTTCGTAGGGGTTAACACATAGATTTTGAGAAAAAATAAAAAATATAAAAATACTGTTTTAATGCATAGTTGCATCATTCAGTAATATATGATGAAGGTCAAAGAGATTTGGAACTTTTGTTGTCGCCGTTTCTCTAGTAAAAAAGAGATTTTATAGTGGTTAGTCCACCAATTTAGGGAGTATTATGAAGTTTTACTAAATTAATTAACAAAAAAAGTAAAATGATGCCCATGTACCATGAAAGAGAGTTTAATATACGTAAATATAAATGTAGAATGTTTTTAGAAATTTTAAAACAACACCAAAGAACATAGGCTTAAGTATATCGAACATTTACCGAAAAACTCAATAATTTCGTAGGGGTTGTTAACACATTGATTTAGAGAAAAATTCAAAAATATGAAAATACTGTTTTAATGCATAGTTGCGTCATTCACTAACATATGATGAATGTCAAAGAGGTTTGTAACTTTTTTTGTCTCCGTTTCCGTAGAAAATAACGATTTTATAGTGGTTAGTCCTCCAATTTAGGGAGTATTATGAAGTTTTACTAAATTATTTGACAAAAAATTAAAACGATGCTCATGTACCATGAAAGAGAGTTTAATATACATTAAAATAAGTGTAGAATGTGTTTAGAAATTTTAAAACAACACTAAAGATCATAGGCTTAAGTATATAGAACATTTACCGAAAAACTCAATAATTTCGTAGGGGTTAAACACATAGATTTAAAGAAAATTTCAAAAATATGAAATTACTGTTTTAATAAAACACATAGTTGCATCATTCACTAACATATGATGAAGGTCAAAGAGGTTTGAAACTTTTGTTGTCTCCGTTTCTCTAGAAAATAGCGATTATATAGTGGTTAGTCACTGATATCATTCAAATTACCCTAAGGAGTGATTTATACTCTCTCAAATAAGAGGTCGAGTTGTAGTACTTATGGATCGAATTCACAGGGAGCTAGGGAACCAATTAGATCTAAACAGTTTATGATTAAGCTAGACTAATAGTTTATAAAGCAGTAAATAATTAATGCAAAGCAATTGATAAAGCAGTAAACAAGTTGAACAAGACAATTGTTCAGCTTGGCAAGGAGTTGTTTGATGGAATGATGGTTGATAGATCTAGGGTTTCTATTCAGGAGATCAGGATTATAATCCTACAGATGCCTAATGAGTTACATGCATGATAATGTAAAGCTCAACTACTTGATCAACAAGTCAATCAGCTCTCGCATGTTTTGACTTGTCTATTAACTAGATCTAATGATCTCAACTATCGTATGTCGATCAATAGAAAGTGTCGATCGATAATCCTATAGGGATATCGATCGATACACCTTTCGCTCCGTCGATCGATTATGCAATAATGATATCGATCGACGCGCTTCTAGTTAAGCTTTATGCGCGGGTCGAATGGTAGCTTGCTAAGCTCACTAGATCAGCTCTCGCCTTACTCATAGCAAGAAACATTAGCTCAGTTAGAATGTTTTCAGGATGAGAATGAAACTCTCGCTTTTATCAATCAATCCTAGGGCAAGTTTTAGGTAGCTAATCTAGAAATAGGCATTAATGAACAATCCTAATGATGATTATCACAACTCAGCAATCTATGGTTGGGGCTGATCCCTCATCCTATCTGAACCCTAAACCTAACAGGTGGATCTATTCAGACATGAAGTTTGTCACAAAAATCCTAGATGAATAGATGAAAAGCATAAATAATATAAAACCAAAACAATGGAGTTCCAGGAGGACTCTGAAGTAGTTCCTCCTTTCTCTCTAAACTAATAACAATGAATTAAAGAAAAGCTTAGATAGATGTAGCCGTCAAAAATGGCTTATAAATAACATAAATAGGGTTTCTGGTCGTCCAAGGGTATTCTGTTAATTTGGGGTTGCTTCTGGGCTTCATTCGGTCATAAAATATGCTCGGCCCGCATTCTGGCATCCATATCGATCGATGTCAAGAGTTCTGCATTGATCGACATACGTTCCTTTTCTCGACAGCTTCCTCTCGCGAGGCAGACTGACCACTCCTCAGTAAAACGGGCATAACTTCTGCTACATGATGCTGATTGACCTCAAACCGGTGGCATTGGAAAGCTAACTAAAAGCTCTATCTTGTGACAATATATGGGCTCCATCTAACGGTGGGGAGATCTCCATCCATAGCTAAACATCTGACACGTATGTGCAGTTCTGCACCTCTAAAGACTCCAAAATCACCATATTTCTCCAGAACGTACCTGAACCTGTAAATGTTCTAAATAGACTCTATATAGTAGTAAATATATATTAAAATACTTATAGACCATGGCTAAAAGTGGGTAAAATACATGGTCTATCAGTCACCAATTTATAGAGTATTATGAAGTTTTACTAAATTAATTGACAAAAAATTAAAACAATGTCCATGTACCATGAAAGAGAGTTTAATATACATTAATACAAATGAAGAATCTGTTCAGAAATTTTAAAACAACACTAAAGATCATATGCTTCAGTATATAGAGCATTTACCGAAAAATTCTATATTTCCGTAGGGGATAAACAACGTGTACAAATGTGATGTATTAGTAGTGGGTAAATTATAAGATTCCCCAAAAAAAAAATTACACTAAAAGTTAGTAGAGAAGCGTCTCTTTTCTCTCAAGAAACCACATCAGCCATACTTCAACATCTACCATTCCAACTTACCGAGCTGTCGACCGTTGTTGGGCTGCTAAACCAAGCAGAACTTGCGAGAGAGGATCTTTCTCCTTGATTGAAGTGAATAAACATCAGAAAACGTCGTCTAACTAGAATGGAACCCTATATATGAATTGATTTGCTTCCCTAACTTGAGTTGGGTTATTTGTATGTTTGTTTTTTTACCTTTTTCTTTAATATCATAGTCACTTGGAAGTCTCAAAACTAAGGAAGCAAATCGATTTCCTGGTTATTGATTCTTCTTCTATCTATCATGTTATGTGTGGCACTGTCTTTATAATTACGTACTACTATTGTAATTTGCTTTAGAAAAGAGCTGATTTGGAATGTTATCAAGTTATAGACCTATTTATCAAACGACATTATTTACAAGCTACACAAGCTAGATTCCTCAAGTGGATGATGACCTCGAGATGAAGCTAAACGGCGTGAACGATGTCAAAGCCAACGGCGAGGTCAAAGAGAGGAAGAAGCTGCACTGTGAACTGAACTTAATTACCCTTCTGGTCATCAATGTGTGAACATCATTTTCTTTTTTTCTACGGAGTTGTTCATGTTGGCTACTATTGCGCTGAAGGATGCAACCCCAAACTACTCATGAAGTCTATTGTACACTTTTACGGGATCAAGCTTCAAGTGCAAGAGAGGATTACTCGTCAGATAGCTGAGACACTATCACCTCTCGTTGGTGGGGATATGATTGTATGATCTCTAGAGGGATTAAGAAGTTTGGAAGCAGCACTGCGACTACAGTTGTTTTGGGTCAGTTTTAGAATGATAGTTCAGAAAGAGCTGCGTTTCTAGAGAAGATCCATACAACAACTGCCTTGAAGGCATATGCAAGCTCCCCATTTTGAGTGGGTTTACTTGTTTGTTTGCTGTGTTTTGTTTTGTTTGGTATCATAATCACTTTGAAGTTTTCAAAACTACGGAAGCGATTTGATTTCTTGGTGATTGATTCTATCTATCATGTTAGATGTGCCATTCTCTTTAAATAATAGATCTTGTGAGCCATTCTACGTACTACAATTGGAATTTGTTATAGAAAATAGATGATTAGGAATGTTATCAAGTTAATGAACATTTTTAAAGTAATCTTAATAAGAAAAATATCGAAAATTAAGGCGATGAATATGTGTATAATATACAGTTCTTTAAAGTTTGAGGTCATAACCATTATTTCACCCGGACTATGCATAGAACCAACCAAAATTTAGATGAAACAAGCGAAATCGAAAAAAAAACTACGGTGCATATATATATATAAGCATGTAGTGATGCAGAAACTTCATACAACGGGGACGCTGGAACTTGGTACGACTCTCTTGGGTAGTAACAAGCATCGAACAGCTGAGCAACACAAGATTATTAAATGAATAGCACACGCCAATGCTCCAAGAACATTGACTACCTGTCCATACACAAACCAAAAAAGGAAAAAAAAAAACGTTGCCAACAGCAAAATCTCTCAAAGAAATCGATAAAAAATCATTTTTCCAAAGAAAATGAAGGCACTTACAAGAACGTAGATGTCAATCTTGTAAATCACAGAATAAGCAATCCAAATTCCAGCGTTGATGAAGTTAACAAATGAGAACCAAAACGGCAGATACATACAGCGAAATTGTTCCCCGTCAACCTTTGTTTGCTATCGTTTCACACATTAAAACAAAACAAAAAAAAGGTTAATAAAAACTCATAACTAATTAGTTTATATATCTATCAATTAGGAAGAAAAGAGAGCTCATACCAGGGCTAGTAAACCATGCATAATAATGGTGTAAACGGGGCAAACAACACCGATTAGTTTACGTCTTGCCGATACGTTCTCAAGGAACAAGAGCGTATGCCCATAGAAAAAAATGACCACACCAATCTCAACTATAAGACATGCCCCAGTGGCCTCCATCTGAAGATAACCAACAACATAAACATTGGGGATCAAAATCAATAATACAATAATGAGTAAGAAATTTAAGCATTAATGATGGAACTTACGTACACGTTCTAATTGTAGATTTTTGTCAGAGTAGATAAAAAATACAACCAAGTAGATCACTTCGATTACAAGCCCGACGCCATTACTGGTGGTGACGAGAATGCTATCCTTTTGAACAAGTGGGAGACCATACAAAATCCACAAGCAGCATTTCATCACCATCGCTACATGACGATGTTGTTGAAAATCCACATCCACTGATTTATTCTTGTGAATTTGTATAAACTTTGGCCTGTATATGCAGATGTTTGTGAATATAATTATAATAATACTTTTATGAATCCGTGAAAGAAACAATGGTCCTGGAAATCAGTAACTAAAAGATAGAAGAAAAGATTACATGTGTGAGAGGGAGATTAATAAAGATAAAACATTTCCTGCATCAAGCCAGATAAATAGTATCAGTAAACGGCTAAACTAAGCTAAGTAAATTTGCTAACTAGATCCGTCATTGGATTAACATCGATTAAAGTTCCTCCAAAACAGAAATAATATATAGCTTCATTCAAACTAGTGCTACAACTACAGTACTGTCTCATTCCGGTCTAAGTAAATATTAAATATACGAAATTACACATAAGATAAGAGATATTCATTGTATAAATAGAGAAGCAGAACGTACCAACAATTCCGATGATTGTACGAATTTCTTTCGCATTCATTGTGAAACACGAGGAAAGATTAGATGGGTGAAGCAAAACGATGAGAGTAGTGGGGGGTTTTCTGCATGTGTTATGAACGTGTTATATGACAGAGAAAGAAACAAATTCGGTAACTAAATAACAAAAAATAAAACCTAAGGGCATAATTAACGGAGGATTTAAGTGGGTTTCTTAGTGTTGGGTCCCATTATTTTTGCAAAAATCGGTTCTTAGAAGTGTGAAATAAAGACTGATCTTCGAAGGGTTTTTGCACTGTTCGCGGACCCCACCAACACGTGGCGGTCCGCGATTGTCTCGCTTTTTAATTTTTTCTTTTTAGACAAAAAAAAAAATTCTAAGAAATCGGTTAACCGTTTCAGCGTAATGACGGTCTAAGTCCAACAGCAATAGGAAATCATATATATTTGTCAATATCTGATCAATTTAATTAAATATAAAAAAAACAAAATAAATAATCCTGAATTTAATTTCTTAATAGTAATTATTTTCCTTTTTTCTTTAATTCAAGAAGTTTTCAGGCAAATCTCATAATCTTTTTAGACCAATAACAAGATCCGGTTATTAAATCCATCTGCAGCTGCTCAGCCTCAAGCCTGGAACCTCTTCCCTTAGGGCAGATGACTTTACCAGTAGAGTTATCAGCTTTGAGTGAATTTTTTTTTTCTATAAGAATGTAAATCCCAACCTAGAAATTCAAGTCTTATAAGATATAAATGAAAAATGAAAAGCTCATAACAATAATGAAAAAGATGTTTCCACCTCTTTGCCTGGAACCCAAACATTGTAAATAGTCCCTCCCAGCACAAATCGAATCCGGGTGGCGGAAGTTACAGCCGCAACCCCTTTGCCACCACTCGTTCTGGTAAATGGCATTGGAATGTAAATATGATAAAATAATGAAATATAAATTATAAAGCTTTATCCCAATCATGTCTAGGTATCCAGAGCGTGAAAGTATACCCATTCGATGAAGCAATCTATTAACAATAAAGATGAAGTTTTAATTACTTGGATTCCAAGATTAATAATTTTGACCAAGGGGAAATTATGTGTACAAGAGATGTATTAGTGGGTAAATTACAAGGTGTTGTTCATATTGGATACAGTTGCGCCGAAGGATACAACCCCAAGTCACTCATGAAGTCTATTGTACACTTTTACGAGTTCAAGCTTCAAGAGGATGACTCATCAGATAGCTGAGACACTATCACCTCTGTGTTGGTGGGGATGTGATCGTAATAGCCGAAGCAGGACATACTTTTATGATCTCTAGAGGATTGAGAAGTTTGGAAGCAGTATTGCTACTATTGCAGTTTTGGGTCTGTTTTCGAATGATAGTTCTGCAAGAGTAGCGTTTCTAGACAAGATCCACACTACAGCTGAAGGCAGATGCAAGCTCTCCATTTTGAGTGGGTTTTCTTGTTTGTTTGTTGTCTTTTGTTTTGTTCGGTATCATAATCACTTTGAAGTCTCAAAACAAAGGAAGCAATTCAATTTATTGGTTATTCATTCTTCTTCTATCTATCATGTTAGATGTGTTATTCTCTTTATATATAATAGATCTTGTGAGCCATTCTACGTACTACTATTTGAATTTGTTTTAGAAAATAGATAGATTTGGAATGTTATCAAGTTATTGAACATTTTTAAAATAATCATGTCGAAAATTTGGGGCTATGAATCTATGTATAATAGTTCTTTAAAGTTTAAGGTCAAACCGGATGCTTCATCCAGATATGCCTAAAACCAACCATGTTTAGATTAAACAAGCGAAACTGAAAAGAAAAAAAAGTTACATAAACATATATAGAAGCATGTAGTGATGCAGAAACTTCATACAACGAGGGAACTTGGTACGACTCTCTTGGGTAGTAACAAGCATGGAACAGTTGAGAAACACAAGATTATTAATTGATTATCACACGCTTATGCTCCAAAAAAATTGGAGAGGGAGATGTATAATGTCGATTTAAGAACTCATCAACTAGAAAGGTGAAGTTTCATCAAAATATTGTTGCATAGAAATAAATAAGATTTTGAAATCTAAAACCATTCTAAAGCTGTCATATTGTTTTTGGGTATTTTCTATGAGAACATTCATATATGTATGTATGTATATTTGTTTGGAAACAAATGAAAAAATAATCCAAAAGGTTTACATAGGCGAATTTAAGTTTTGTAACGTAGTAATTAAGCTTGTATTCCTGTTATCACTATACAAGCATCTCATTTTATCAAATGTAACTCAATAGAATATAATATGTAAATGCAAGCCATAATGATGGCACCTACGCAATAATTTAATCAAAACCTAAACGAATACGACAAATACTATTTGAATGGGAATGTGGGATATATACATGTTTCTGAACTTATGTATTTCTAAAAGAAATGACTACATATTTGTAATAACAAGGAAAAAAATAATTCAAACATTTTTAGTGCATTTATGTGGTTTTCAAGTCTTGAGGAAACTAGACACGGTACGATCCAATTCAGCCCTATCATCGAAAATCTTCTTGGGAAAATCATTGTAGACATTATCATACACGACTGCATGGCCTTCTCGATCATGTCCGTAGATGAAAATCGAAGTAGGATGATCCACCACAGACTGCCCTTGACAAAGTTCTTTGATTCTCATAGTCGTTCTCCACTTCAACGTATTCTAGAGCATCTTCAACGATTTCTTCACACTGAAATCCTTAGCACTTAGGAATTTCATTAAAATTATTTGACTTTTTTCTTCTTCGAGCAAGAAGATCTTCCACATCTCTTTTTCCAGTTCACCATTAGAATTCAAATGCCCCCGCACCAAAGGCATCAATTCTATAAGAGACTTCTTCTTTAAGACAGTTAGTTTTTCTATAACTTTCGGCTGCTGTGAGGCTGAGACTGAGTTGTCCAAACCTGTAACCCTATGATGCTGCTGAAACTCTTCTATCTGAGATTGAGTCTGTCTCGTATGAGGCAAGTTTATAGCACCCGTCAGGGTTTTTATCATCATAAAAGAGAGAGAGAACTAGGCTCACTGTCTCTGGCACATTTGGCTCATTGTATACTGACTCCTGTAATATTTCCAAAAATTCAGCATAAGAAGAGCCACTTTCTAGGGAGTAATACAACTATAAAATACGGTTCAGAATCCCAGCATTTGTCTCCCTGACGTCCTTATTCTCGTCCTTGATTGTGGGAAGTAAAAATCTCAACAAGCCAGTAACATGCTGGGAAAGCTTGTTGATTGTTGAGCCATCCAAAATCGATTCAAAAGCACTAATAGCAGCCTCCCGGTGTCGCCAGCTCCCAATCTCCAATATGTTCTCAAGAATAAATGGAATTGCAATATGTACTATTTCATCTCCACCCGTTCTGCTAACGAGGCAAAGGCATTTCCTTGTAGTCATAGATATGCGCAAGACATCACCAGAATGATCTTTACCCTCTTCAGGCTTCCTCAGTTTTCCTAGCAACATGGGAACTAAGTGGGGAAGAGCCTTCTTAATGAATTGGGGAGAGGATGAGTCACCACTATCAGGACTTTCATCCTGACAGTGTATCTCAAAATCACAGATGGAACTCCAGAACTCAATCCTTGGAGGGCAAAGCTCTTTTCATCTTCACTTACCAAGTCTTTCCTTGTATTCCTCCGAAATTTTGTGGTACTTTGACGCAATGGACACAAGGCATTCGAAAGCAGCTTGCCAGATCTCTGCCTTCTCGGAAAATGCCCTCTCGCATACCACATTGATGATGTGAGTGCTGTCCACTTCATTATCAAACTTCCTCCTAAAAAAGTCCAGAGAATCAAACAATGCATTTGTTGTTATAACACTTTACTTCTGCAGTATTTTCAGACTGGTTCATGCCCTGCAAAATTACTGCAAGGACAGAATCCACTTCATCTTGCTTGAGATGATGAAATGTCTCTGCACAGACATAGCCTAGAATTACTAAAGTTGATTGCTTTAAGTGTGGGAGACTGCCATCCTGGGTCATATTGTTAACCAGTGATTCAACAAGTTCAGGCCAATTCTTCTGAGGAATTTCAACAGAGGCTATACCATTGCAATAGCCTGAGCGGAAGTATGCCTTGCCTCTAGGAGAGATGAACCGAGAGTTTCCAGTAACTGTTCCTTGATCTGGGATTTAAGAGCAACGTCAGGTTCAACTGCAAGCCATTCTCTCACTAAATCATCCTTTTTGATACCAGCATCTAGAGAATTCTTCAGCAGTCTACCAGCTAGTTGACGGGAATCAGCAGGTTGGTGATCCTTACCGAGCTGCAAAAACTGTTGCAAGTGTTTTTTTCTTGCAATCGCACCAGAGTCTTCTCCAGCTTGGTACGCACACTTGATTGGGAATCTAGGAATAGCTGCATGGTTTCCATTTATTTCCTCTATCCTTGAGGAAAGATTGTGTTGTTTGGAAGTATAGTATGGAGGTTTTTAAGCCAAAGTTCGTTACTCGCAATACCTGGTCCCTCATTCGTTCTTCTTCCCCGACGGTGAATTGGCATGAAAGTATTTGGTTCTCGTACGCAACACCGAAGTACGCTTTCAAGGCGTGGCTTGCCATGCACAACAGATTAACCACAGGTGATAGAATGCTTGTCTGGAACGCCAATATTGATGCAAGCTGCACCCTGTGTTGTCAGCATATAGAAACCAGGCACCATCTTTTTTCGAGTGTAGCTACTCGCAGGAGGTCTGGACGAATCTTCTTCGACAGTTGCTTCTCTCCCGCTTTACCTACAAATGGCAAGACATCATGGTGCTACTTGCAGATCGATCTCAAACAACACTGAAGCTCTTCCTTCTGCGTTACAGTTTCCAAGTCACACTCTATTCCATCTGGAGAGAAAGAAACAACCGTAGACATGGCTCTCAACCGATTCTAGCAAGTCAGCTAATTAAACTGATTGACAGACAGATTCACAATAAATGTCTGTTAATGATAACAAAGAGGATCCGACACCACGAGGGTGTCCTTCAAATTTGGATTCTCCACACGTTAATTGTTTCACCAAGTGCTCTGTTTTCTATAATCATGTTCGGTTTCTAGTAGCTAAGGCTATAACAAATACTTTTTCTGAAAAAAAAAATATATATATTTTTTCTGAATAAATTTTACATATTACTCAAAAAAAAAAAGAGAGACTATGTTGTTTATGAGAGAGAAAAAAAGGTCGATCCTTTTCTTTTCTTTTTTTTTTTTCTTTTTTTGAAAGAATTTTAAATTTTATTCACTTCAAAAAACTTTTTTACAAACTAATGCTACCTTTATGTAAGAGAAAATCTATAGCAAGTTTATAGATATGGAAAAAAAATTATCTACTTCCAAACCAAATCTCCATAGCTTTCTCATAATTGTTTCCAGTTCTCCTTCTCAAAGAGGATATCTTATTTCGGATCATCCTATCCAGAAAGATAATGAGGCGGCCTGTAGTCTGAGGAGCCTCAGCCACCCTGCGGGTGTTTCTTTCATGCCAAAGTGCATAAAAGGTCGATCCTTTTCGCTTCAGCTGACACGACAAAAATAACAATAAACAAACATTTTTCAAAAAATTGCACATTTCATCTGCAACAAAACAAATTACACGTACGCATTTTATTCGGCCTTAAAGACCTGAACTAAAACGATCCAATAAAGATTTGGTTCAGAGCGGATACAGATCATGTCATTTTTACCCCCATTAAGTCTCATAATGAAAGATTTGTGGGTTTTAACCTAGACCTGAAAAGGTAAAAAATGGATCAAAATTTTAATCATTTTTGCTTAATATCTAATTCAGGTATATGACTTTGGATGTAAATGCTGGTATAAGGTAAAATCGACCCAGATCACCTTAAACTATATTCAAAATTTATAAAATAGATCAAAAAATTATCAAGTAACTGAGCCAAAATATATGAAAATGATCCAAAAAAATATTCAAAACACCAAAATATACAAAGAAACTAACCTAGAAACATAAAAATTCAAAAAATACCCAAAAGATCCAAAATATTTCAAAGAAATCGACATGAGAACATGAAAAATACCTAAAAATAATTCATAAGACCCGAAAATCAAACCAAAACCGTTTATATTTGAATATTGTGGTTCTTTACATGTATAGAAATTATCTATCTAAACCGACCAGATCCGAGAAGACCCGATCCAGAATCAACATGAAATTTTCTAAGTATATCCATTTAGATTCAAATGTATAAGGTCAAAGGACCTGAACCGAAAAAATCCAACCCAATCCGACTAAAAAACCCAAACTTAAAACAAACCAACATAAACGGTTTTTTTTTCTTTTTTATCTTCTCCAATGAAATGTGCTTAGAATTCCCAGAGCCAGTCCTAAAAAAAATTAGGAACCCTATTGTTAATTTTATTTTAACAAAGATATAGTTTGAAATTATTTATTATTTTCAAAGAAAATTTTAGATTATTGATGGGAGAATTCTAATATTACCCCAATCGTTTTTATATATATTAAGTTTATTAAATTAAACTAACCCTTCTAAATTATTTAAAAATCATTTATAAAATAATTATAAAAGTTTACAAATTCAACCACTCCCTAAATAATAAATCATAAACTCAAATATTATAATATTATTATAATATATTGGTTAGAGATAATATTAAAAATAATACTTTATGGTATTTTAAATAATTCCTCATGATTAACTTTAATGGCATTATGAAAAAAATCATTTTATTATTATTATTATTTTATTCATCATAATAGCAAAAATCTATTAAATTTCTATATACTAATCTTTTAACTTTGGATCTTTTGTTTTACATTTACATTTATATTTTATATATAACTATATGAATATTTATATATATATATATGTATGTAAATAAATGATTTTAGAAAAATTGAAGGCTCCACAAAAGAGGATAACCCACAAGTTGGACCGTTTGCACGATTTTATCCCACGCGTCCAACTTCTTCAACCAGAGTCTTTGCATCACTCTTCTTTATGTAGCTTTAAGCCATTTGCATCTTCTCCTTCTTCTTTGTCACTCTTCCTGCAGTACTCTGTTTCTACTTCAGAACACTGTACTCTGACCTTATCAATTCTCCCCCCTCTATACTCACTGTGTCCTCAAGGAATAAACGAGAAAACTGATATGTGAAACCATTCCAAAACTGTCATGTTGCTTTTCGGGTGCTTTCTATAAACTGATATTTGAAACCATACCTATCTGCTATGACTCGGTGATTACAAACAACCAAGAGTTTACTAGAATTTATGACTGCTTCCATGATCCAGCTGACAGGTTTCTTCTGCAGTGTTATCACTGCCTCCATACTTATCATTGCTGGAATACTCAAACCATTGAGTAAGCTCCTCTTATCACACTTTACCAGTACTTGAGACCTCAAAGTCTTAGACATGACTTCTTGTTACTCCAGTGCGTGCGACCACTGTGATTTTATCATGACTATAACACCACCATGATGTTCATGTAACCCAACTGCTTGACCAAGAGTTGGTCCACCAGGGTCAAAGTATCGTTTTGCCTCCAGTATTAACTCCAAACATCAGACAATTCACACTTCCACTTGATTCCATATAATCCTTTGACCTTTAGATTTTGATCAGCGGATCGCTTCATCTGTTTCTTCCACCCATATAAAGATTTTCTAACTACTTCTCTAATCTACCACTAGAATGGAACAACATATGGAAGAGCTACAGTATCAGTAGATTCTATTCTAAGAGCCTGGCTCCAGACTTGCAGAGTCTCATCCAACGAAGTAGTAGAATCTGTTTTTGGCCTCTTTGATAAGCTCACACCAGACTGACCAAATAGCCACTCTTGTTCTTCATTTCCATCAAACTCATGCAATTCCTCCCTTTTGGGTACACTCAGTATCTGATCCAAATACTTCAAGTCCGAGTGAGGCCGCTTTTTCGCTGATGCCTCACCGTTTTCTTTCACTTCCACAGAAGAAAGGCTTTTGTGTTCTTGAGAATCAATGAAACCGTTTACTCTATGCTCATTGACCTCTGGATTACACACTGTTTCTTGCAACTCAGTAACAAGCTTCGGAGGAGTTTGATATGCTCCCAAGTTTCTTCCGTTCTCTACGGATGACACTGGTGAAGCAACTGGCCTGTGTATCTTGTTTAGCCTAGATCCATTCTCTGACATAACAATTAAACAACCAGCTAAGAGACAAACAATAGTAGAATAATTAATCAACATTAAGAATGACTCACCATATAAGAATCCATTCCTCTCATGATCCTTCCGTTTGCCAATATTCCTATTATCTACATCTCTTTCTTTTAACATAGAACCTCCTTCTACATATTTGTGTTTATGTTCTGTGTTCTCTTGACTACTACTATGTGTTGTGTACTTCGGTTCACTTTTCTTTATCTCTTCACTATCCAGTGACTTATTATCACCCTTCGTCACACTTTCCTTGAGGTGATTCAGCTCTTGTAGCTCTTTTTTCCCCACTGGTTGAACCATAATCTCAGTTCCTTTCGGATCTCTCCAAGAGGATACTCGACCAACCACATTTTCAGACCTTTTATCCATGGCAAAGTTCTCTCTAACTCCACAGGGAAAACTACTCTTCCCCACACTTTGACTCTCTCTAGCTTCTTCTTCTTCATTGCTAATCCTTCTTGCCAAGTCCTGTACAAACTTAACCTCTTCGTTACCATTATTCTGCACGGTGTTGGGCAGAACACCAACAGCATTTTTGTCTCTCTTTTCTCTGTCTTTCCTATCGCTATGTTTCTCTTTTCTCTCCTTCCCTTCCTTATATCTATCTTTGCTTGTTTCTATATCCTTCTTCTCCTTTTTGTGCTTCTTTTCCTTCTTCTGCTTTTCCTGCAGATTCACTCCAAATACGATTACGACCTTAGAAAGATCACTATCATTATTTTCAAAGGAGAGCAGTAGATTCTATGAGTTCAACCTTTATTAAAGAGTCTGCCTCCTCGGTTCTAATCTTCTTCTTCTTCTCATATCCTGGTGGTGGAAACGGGAAGCAACGAGACATTGGCACTTTTATCCCCTCTCTCAAGTTTCCTTAAAGTGGTATATACTTTAAACCACTCTTGTTACTTTCTAAATCCTTTATCCCAATAGCACCTGACCAGATCAGAGACTGTGATCCAGCCCACCATATAAAAAAAATTCTCACTTTAAAAGCTCTCAAACTTTCTTTACCATCACCCAATAGCCACTTCACAGATCCTATATACTCTATGAAGTGGAACCTGCCAAGAAACCGATTTCATTTCAAGAGTAAAGCTCAGATTAAGATATGAGCAAGCTCAAAGCACGTTATAGGCAGCCGACAACCTCTTTCCGACAGAATGTGAATCAAATTCCGACAGATTTCAATTTATTTCGCTACAATTTCCAACCCCGAATACTCTTTCCGACAAGTCTTTGATCTCCGAGGGACGATCCTAGTAGTATAAAAACGGTAAATTAGGGTCCAATTCAAGGATCCGATCCAATCAAACCCTAGAAAAACTAAAACCAATCGAAACAAAAAAAAATCACAAGACCCGACGATTGCTTAGTGCAATTGGCGCAATAGGAAGTGAGAAAAACGAGATTTTTAGGGAAATTCAGATAGAAACAAATCGTAAATTAGCTCTCTCTCTCTCTCTCTCTCTCTCTCTCTCTCTCAAGTAACAATCGGATCAAAATTTTGCCGAAAACAACGAAATTTCACTCAAAAGGCTTTTGCAGCTAAACTAGAGAATCAACGGTGTTCTTTGGAACAGTTTTGTTTTCGAAAATTGAAAATCATAAAAACAAGAGAGGAAGGGAGATTGGAAGATCTTGGAGGAGAGACCGAAGAAAGTGAGAGATATCTCTCTCTATAAATCTCCATGCAACAAGGTGAGTATGTATACTATCTATCTATATATATATATATATATATACCTTCTCTTTCTGTGTATAATGTTTGTGTCTCTCTTTTTTTCTTTTTTGAATGTCGGGTTTACTTGTATATTTGGGTTTGTTCTTCAACAAGACGAAAGAATCTCTCTCTAGAGAACCCCGACAAAGATAAACTTCGGTCTAAAATGGCTAAATCCCCTATATATTATTATTTGTGAAACAATACAACTTCTTTTAACCACATATATCACTAGGATGATTCTTAAAATTATTAGATAAATATGCTAGTCCATCTAATTATATTATAAGCTTTTATTAAACTAGCCATAAATTTATTATTAATATTATTTATTATTTCCTTAAATAAAGATTACGGAATTATCTAATATGGGTAAAGTATATATGACAATTAATGATTTTGAATAATAAAGATCTGATAAAAAAATAATGTATCATCTATCAAATTTGTTTAATTTTAAACTATTAAAATAATTTAAAAAAAATCACAATAACCATATTATAAAAATTTAGATTTTTTTGTATATGTTATATTTTGAATTTTAAAAAACGACTATAAATTACTAAAACTGTTAAAAGTCTCATATTCAAATTTTGCTATCCATGGTTTAAAATTTTTGTTATGACAAAATACAAATGATTACAAAATCATTTAAATAAAAGTCTACTTTAATTAATCATTAATATTTAAAATATATATGTATATATATCATTCTAAATTAAACTATAAATCATATTGAATAAATAAATATTTTAATTTCAAAATTTACTTTGAATAATTTTTTTTGATAAAATTTTTGAACTAACATTGATAAATTTTTTAAAATTATAAATTACTAAAATTATTAATCCCGCAATGAAAATTTTGTTATCAATAATTTAAAGTTTTTGCTATTAAAGATACACATGATAAGAAAAACATATGAGTAGAAAGCATCATTTAATAGACATTAATATTAAAAATATATTATGTATGTTAATATCATTTAAATTTAATTACATATCCTATCAAATTTTTAAAAAAATTGTTTGGATTAATAAAATTGATTTATACGTTCGTACCAATTTAATTATATATGTAATAGTTACTGGTTTTTAATTATTCAATATATATTTATTATTTCATAATATTTTCATAATATGTAATGTTTATATATATATATAATGTTTATCCCGCGCAAAAATCTAATGGTATTTATAACGAGAGGAAAACAAGAAAGGCCTTTTTAGGTTTTTTAAAGAAATTATTTGGGCCAAGCCCATTATCAAATACCGTAAATTAGGAGTATGATTATTAGCGTAATTTAAGAACCGGTTATTAACTTTAAGAAAGAAAATGCGGCTAAGAACCGGTTCTTAAATACTAAGCAAGTGCAATTTTGATTTAGACAGCACTTCAAGTCCTTCCTTATTTAAGATGCTACTGCTAACTTTTCTAATACATCCTTAAACCCCCTATATAAAATCTAATCAAGTAATCAAGCCATGGTAGAATGCTTCTATAGCTACTTTGCCATGCTAGTTTATCAAAGTTCTAGAACCCTTGTCATATTGAAAATGCAAAGCTTTTGCATTTACTCAGATACTATCTAGCAAATTAAGATATCAAATTTCTCACAAGTCGAACCTCATCAGACACATTGCTGTGTCGTGCTCGCAACAACATGTCGAGTTTAATAGAATGATAATAATACTATCTATAGGAAAAAAAGTGAATGTCACCAAAAGAGAATAACTAACATGTTTAGATAAGAGTACATGAAGTATAGCTAAGCTTAAATAATAACTCTCCCTAGCTAAGCTTAAATCAGCATGTGACTCTCTACGTAACCCACAAAATAATTTGATCCATGAAACGAATCTTTCTGTACATCAACTTCAAACTTCATCTTCTTAAAACTGGCTCCCTTGAAATCGTGGTGGACAATAGTAGCCTCACTTGTGTAATGGCTAGGTGCAAAAATAATATCACCCATATGATTAATAACACATTTCGTACGTAAATTAAGCTGGGGAAGATTATTGAAAGACTTCGCTTTGTAATCCTGTTTTCCTTCTTCGAAAACGAACAAATCAATTGACGGCACTAAGTGAGAACGTTGAATGGCTATGGCTACTTTGCCATGGTAGTTTATCAAAGTTTTAGAACTGTTGAAATGTGAAAGCGAAGCTTTCATTTCCTCAGAGGCTCTAGCAAAGATATTCAACTTCTCAGAGCTCAAATCGAATTTCATCAGACACATCAATCCTGTGTCTGTGCTCGCAATGTAGTACACAAACCCGTCAATACACAGACAGCTAGACCAATCTGTGTGAGGAATGCCACAATCGATAAATCTCCATTTTTTTAGATTTAGCTCCCAATGTGAATACCTGATAGCGACTAAGCTGAGGTGTTGCGTGTCCTTCAAGATTCTGGGTGATACACAATACTTTGTACTGATTATTGACAGGATCATATCCGAAAAAGCGTCTGCGTATACTTTCTCCACTAGCGGCAAGCTTTGGTAAAGATATGGTCTTTCCGGTGCAAGGGTTGCATATGATATCACCAAAGTTTATCAGACCATTAACGTAATAACGAGGGTTACAGGCTCGACGGAGAGGAAAAGTTATTTTGGATAGAAAAGTGGTTGATATTGATGTTGATGACAACGATAGAGAAGATGAAGAGAAGAAGTTGAAGTTTAGGCGTCCCGTTTGGTCGTCGTATTCGTAGCAAACGAGCAGGAAACGCAAAGGCCGAGTCAAGGATCGTAATCTGATGAAACTCTTGCTGCTGATGATTTCTTGCCATGATTTAGATACGAGCATAAACCTAACTAGGGATTTTGAAGGCAACCGGCTAAGAATCTCGATCTGCAGATCCAAAGGAACAACAACATTTGTTCCCTTGTTGCAAAGACGGAGACTTCCTTGGATCATGGTCGTAAACCCTAGTTCTCTCTCTCTCTACATCTTTCTTCCCTCTTGATATTATTGTTTTAATAGAGACACAGCAAGGCGGCAGTAGTATGGTTAATGGGCTTCCCACTTTTATTTGGCTCAGTTTCCGGTCTAAAAAATCAAATTAAAAATAATAGAAACTGGACCGAACCGAACCAATGCATGGCCTCACAATCTTAAACCTTGGAACCCTTATAACTGGCAAAAAAAAAAAATACAAAAGACACGAAAGCAAAAAAAAAGAAGACACTTGCCTGACAAATATGAAAGACGCAGAAGATGTTCTCTTTCTATTTCCCTTTCACAAGCATTGAGCATCCGCTTTGCGCAATGTACATATATATCCTCCAATTGTGAATTGACCAACCAAGTAAGCGTTTGTGTGGTCATCAGATAACCCAAAAAAAAAACAAGTCCTTAACAGCTCTCTACATCACCAAATCATCAGCAGAGTAGTAGTCGGCAATAAGACGGTACATGTAAGATGGGTTGTGTCCTCCCCTGTAACCAAAATCAGAACTACCATCATCAGCTTCACAACCAAAACATATATAGTAATGCCATCAAAATTTACTAATCTAGAAGAAAGAAAAGATATATAAATATGAGACTTACGTATCGGTTATGAATAGACTAACAAGGCTTGGTGGGACGTAATCGAATGTAGGGTTGACAACTTGAAGAAGGGGAGACCCGGAACCCGCTCCAAAGTCCAAGCAATCAGAGAATTCACCAAAATCCAACAGTTCAGAAGGAGATCTCAGCTCGTTTAGTAATACCTCCGGATTGTGAGGATAGAGTGGACATAGCTGTATATTATATACATAAGCCTTAAGTCAATTTTTCAGGTTTATGAGAGCAATCACTGTTTGAACACAGTATTCAACTTGGAACCATACCTTGTGACTACCGGCTAGAACCACAAATGGGACTGCGTGCTTTTTTGCTGCCAAGGCAGCCATGTTGACTCCAACAGGTCCTATAACCCCACCATTGGCCATTACTGCATGTGCTCCAATTATAACCTGTCCATTATCACACATCATTTGAGATCTATTTTTAAAAGCCAAGGGGCATTAAAATACAGAACTGCAGGACTAAAAATGTACCATATTCACTCGAGATATCATAGCAAACACTGCAGAGTCGGTGATCACAGTGGTCTGCAGACCTCTTGCTACCAATTCTTTCGCTAAGAGATGGCCCTGATACCTAAAAGTAGAATAAGAGTAGAATTGGAACTTGGAAGAAAGGCAATAAAAACGATACAGCGGATTTATATGGACACCAACAATGGTAATTATGAAACGTAGGAAAAAGGAGACACCAAACCTTGGAGCACCTTCGGCAACAAATACGCGGAATGCTCTCTTTTTCTCCTTTGCAGCACACAGAAACTCAAGTACTGTTCTTGAGCTACCCAGGGTTAGAATCACCTCACTGAAAAAAAACGAGCATTCAGGTCTATTGCAAGTTACAGATAATAAAATGGAACAGAGACAAAAAGGTACTTTTGATGTATATGCTCTATAGCTTGCTCAGCGATCTGCTCATGACAACCGGAAATCTCGAGGATCAGGTGATTGACTCCTTCTATAACATCATGCTTCAGCTTCCGAGTTATTGAACTTTTATCCGCAGCTAAAAGAAGTACATTCACCACATTAATATCAACAAGTAATGAAAATATTCTAGCTACCAAACACAACATTGGCCATTGATTCATCAAAATAATTTCAAACAAAGCGAGATGAACCCCCTAAAACCAGACTGTAAAAACAGAAATTGAATCTTTTGTTTCCCTCTGTAACTCAGCAACACAAATTCACAGAGAAATCCAGCAATAGAACTACCAGAATCATAACGCTTTCTACAGTTCCTAAACTTTCCCAAGCCTAAAACTCCCATTTACACTCAAATTAAAGTCCCCGTCTTAGACAGTTCCAAAACAAAACCATAAGCATCGAGGCCATATCTAAACCAGGCAACATAAAGTTCTACAGATAAAAAGAATAACACTTGTAAAGAAGAGACACAGCCATGGAGAAAGGTACACTTACTTTTGCTTTCGGAATCAGCACCGGACGAAGAAGTGTACGGAACAGCCGCAGACTCAGGAGTCCCCTCGAGAAGCGTTTGCAAAGACGGAGGGCGTAGCGTACTCCTAGCTGCAGCTGCAGCAACCGCCGCAGACATAGCAGAATACCCAACTCCTTTGCAGTTATCATCTTCACCATCGTCATCACTAGCGTCAAGCAAGTCCAAACCAGCCATAGCTGCCGTAGCTAAAGAGAGATCCTCCTCCCTTATTATATGCAAAACCCGCCTAACTACATTCCCCACCGCAAGCTCTACAGAAATCATCACATCCAACAAAAAAAAAAATCATTCCTTTGATTGATTAAAGAGAATTTGAAATCACAACATACCAACAGGATTTGCAGCGACCAGTTGTTCACCGACGGCTTTCACAGCATCGATAAGAGCTGAAGCTTGGTTTGAGTGAGGCACTCGCTGTTGAGAGATCACTGACCTGAGTAGCTCAACGGTGCATTTGGCTGTAGCCTGTGAGCCTTCAATCTTACTGTATAATCCATATGATCAAATCAGAAACTCTCTAAACGAAAGGGTTTTACGAAATTACAGAAATGTATACCGTTTTCTGAGCTTGTTAACAAACTCCAACACCGTTGATTGTACGTCTGGCATCTTCCTTATCCAAAATCACTGAGAAATTTTGAAACCAGAGGCGTTAAGATTTCATAAACCCTGAATGAGAGAGCCTAAATGCCCCCAAGGGAAAGGAGCGGGAGATAAAAGATAAGGATGTATGCTTACCGGCGAATACGCGACGGTGGCGAACGATAAGGAGCTGAAGTAGACAGAATATTCCGGCGAGAGATAAACGGAATTGAAAAAGATGACCAGTTTGTTCACTCTAGTGAGAAATGGGAGTTTGATAGGTCTAAAGTTTTGGGCCTTTTTGGGCTTTCATCTTTAAAGCCCAACGAAAACCTCGCTAAAATAACCGTATTCCAAATGCTCTAATTGTTTCATTTTATGGAATTATTTTATTATTTTGTACTCCTTCTGCTTCATTAAATTTTTGTTTGAAAATGATCATTTTTTATATATTCAATGTATATCAACTATTTATTGTAAATTTCAAAAAACTTAATTATACTTATTGAATTTTTATTAGTGTAAAATGATGTGAAAAAAATAATCACAAAAAATTATGCATATATAAATGAAGTTTAATATTTCCTTCGTTTCTAAAAGATTTATGTTTTAGAAAAAAAATTGTTTCAAAAAAACACATTTTTTACATTTTCAATGTATAAATTAACTGCAAATTATAAATTTTAAAAAACATAATTGTGTTTATTAAAATTCTATTGGTTAAAAGTTATAGGAAATAGTTAATAAGGGAAAATAATGTATTGGTAACTAAAATCTGATATGTTTTTTAATAAATGTGAAAATTTTAAAATATACATTTTTTTGAAACGGATGTAATATATTTTATTAAGATGGGAGAGAAAACTAAAATATGTAAATTTTGAATAAATGAGTATAATTTAGCATTTAATTTCACGGTTGGTTCAGATTTTGTTTTGGTTTTTCAAATATGGAAACTATAACAACTAAACCGATAAAATTTAACACTCCTTATTTCTTTATAAGGACCATATTCTTATTCAGCCGTAGAAACAACTTCAAACTAAGCAAAAAGCTATACAAGAAATAATTGCCTGAGATATCCAGCAGAAACTTCTTATTATATACACACTACACCAAAAGGGATCATGAAAGTTTTCGCATTCATATGCTTCTGTTCTCTTGCTCTTCTGCATTACCATTCTCCTTAAGCTTATACGTTCCCTCTACATACAACTCCGTGTCCCAAAGAAACGTACCAAACGCCACAGCCTCCAAAACCAACCGCTTCAGACTCGAGTACGACGTCACAATCGTCTCATCGCTCTCCTCCGCGCCGAAAAGAGCCAAACTCTGCTTCTCTATCAGATTCCTCGCTTCCTCTGTCCTAGGCCTCGCGCACCTCCGCAGCGTCTCGGCGTCAAACCCCGTGATGTAATGCCTCAGCTGCTCCTTGGCGGAGGAGATCTGCGAAGTCCCCGTCGTGAACGAGGAGCCAAAGACGGGACCTTTCAGGTACCCACTTCCGTGGAGATCCGACAAGGAACACTCGAGCTGGTGCCTGAGGGAAGCGGATTTCAAGAAGTAACCGTACAAGATGGAGGCGTCGTATACGTTTCTGAGATGGAGCTTCTGTATCTGCGTCGTTGCCCAGTTGTCGGTCACGCATGCGTTGACGCGTAGCCCGATGACTGCGCTGACGTGTTCTTTGATGAGCTCGAGGGCGTCGCAGGTGTGGATTGATTCTAGCTCCCAGTCTTTTGTAGGCCAGATCTCGAGTCTTCCGTTGTAGATGCATCTAGAGAGCTTAGGAGCGAGAGGGACGCGTATCTCGGAGTATTTGTAGAATATTAGCATGTACATTATGTCTTGGACTGCTGTTTTGCAGTAACGTTCCTTGAGATGAGCTATCCTTCTGCCAAATACACAGAAAATCAGGAAAATAGGGTTAGTAAAAAGAACACCAAAGCCATAAAAACAGAGTATAAGATGGTCTAACATTCAAACTAAGCTTAACAAAGAGCTACAGAAACAGGATAATAAGTGGAGACAGAGCTGACAAGACAGTGTTAATCTGGCTTAAGAAGTAAATCAACGATGAGTTAAATTATCACAAGAAAAGTTATGAAATGCAAGCCAGCCCTACCGAACCCTAAAACAGCACTTGTATCACAAGGCAAAGTAAGAGAAAGTAGGGTTAGTAAAAGAGTATTAAAACCATAAAAACAGAGTATAGGATGGTCCGACATGCAATTTAAGCTTAAGAAAGAGCTGCAGAGACAGCACAATAAGTGGAGAGAGAGCTGATAACACGTGCAAGAAACTAACACAGATGAGTAAAACAGTGTCAATCTAATTTAAGAAGTAGTAAATCAACGCTGGATGAAATTATCTTAGTCCATGAAGAATACCACAAGAAAAGTTGAGATAAGCAAACCAGTCCAAACAAACCCTAAAACAAAACTTGCTTCGCAAGGCAAAATACGAGAACACAAAATAAATAAATAAAACATAGGTATATCATTAGTATGATTCTAAGATCACTATAAACAGAATTCAACTAATTAAACACAAAAGAATCAGAAAACTCATAATCAGTGTGTACAAGCTTACGTGTTGGAGACGAAAACAGCATGTACACAAGTATCCAATGATATTTCACAGGTTTCTGTATATATGTATCCAAGTCTACGAATGATTAGTGAAGTAGTGAATCAGAATAAGTAAACGCTGACGGACCTGTGGAGAGAAGCTTCGTCGGAGCCAGAGCTTAGAGCCATACGAGCTAAAGCGGCTTCGCGTTCATCAGCCAGCTGCTTGAGCTCATCAGCGGCGGCGTAGTGAAACAACTGCCGCTTGTTAAGCAGAACGCTTCTCAGAAACCTCCCCTGCGCCGATCGCAGCTCAAGCGGCGCGTTAAGGCTGCTTCCAGGCTCGCACCGGCTCTGCCCCGCAGTCGCTACCACAACCATCGATCTATACTGTACCTTCCTCATCGAAGGGAGGGAAAATACTCCTCCGCCTCCGTCGCCGCTCTGTCTCCTCAGACGCGAGGGGAGAAACGAGAGCGCCGCTTGATTTGAGAGACAAGTATCCATTGAAAGAAGAATAGGAAACCTAGAATCAGTTGTAAAGGATCAGTGGTGGAGAGAGTTACGGAGAAGACTAGTTTTTTTTCAGCAGATTAGTGGGAGAAAGTGGCGTATTTTTTGGATAAGGCTTGAGAGAGTATCTTTTTAAATATTCTTCTCTATTTGCAATTTTTCAAAATAAACTGATTCTCCTTCTTTCTTTTTTTCTGTGGGCTCCTTGGAGTCGGTCACGACTCACGGTGGGTGCTTGGCTTCTATTCTCTTATCTCTAACTTGACAGGTGGCTACATGTCATTGGCTGTGAATAATTACTCAATTTGTTTTTTAAATCTTATTCTCGAGTTTATCCTCTTTTGACTGCATGCATCTCTCTGATTGACCCACTTGTCTGATAGTATAGTGTGTAAATAACATGGAGAAACTTCGAGATTCCTAGTAACACTCATGATACGTGGTTAATATTTTTATATGTAAGCCCATAGATTATAATGTTATAGTGGTCTTCTGGTGTAGATTGGCACCTAATCTCAATTATTGACAATGATATAAAACAGATTTAAGATGGCCCGTCAGTTTTTTTTTGTCTTTGAATATTATGTGGTTGGAACTCTTCGTGTTATCTAAAGCCATGTTTATAAAAACACATCCAATTTCTAAACCACAATCATTAGGATAGTTATTAGTATTTGATTTTTTTTGTTTAGTATATTAGTACTAGTTAAGTTAACATCATCACCTCAATTTCACTTGAAACACGGCTTTGAGTACAAATAAAAAGCAAAATTTGAATTCTGTTAACTTGTAGAGTGGAACTGATACAACTCGTTATCGTGGTAAACATTAATCGTTTTCCCTATAATAAAGTTATTCTAGTTTTGATTTATCGTCTGGTCCGTAGCATTTGCATATGTAACATGTTTCGTGTTATATCCGTTTTTTCTTCAAGATTGAATTCCGCTTTCTGAAAACATACTTTCCTATTTTTGGAAACATACACACTTATAAATATAAATTTATAATTTTCTACCAAGTAGAAACAGCGTATTGAATGAGCCATGCCTCTTGAATCGAGTTATTGAATTGTTAATTGATAAGATAAGCCTGCAAAAAAATTGATAAGATAAGTGGTGCTCGTGTCATAGCTGACTCATACATTATTTGTCTGACGTCTTTTGTCACTTTGGGTCCACAACCTGCGATAGAGTTTACCCATTCCTATGGTAATCGGAGACAGTGACTGAGATTCAAGACTACTAAGAGCATTTGCGTCACTGAACACACAATTTTCGAAAAAAAAAAATATTAAAATAAATAAAAGAAGTGAACATGTTTCCTGCGGGATCACTGCACTGAATCCCGGTCATCACTGTAGCGCGAGTCCCACGGCACATGGCGGCTCGCGATTGGTCCGATTAATTAATTTTTATTTTTTTTAACAAAAATCAAACAGAAAAAAATAATAATAAAAAATATTTTGTGAACCCTTTCCATGGGGTTCACTGATGGCAGATGCCCTAAGGCTATGTTTAGATTTATAGTATGAATGTTAAATATAGAGCTTAGATTTGGTTAAATAGAAAAAAAATACGTTGGATTTGAACTGGCGTTCAGTATTTGTATTAGCATATTATTCGTTCTTATTTATTTTACCTTCTTGAAGGTTAGATCTTTGCTTTTTGGTCTCGTCATGTATATATGAAGTTGTTAATTCTTAAGTCACGTGCAAATACAACCCTTTCACCTTTGTATAAAAGTGAAAAGCAAACAGATAAAGTTCAGGGGTTGACTTTTAATTGCAAAGTGAAAAAGAGTTATGGTGTTGTTCAAAAAAAAAAAGAGTTTGGTATCGTATTCTTTAGAGAATCATCACGTGTTGCCCAAAAAAAGAGAATCATCACGTTAATAGACAAAACCAATTTATTACTCATGAGTTTTTATTATTCGAGAGTGAACAAATTAAATAAACAACATCTTGCAGTTTCTAGTAATCAAGCCATACACATCTTGCGGTTTAACGTGCCAGGTCTGCTAATCAGAGCCGTAACACCTTGCGGTCTTTCCTCGTATGTCTCTCTCTCTTCACGACACTGTCGTAACTCGTAAGTCGTCACAATGTCACGCTAGGAAACTCGCAGCGTCCGTAGCCTGGTCAAACAACAATAGAGTTGAACAATTTAGCAAACCCGAAATCATTCTCCGGTTTAAACATAACCGGAACTAATTTGACACGAATTAGTTTGTTTAATGACTAACCTGGATCTTTGATGGTCTGAGTGGCGAGCCCATTGAAGTAGCAAGTCCCACCGACCTTCCGAAAGCTAGCCCAGTAAGAGCTAAAGGCGTAGCTGGCGTGGAAAACCATCAAATCCGGTTTGTGACATGATCCACCCGGTTTAATCGGGTCACAAGTATTATTCCCCTGCGAGCAAGCGTACGATAGAGCATCACCAAGCTGAGTCCAATTCGCTCCTTTCGCCACAACGCACCATATCTTCCCCTTGTACACCTCATTATTCTCCGGCGCCGGCAAGGACTCCTTATACTCCGTCGTCTTCCCGGACAGCTCAATCTCGTAAACCTGACTCCCGTTCGGATGCAGGAGCCCGAAATGCCGCTCCGTACCCGGACCCGTTTTCTGATTCTCGTTGTAAAGCGCGAAAATAAACGACGGGAGAACCTTCCCGGGCCTCGCCGGAGTACCTACAGGCGGCTCGGCGGCGAGTTTCTTGACTACGTTACGATTATAAGTGGCGGCGTTGTAGATATTCGCTCCGATTTGGTCGTAGTCTCCGTTATTGGGCCAGCCCGTTTCCGCGACCCAGATCCGAAGATCCGGATACCCGAGGCGTTTCATCGCGAAGACGAAAGCGTCAATCATCTGATCAAAGAGGTTGTGATAAGTGAGATTCGTCACCGGATCCACGACGGTTACGTTGGTGGACTCGAAAATGGCGTAATCGAGATTTATATGGGCCGGATCTTGGGCCCATGCGAAGTACGGGTACACGTCGACGAATAAAAACGATTTGGTCCGGTTTAGGAACTGTAGCATCGGTCTCATAACCGAACCGGAAATATCCGACCGGAACTCGCCGCTGGAAGGAGGGTAGGAGGAGTTGAGGACGTCCATGGCGAGCGTGGTCCCCACTTTGACTTTTCTGACGCCGAGGGTCTTTAACGAGCGTTGGATCTTGCGCATTGCTGGAACTAAAGCGGATTTGAGCTCGGAGTCCGGGGAGGAGAGGATCTCGTTGCCGACGAGGAGGTAGCGGATCTTGGTGGAGGGGTAGAAAGGGAGGACGTTGGATTTGATCCAGTCGTCGGAGAGGGTTTTGGATTTGGTTATGTTGACGATGAGCTCGTTGGGGACCATTACGGAGACTACGATGTCGGTGGCCTTTAGTGCGGCGAGGATGGATGGGTTGGCGTCGTAAAGCTTGACGCTTTTCGCGTTTAGGGATTTGATGAGGTTGACTGAGTCGGACGGTGACGGGAGGTTGTTTCCGAGCTGGCCGTAGTTGACTCCTGGTCGGCCGGAGAATTTTGCTCCTGTGAGAAAAAAGAATTAACATTTTGAATGAGATATTAAGCCGCCGTTGATGGAGGTGGTGAGAGGTGGTTATACCTGAAACAGAGATTAGGAGGGAGAGAGTGAGGAGATGGAGAACACTCATGATGGTAGCTGATAGATAAGCTCTTCTCCTTCTTCGTTTGTGGAGAAGATATGAGTTTGTGGTAGGAACGTACAAGAGAAGAGAAGAGAAGAGTGGAGAGATATTTAATGGCTAGTGTTTGCGTGCTCCACATTAAAAGAAGAGACTGGTTTGAGTATTAAACAAGATCGTACAGTGCACTGTATTTATTACATACAATGTATTATAAACATCGTTTGTATTAACAGAAGACTGTTAACTATTTTTAGCTACTGCGTTTACATGATGCATGACCAGTTTCTCGACCTCGGGTGTACGGTGAATGCTTACTTTTCGTCTTAGTGTAATATGTAACTGGATTTCAAGTATTAACTAAAAAGATTGTTTCTTACCCAAGTGTGCATTCAAAGCCGTGCGAAGAGATACAGAGACCTCTGAGGCGAGATTATATTTTTGTCTATATAATTTTATGAGTAGTATATTTAAAATGAAATAATTCAAAATAATTTTTTTTGCCACATGGATTAAAAATAAGAAAATAAAAGATGATACACAAAGTTTAGAATGTAAAAATTTTGATTAATTTATTTTGGTTCATTGAAAATTTTCACCAAATTATCATAGTATATAAAATGTGATGGAAAGTATTAAATTAGTAACATAAAAATAAAGGTTAAAATTGTGTTAAAATGATGATACTTTTAAGAATATTAAAGTCTCTAAAACTTAGTTACTATATAAGACATTTACTTACATTCAAAGCAAATGATACAAAATATATATAACCAGATAATAATAGATAAAACCTTAAAAGTCAACAAAAAATTCATCAATTTTTATTTTTGTGATTTTTTCAGTAAATCATCATAATTTGCATGGGTTAGAACTTAGAAGTTGATGACTTTAAAAAGAGTTATAGTCTCTAGGATTTTAATTAAAACAGATTATAACAAAAAAAAAATTCAAACAAAAAATGGATCTGAAATCTGGTAAAAACTAACTAAATTACATTTACTAGATACAAAATAAATTAGAGATTAGGGGCCCTAAAATTTTACATTATAAAAAGACCCTAGACAAATGACTTTTTCATTTCAAGGTAGGCACAGTTCAGGTATATTTACCATTAGGTTTTTAATATTCATGTTTCCGTTTGGGTTTTAGTGTAGCTCATATTTTAATGCTACTTGTGTAATTAGCCAGTGGGAATGGGGTAATTGAAGAACTATTATCAAATGATTTTAAAATCATTTAAACTCCCATTGTTCATTAAAAATGTATTAATGTTGATTCCTCTAGTAAGTAGTAGTATTAATATTGTACTAATCTCGGGTCTTTCAACGAGTTGGCGATTGTTTGGAGAGAAAAGGTTATGAATATAAATACGCATACAGCTACAAAACAGTGTTCATTGGTGTCTTAATTTCTAGACAAATCTCAACGGTCTCTTGTAATAAATAAGTAAAAGTTCAGTGAGAGTTGAGAAAAACGAAAAAGTAACGTTCTTGTGCTTTAATGATGTGATGTGACACTATGCTCTAGATCTCATTTGATCATTGCAATAATAATGACAATAAACAAATCATACATATAGTCAGTCAGCCCATTTCACTATTTGAGGTCTGGTAAACCAAATTCAATGGTAGGGATGGTTTAAATTAGCCGTCCGAATCAATATCTCAACCTGATTAGATTGGATATGTATATCCAAATCTCAAACAAAGTTATAAGAAACCAAAACGACATTATAGTGCCCCTCCCTCTTACAGAATCTCTCTTTATCTTCTTCCTTTTGTACTTTTGTCCTTTTTTCTTTCTCTGAGAATTATTCTTTGTTAGATACTTTCTATGTGGGAGTAGATCTCTAATACGGGTCTGCTTTCATGGTTCAGTCACTTATCTTATAGGAAATCTAATTTAAGCATCCACCCTTCTGTGTACTTGTTTATGCAATAATAACTTGTTTTGAATACTTTTAATAATTATACTTGTATTCTCTGATACTTCTGTTCACTAGGGGTGGGTATATCGGTTTAGTTTCGGGTTCGGTTTGGATTCGGTTTGGTTTGGCTAATTTGGGTTTTATAAAACTCAACCCAATTAAAACCAAAGTAGCTTTGGTTTGGGTTCGGTTTGGGCTTAGTTTGGTTCGGTTTAGTTCGGTTTGGTTTAGATTTAGTTTGGTTCTTTAAAAATCTATCAAACAAAAAACAATTTAAAGCTCGATGACAAAACTCTTAACCACGTCAAAGGAAGAAATACAATAAGCAAAGAGCAGACTATTTGTAATCTAATTAGCGTAACAAAGACTTGTAAGCATTCCAAAACCTATTAACTAAAAGACTATTTGCATCTATCTTTTTGTTTTTATTGATCCTATAATAACTTTATTACATAATTTAGGGAATGAAAATTGGAGAAGATGAACGAAACGAGATGGCTATGATTTAGATGCTTATAGTTTATAGGTTTTGTTTTCAGTACAATATTTAGGTATTAGGATTATTTGAATCATATTTGGATTTTTTTAAAAATATATGGAAGTTAAGAAAAAATGGAAAAAGAAACTTTAACTAAAATTTACAATATGTTAATATATATATATATATATATATATATTGGATTATTGGTTTGGTTCGGTTTGAATCAAACTGAACCATTCGGGTTGAGTAAAACATGAATCAATTGGGTTATGTAAAGAGCACGGTTTGATTTGGATCGGTTTATTTTCGGTTGGTTTGGTTTGGATCGGTTCGGTTTAGGATTTTTGCCCACCCAGTTCACAATGTCTAGAATATTTCTGTAGGTATAGTTTAAGTTTACTGTATATACAGTAGAAAACTTAACATAGGTTTTTTTTTTTAAGTCCTCGAATTTAACATATCTTTAACCCGTTGATATAACTTTGAGAAATTACATAATTTATTCAAAAGCCCAAAACAAAAATCCCTTGTGCTGGAGTATAGTTTAATAGTTGATCTGTTTGGGCGGAACAAGTAGCCCCCAAAAATAGTCCACTTACAAATCCACGTCTTAGTAAGTTGTAGTAAAAGCCCATGATGGTATTCGCAGATTTATTGTGGCCCATTCTGTTGAATCTATATTATTAAAAGTTGAAATACAATGAGATCGTTTGGAAAAGTTTTAATAAAATTGGTTTGGATATATGAATAGCAGTATCTATTAATTTTATTTTCATATTTTAATTACTTTAACAATTTAATTAATTATATTATTTCAACAATAATTCATCTATATTATTAAACTGAAGTATATTTTGATACTGTTTGGAAACTTAAATAGTATATTAAATGAAAATTGTTTGGAAACAAAGATAGCTGATTAAATATTTTTTTATTTACATATTTAGTCACTGTATTTCTTTCTCATTTACAGATTTTGTCATCTGGAGACTTGGATAGCAGATTAAATGAGAATTGTTTTAAAACACGGATAGAAGATTAAATATTTCTTTTTATTTACACATTTAGCCATTGCATTTCTTTCTTATTTACAAATATGCTACTTCACTTAAAATCAAAAAATTAAATTAATTACAGTGAATTGTTATTTTTTTTTCCTGAAAATAAAAATACAAACTGTAATATATAGTATATATTAATCTGCTACAATACAATTTTCAAGAAAACCAAATATCATAAAATTAATAATAATTCATAAAAACCTACTGTAAAAAATTAAATTATTTTTAAATAAATAAACAAAAAATCAATAGGTTAATATATGAATATTACAATTACATCAAATTGCATCAAATTATAAAATTATAAATATAATATTACGTACATATAAAAAATTATTATCAAACATCTATATTATTATATGATATATTCTACTCTAAATATATTTTACAAAACATTAAAATATAAATGGACATTTTATAAAATCAATGGTTTATAAATTTACATTAAACGCAAGTTAAATCCAACATCCGCGCGGGGGCGCAGATCAAGATATAGCTAGTCTATATTATTAAAACGGAAGTACCTTTTGATACTGTTTGGAAACATGAATAACATGATAAATGAAACTTGTTTGGAAACATGGATAACATATTAAGTACTTCCTTTTATTTATATATTTAGTCATTGTATTTGCAATAAATTAAGTACTTCCTTTTTGTATTTCTTTTTATTTACAGATTTTACCACTGCATTTAAAATCAATTTTAATTAATTAATTACAATGGTTGTTGTTTCTTTGTGATTAAAATACAAACACAAGTTGAAATATATAGTATCTATTATATAAACAAAATTTTAAATTATCCTATTTAGTTTAGTCAAATATAAAAACTTTGAGAGTTCAATTTTTTTAAAAAAAAAATATCATAAAATTAATAATAATTCATAGAAAACTAATGCAAAAAAAATTAAAATTTTTAGTATGTTGTTTCATTTTAAAATAAATTAACAAAAAAAAAACAACAGGTTAATATATGAATAGTATAATTACATCGAACTGCATCAAATTATAATTTTTTTAATATAATATATGTACAAATGAAAAAATAATTATCAAACATCTATATTATAAAAATAATATATTCTATTTTACATGTAAATTACAAAACATAAAAATACGCATATGATTTTTTATAAAACTAACCGTTTATGATTTTACGTTGAACATAAATTAAATCAAACATACGCGCAGGGGTGGGGTCAAGATCAAGTAGTTATTATAATTCGCGCAACATTCAGTAGGAGATCGATCAGCAACAGATATACCAAAACTTTTGAGATATCGTATATATGTATATATATATACGTATGTGATCGTCCTGCTTCGCCCGAACATTCGGTTTGCGTGTTATCATCATTTCTTATGATTGCGCCAAACATTTGTTAATCAAATTTCGAAGACTAGGTTATTGATTAGACATTTTGTGCTCGGATACTTTGTTGTCGAAGGTTCTGGTTTCTATAGTAGGTGAAATAGAAAGAGAGACGTTCTGTGTTCCATGAAGAATCTTTGAAAGATTACAATTGGATCTACAGAATTTCCATAAATCACGGCGTTATCCCACTATATAAAAGCTCTATTTAATCAAAATTGGCTTTTGTGCTCATAACCACTGATATTAGACTTTTTAATGTGTCTTTTCTGTTGAAGAACTTGCCACACAACACAACGTAGAAAATGACAGAACACCTCACCCAGCTGGTTAACACTAGCAACGATCAAATCAAAAAAATTCAAATAACGAGATCTAACATTTAATTTGACATTGACGAGGTTGCGTGATATATAAAAATCAAGCTTAGCTAAGATTTGATGTTTTTTTTTTATCAAAAAACCATTTTATTACTCAAACAAGATTTTATGTTGCTTTATTAGTCATGAATAGGCTATCTATAGTACTACATGTTAATCGTTTGAAATAAATCATTAAAACACTTGTGGAAATTACACATAATTTTGTACAAATATATATGTCACGCTATGTAAACCGGGCTGCAAAGAAAGAAAGAAAATTCAATATCAACTTTTCAGTTTTAATGTCACAGCCTGTATACCAATCAAAACAGTAACTTTTATTAAAGAAGAAAACAAGAAGATTAGTAAGAGCAACTTCATGTTAAGTATTTGGAAAAAAATTCCTCTTCTCCCTCTACCTTATCAGCGAAAAAAAAAAACCTAGATCTCGATCTGCTCCGGCGTCCGGAGGCCGCTCCTCTAAGCAGCTCGCATTAGCTCCGGCGCCGGAGGCTTCTCTCAACTTCAACCTCTCATCTTCCTTTTGCTCATCTTCCTCTCTTCTCTTTTATTGTCAATATGCGGGAGCCCTGGTGGTGGTTGTGGCGTCTGAATCCTAGGTCAGGTGCTCCGGTCTAACTGCTGGTGTTGCAACGAGGCGTCATAGGTCTTGAGGAATTTGGGTCGGCGTTTTAGGGTTTGACTTCGGCGGATTTGTTTTCTCCTTTTCCGATCTATTTCGAAGTCAAGGCGGTGTTTGGCGCATGAGTCTTGGATGGCTTCTCTCCTCTGTTCTTTCAAGCTCCTTCATCTCGGCGGTGGTCGAAGTGGAGTGGAACGCTGGGTTTCAATGGGGTTGTAGCTCGGCGTCTTGCTACGATCTATTGTCTTCTCCGGTGTTCAAAGAAGACGTCAGTCTCTCTGCCGGCGCGTGCTCTGTAAATAAGTGGTCGTGTGGCGGCGGATTTGCGGAGAAGTCCTCGCGTGTAGCTTAAGAGTCGTAAGCATACTCTGTCGTCTATGGTTGTATGAGCCTCTTCTCAACGACTACTCTTCTTTTATCCATCCAGCTCACGATCCAGAACAGGATAGAGAGGTCATAGCGATTGACCTTGGTTTCAGCTCCCGTCCGCTTCGACGACTTACAACTTCGTGTCTCCGACGAGGTTATAGTCTACAAGCGCAATCCGACCAAATATGGTTTCCAGATTTGGGCCAGGGCGTTGGTGATTTGCTCGGTTGAGTCAGTCGGGTGATGAGGTGACGTGGAGACTTGGTGAAGGGTCTGTCATCCCTGTGCTCGGAAGGTCACTTGGTGGACTGAGTAGACGGATCTTTCTCGTTCTTTTGCAGGATTGGAGCGCTTGTTCTTGGATGGCTTTCATGGCAATGGCAGCTCGACTTTTTCTGGTTAGGTTCCAATGGTGGTCTCCGAATTACTTTGGTGTCTCTAACTTCGGTCATAGGATTTTCGAGGCTTCGGTAAGTTCTTGCTCAGCCTTTCTTCCTATGCGGCTCGGTGCTTAATGTCAGTGAAGTAAGCAAGCTTGGGGAGATCATCATTCTCCAGCTACTCCGGTGATGACACACAAAGAACCGGCATCCAAGGCAACGAGGTAAACCCCGCCCTTTGATGTGGTTTCATCATCGGTTGAGAACGGATTTTGATAGTCTAAGGATCACAGAGTGCTCTAGCGGAAGGTGTCGGTATGGCGGGCGAACGAAGCTAGCGGTGTTATGTGTTGATTTAGATATTTTGTTCGAATCAAGCTTGTAGACAACACTTGAATTCCCGATTTTTCGGATCGATTAATGATAGTAAATATTAAAAAAAAAAAACTTCATTGTTAAGACAAAAATACTAATAGTCTTTCATTATAATATAATTACTTAATTTTTAATTTTTAAAAGTAATGCACCATTTAGTCTATACACACATTTAGAGGAGTTTTCATGAATTTCTCAGAAGTATTCAAATGGACAAAATTCATGACAAACTTTGATCTAAAAATCCATTGGAGGGGGGAGCTCTATAAAATAGGACAGTAACGAAGGGTTTATATAGTTGTCTAGATTTTTTAATTACTAATATATGATATTAATGAGTTTCTGATAAAATGGAAATAAAGTTTTTGAATGTAAGATACTCCGTATTAGACCAATCAAAACAGTAACTTTTATGAGATATTAGACCAAAGAACATTAGAGAGAAAACAAGAAGATTAATTAGATCAACTTCATTGTTAAGATGCTTAAACGAAAATAACAATAACAGGTTATTATAACATAACTACTTAAATTAAATTTTAATTTTTGAAATAATAAACCACTCAGTAATAGACACATGTTAAAAGGAGTTTTCGTGAATTTCTCGAAAGTTTTCAAATGATAAATTCTCATGACAAACACTCATCTCTATCACTTGAAGTTTTATCAATGGACATGCTCTTTTGGTGGAAGTTAATTGATTAAATTATAGCCATAGTATAGTGGGGTTAAGACTTACAATGATAGTAAACCCATCAAGAAAAAAGCGTAAAAGAATGCGATAATAATAACAGTGGGTGACAACACAAGACAATTGAGCCCCACGAATGAATCGGAGCATAAAACCAAAACAAGGGCACACAAAAAAAGAAGAGTGAAAAGAAGATGTTGTTTGATATACATGAAGATGATTACAGAAACGAATTTGCAAATGGTGTGGTCCAATTTAAGCTTCTCGTTATGTACACCCATCAATCCTTTTCTTACTTTCTATCCCTTGAGACCATTAACTGAAACTCCAATACTATTATGTAAGTGCAAATAATGGTTGATCAAAGTTCAGCTTTCATGTGTGATGGTACTTGGTTTGATGGACCTGCATAGTACAAAACTCCACGTCTCAAATTATAGCCTTTCATATAAAACGAAACGGAAAATAATATATTGGTTAACTATCCAACCTTGAAAACTAGTTGAATGAACTTGGTTCGGTTCACGGATTTGGTTTTGTGCAAACCCCATATGAATAATGCTATGTAAATCATCTTCAGAATATGTTGAAAACTGAAAACAAAATAAAGATAGGATCAAGATTGTTGCAAATGGAAATGAGGATTTAAATGTTAAACAAAGAAACTGTTAAAAGAATAAAGACCTGAGAAATAGAGTCTGTCAAATGGGTAAGTGTTGGTAACTGAGAATTGAAGCTTCTACTTTCAGAAGTCTCCATAGGGTTCATTATGTTATTGGAAGAATCATTTGGGTTCAATTGTAAAGTATGACTATGATGATCAGCCAATAAGATATGAGATGAAGATTCTAACTGAGGTACTTGCTGATTGTTGCTTGAAGGAAATATCTGTCAGAAAACAGAACAATATAGACACACACGATTGGTCAAGAAATAAATTATTGTTATTAATAATTGTCAATTATAATTTCTTTATTAAACGTTATTTTCAATTTGTGACGGTGACTTACATCCTTTGACATGAGAGCGTCCATGTTAAAATCCAGCCTGGTGTTCACTGACGATAACTTCATTGACAAGAACTGCCATTTATTAAACAATTAAAGAAAAGTTTTCGTAATCGTGTAGTGATATAAAAAAAGTGATTATGAAATAATGGAAAGAGTTTAAAGCGGACCAATGATCTAGTGGTATTACCTCAACTTGTCGTTGTAATGATTGGACATAGTTTATAATTTCATCCAACATCAGTGCTTTCCCAGTAACCTTTTTGTACAAAAAACAATTAATTTAATAGCACAACTAAACCACCACGACTAAAAACGAATCAATCAGTAGTTAATCAAATTAACCAATCAATGAGAATTACTCGCACCTTGTTGCATCCAGGGACGAGTTCTTGAAGCAGCTTCATTCTCTCGCTTATCTTCTCTCTTCGAACCTTTAAAAATGAAAATAACAACATGTAAATAATGATTAGTCTAAATAAGTACATAAACATATCACTTCAGTAAGAAAAATATAAATTTTACTGACTCGTTCTGCGAGACTGTGACTATCGGTGGCTTGGCCACGTCGAGCTCTGACATGGATGAAGTCTTTGTATGGATCAAGAGACTTCGTGTTCTCTCCATTTTCTTGTGACTTTCTGCTTCTCTTTGAATCAGAATCTTCCTTCCCTTCAACTTCCTAAAACATAATAATAAAAAATTCACATTTTGAAAATATTCTGACTATAAATGTTTTAATTTTTATAGAAATTATATGAACCTTTGATAAATTAGGAGATGGGGAAGCGGTGGAGGGAGAATGCTCCTTGGATTTGGCTTTTCTTTTCCGGGAAGATTCACCGGAGGATTCGCCGGCGGGAGGCTTGAGAGCTGAGTTGCTCGAGACACGTGTCATCTCCCCGTTGATTGACGCTGTTTCAGCAACGGGTCCGTTGGTTCTTCTGCCGTTAAAACTACGGCTTCCCAAACACGAGAACCTCGCGGCTCTCTCTGCGAATCTCGAATCGCCGGAAAATGCATCCAGCGGCGGAGAGCTCATCATCGGAGCTGCGTAACAAGACCCGGAGCCGTTTCCGAAGCTCGCCGGAGCTCCGTAGATATCGCCGATGTTTCCCAAATCACCTACGAGCTCTCTGATGACGTAATTCTCTCCGGCTCCTCCGCCGGAGAAGTTAGATTCCGACGGTGGTGGAGACACGAGTGAGTTCAGAGCTGACCCGAAGATGCTCTGTTCCGTTGACTTTTCCCCAAAAAAGCAATCACGCGGAACATTGTGAGTGATACTCTGCTCCAGTAGATGAGTCTCCATTGAAGCCCAGTTTAGCATCGCCGGAGGAGAAGAAGAAGACAGTGACGTCATCTCAGACGGATGAGAAAGTACTCCTGCGTTCATAAACAGCTCGTTGTCCATTGAGCTCAAACTCTTTGTGTAATGAAATAAAACTAAGCGTACAGATCTTAATTCAGATTAAAAAGAACTCTTATAATCAAATGTGATTAATTAAACCAAGATCAGAGAGAGACAATAAAGTTGGCAATTTTCCAAAAGCTAAGAACAGAGAGGAAGAGGGGGGGGGGGAGCTCATTAAAGGCAGTGATGAAGGGTTTATATAGTTGTTTTAATAATTTTTATTAATATAAAACATTAATGAGTTTCTTATAAATGGAAATAGAGTTTTAGAATTAAAGTAAGTAGAATTTTCTGTGTGCTGGGCCGTAACGGGTGGAATTCGTGGGTTAGGAGCCGTGTCTTGAAACCCGATCCGGACCCGCGGTTAAACCGGTAAATCCGGTAACCTAGAAAAAATCTGGTTTGCGTTTTATAAAAAACTCAATATTTAGAAACTCACAAAAACTACTATAACCCAGAAACCGATACCGGTTGAACCAATAAATAACTTTTACTTTTTTTTAGTTTTTAGATTATATTTTATATTCTAAGTTTTCAATTAAAAAGTTAGATGCTGACAAAAAAAAAGTTAGGTTTTCCCTTTTCAGTTTTATATTTATGATTTTTAGATTTTGATGAAGATTTTTCACTGTGCCACTTAAAGAAAATGAAGTGAACGATGATAGAGAGAACCAAAACTAGTTGATGTGATTTGGTGTTAGTTTATTTCCGTTATTGACAATTTATTACAATGATCTTTTTATTTTAGTTTATTTTGAATTTGAAGTTAATTTATTATTCACATTAGATATTTAAATATTTGTGAATTATATATCTTGATTTTTTTTAGATGTCATAACTCTTACTTTGTTACATAAAATTTTAAATAGTCTAAACTATTTTTTTTGATAGTTTGTATGTCAGATGAAAATGAAAATATAAAAACTAAAGTTAAGTATTTGTTAAATACTTTTTAAACATAAAGTATATACATATCCAAACTATTATTTTATGTTTTAAAAAATATTTATAAAATATTAAACTTTAGTTTTTATATATTTATTTTCATAGCTAATATATTATTATATAATAAAATTAATTGATTTATTAACTCGCGGTTCACCCGCGGTCGACCCAGCGACCCAGCGATCCGGTAAATCGTTCGGTTTAGTGTCCGGGTCGGGTTTAAAAACATTACTTAGGAGGAGAGAATTTGCTTACGTTAAACGATACGAATCTCTAGTGAAACATGTCTTAGAATTACGATATGTTTTGCCGACAGAACAATCTAAACTATTTCTAACAAACTAGTTTTTGACGAATGTGTTTGTTCCCCTGTCGAAGATCCTTAACCATCGCGGGGTCTTTTGTTAATTTGTACGTGTCGAGGGGTCTTTTGTTAATTTGTACGTGTTGAAATGTTTCTTTGATGCTCCAAAAGCTTGTGATCAAATCAAAGAAAACAAACCCTTCATTACAAAACGTACTCATTACCCTTTTCTAACTAAAACGATGTTATATTATTTAGGAAAAGATGGCAAATTTTAATATATATGCGTTTAATATATTTTGTTCTCTTCAGAAAGCATGCATATACGTTATGCTTAGGCAAAAACTAAAAAACTATGAACATAACACAATTGGATCGGGTCTCGTATAGTGTTCCAAGCCTTACGTCACGCATGATGAAAAGAAATGCTCCTTAGTCCAATTTCGATTGTTTAGCAACGTGGGCGCATCTGTAAGAGTCTGATGCCCACTGGTCTGGTAATCAGCTGGATCTTGAACTTCTAAGCCCATTAATAAATTAAATTTTCAATACTCGTTTTTCTTGTTAAAGGATTTAAGGATTCCAATATTCGTTGTGAAGCCATACAAAACTTAAATATCCTATATATTATTTGTGAAACATTACGACTTCTTTTTGTAGCCACGTGTTTTCAATACGATGATTTTTAGAATTATTAGAGAAATATGTTGGTCCATCTAATTATATTATAAGTTTTTTATTAAACTAACCATAAATTCATTATTAATGTCATTTATTATTTCCTTAAATAAGGATTACGGAATTGCCTAATGTGAATAAAGTATATATGACAATTAATGATTTTGAATAATAAAAACCTGATAAAAAAAATAATGTATCTTCTATCAAATTTTTTTAATTTTAAACTATTAAAATAATTTAAAAAAAATCACAATAACCATATTATAAAAATTTAGATTTTTCTGTATATGTTATATTTTGAATTTAAAAAAACGACTATAAATTACTAAAACTGCTAAAAGTCTCACATTCAAATTTTGCGATCCATGGTTTAAAATTTTTGTTATACGAAGGTCTGGTAAACCAAATTCAATGGTAGGGATGGTTTAAACTTTCGAAGTAAATTTTTGTTATGACAAAATACAAATGATTACAAAATCATATAAATAAAAGACTAATTTAATTAATCATTCAGATTTAAAATATATATGTATATATATCATTCTAAATTAAACTATAAACCATATTGAATAAATAAATATTTTAATTTCAAAATTTACTTTGAATAATTTTTTTTTATAAAAGTTTTGAACTAACATTGATAAATTTTTAAAAATTATAAATTACTAAAATTATTAATCCCACAATGAAAATTTTATTATCAGTAATTTAAAGTTTTTGCAATTAAAGATACATATGATAAGAAAAATATATGAGTAAAAAACATCATTTAATAGACATTAATATTAAAAATATACTATGTATGTTAATATCATTTAAATTAATTACATATCCTATCAAATTTTAAAAAAAAATTGTTTGGGTTAATAAAATTAATTTATACGTTCGCACCAATTTAATTATATATTTAATAGTTACTGATTTTTAATTATTCAATATATATTATTATTTCATAACATGTAAGAACATATAATACATAAAATAATTTATATATAATGTTTATCCCGCGGATCTTAATCTAGTCGTGATAGTATATGCTCAATGCTCTACAAGAAGTGACATTCGAAAATGAATGAACAAATCGTCATTAATTAGATAAAATCAAAATATCATGATAATATAACATAAGAAAAACACACATACATACACCTTCTAAGGTAGATTACAGCTATTGGGTTTGTTGTAGATAAGTTAAGAGCTACTTTTGACTTTGTTTAAACTTGAGGGGTTTTTTTTTTGATAACTCCTATCGGCTGAACATGAGGTTTTTAGAGAACATGGTTTTTCGCTCCTTCCAGGATTAAGGTGTTTTGTTTTAGTTTTGTTTTGCATATGTACATTTTAGTACATTTAAACAACACGAATAACGAAATATGCTTTTCTTATTGACTCGTTGGAAGACTTTCTTTTGTGCATTATTGAATATCAGTCCCTAATAATTTATACTAAAAATAGCAGAATGTTCACGACAAGCATTGAAATTTGAAAATTAGAAATATAAGTTATGAAATACTAAATAACTCCTTGACTCTTGGCATCCATATAAGATTTCAATAATTTACAAATACATAATTTAGGTCGTATTTAAATTGCAATAGTACCGCAGCCTGCATGAAATAACGAGCATAGACTTTTTTTTTTTTTCCATTTTTTATTTTATTAATGGGTCTAAGCACATGATCCAACAAAACAAACATAAAACATAAAGCCCGACACAATGGGCCCACATAAACTAAACCCGAGCCTAAAGCACAAGCCCACAAACCAAACGGCTAAACACGCGTCCAACAAAGCTCGCATGCCTGTCCACTTGTTGAAGCCCATCCCTTTCGAGAACACGCGTCACCTGATCACACCACCGCGACCGGCACCGAGAAGACATCGCCGGCGAAGACGAAACCACCTATAGTTTAGACGGAGCACGCCGGAAACTGAGACCATCTCACCCATCTGTTTCGCCTGGACTCTTCAACGGAGAGCTACATCGAGACTAACTCGAGAAGAACTACGCCGGAGTCAGAGAAACGACGCGACCAAACTCCACCATAGAGGCCAAACCGATAAAACTAAAGATCTCCAACCATCGATCTACACTCCAATAAGACATCAATCATCTACGATCGATCCAAAAAATCCACACGATTTTCAGATCGAGAGTCGATTGGACATAGCAAACCCAAAAGCGTAGATCATGAACTAGTTCCGGAACAAACCGGAGAAGATGCCGGCGAAAGGACAGTGCTATCAGAGTCACCGCTTTCCCGGGGACGAAAGCCGGCGAAACCGGTGCTGTAGAGCCACCGTTTCCCGGAAACAAAGCTGGCGATAGCGGTGTAGAAGAATCACCGCTTCCCGGAAACAAGCTTGCTAACCGGAGATAAATTTGGTAGAAGCTTCGGTTGAGATTTCATCTCAATCCTTCCTCTGTGTCTGATTTTTAGAGAGAGGACAGAGCAGAAGGAGAGAGAGAGAAACGTACAAACTTACGTTAAACAACGAGCATAGACATTCATAGAAAAACAACTTGTCACGTTATTGTTATTACAAAGTATTATTATATATTGTCACTTGTTCCTTACCTCATTTAGAGAACTCTTCATACCTACCAAATTCCAACTTTTTCTTCCCGTAAATTTTATAAATTTGGTCGAAGTTGTGGTTCTCTTTAGCTCTAATTAACATCAACCGTCGAACAAACAAATACATTTTTTTCTTTTTGTAACTAACAAATACATATTGAAATCCTCATCTTTAATTTTTTTTAAATATATTAGTTGAGCAATATTATTTCGTCCAGTGTACCTTGTTTACTGTTTGATTTAAATTAAGAAAATAAAAACTCGAATCAGCATTCACGTTAAAATATCGATAGATGGGTGAACAATCGTCTGAACCAAGTAGGATTATTTTTGTGCTCGTTGTTTATGATGCCTTCATAATTAAACTAGCGAGTCTTAACCTCCTAAGAGTCTAAGACATTGTTTTCTAATACCATCGTCTGATATCCACCGGTAAAGAGCGAGTCTTTGATTTAATTGACCGGTTATCAATTTGAACCATAATACAATTATTTAATAATGCTTGGGCTGAACGAGATTATTCGCATATTAGAAGTATATAGTAATAACTACGTTATGAAGAAGACGCTGCTACACCTTTCCCTTTCATGAAGAGGCAAAAGAAATGGATTAAAGAGGATAGGGACTAGGGAGACAAAGGTGAAAGGCTCTATGGCCCTACGCTTCCGTTCTCAATCAATCTATCTCCTATCTCTCCAGACCTAAATTGACCCTACCATTTTCATATTCCCGTTTTTATCTCTATCACGTGTCCTCTTCTCCTCTAAAGTCATTTCTCTGGATAATTCTTTTTCATATTATCTTTGTAAATATTTTTAGCGACAAACTGATTATTTTATCACAACCCTCTTTTTTTTATGTGGGAGTGAAAAAAAAACTGAATGCAAGACGAATCTGGCAGTTTCTAAAAGTTACCGTCTTAACCAGTAAAACCTAAATTACACATATGAGATTAGTATTTTTTATGTTTTTAATCAATTAGTTAAATGGCTTTTCTGTCGGAATTCGTTTTTACTAATTCGTATATTCCCATACGTTATGGAGTTAATTACTGATTGGGACTTATCGATCCACTTAATGATAAATAAAAAAATTGGTATCTCAAACTTAATTCTCTTATAACCGTTTTGATTAATTTGTTTTTAAAAAACTTTTTAGTTTTTAGTTTTTTTTTCTTTCTAATCAAATAGAATCAGGCGTACCATTAGCATGGAGCATGGAGCTGTTGCTTCTACTAATTAAAATACAAATTAACCACATAAATATTTGTTTCATATTTTCTAGTTGATAATTTATTTGTCAATATGAATGCATTAGTGCATTATGTTAGTCTGTACAAATTAAGACAATGGTTAAAAGATTAAACTACCATATATTAAGCAAATAATAATTCCATATTTAAATTCTACACGAACGCGTGATATATGTAATGTTTCCGTAACGTGTTGTATTATTTCGCGGCTCTTTATCTTCTTGCTTATTTTATTCGTAAAATTTTACAACTCGCTAACGCCAATATAATTATGGTTTGGTTAGGCTCTTTGCTTGACAAATTAAATTAAATTTCCCTTCTCGGTCGAGAGTTTATCAGGACGCAGTGACCAAGTTGTAACGTGTGGATTTCAAATTAAGATAAGCATCTTTTTCTTTTTTTGGTGTAAATGTTACTCCTTTCGTTTATGTTATTCTTTAGTGCATAAAAATTAATAAATTTACTTTTCTCTAAAAAATGGTTTAAAATATATAATTTAAAAATTATTTAACTAATATATTATAAAAATGAGTACAACATCTAATTGGTTGTTTTCAATAAAGTTAAAAATAACATAAAAATATCAAAACATCATCTATTTCAAAACAATAAAAATCTTCTAAAATATCATATATTATGAAACGGAAAAGTAAACCAATTCCGAAAATGTGAAAAATATATCTTATACCCTATACGGCTGTTAACCCAAGGTCGAACATTGACGTACAATAGTTGATGAAATGCCCATTTTTTAACGTATCATCTTTTTAAGATAACTGTTTGTCAGTTATTACGTATAATCTTGCCAAACTACATAGCCAAAAATGTTGTTGCTAATCAATACTTCACCACCAGAGAAATAAATTATTTTTTTTGAAGGTTAGGAAAAACGACAATATGGATATTTTGACTTAAATAATATGCATGAAATCCTCTGAGGTGAAACTAGGTTTCAAAATTTACCAAGAAAAGTGTAAAAAGTTCTAATATCAAACAAAACCGTTGAGATATGCCATTCTTTTCCTAACCCGTTTAGACACTAGCCAAGAAATGGTATATATCCCTCCGGTTCTTCCATTTTCCCACCAGTACGTGTCTACCTATAATATATACTTGAATTTAATTATTTCCTAATACAAGTACGTGTCTACCTATAATATATGCTTGAATTTAATTTAATTATTTTCCTAATATTTCCTAATATTCGCTTGTTAAGTCCTATAAATAACTAGCTTCTCTTCGAATATTCGGAGCCCAACTCCTGTTCCTCTTCACGCATTTTTAGTTATAGTTCTCTCCTTTTATAAAAGACACCCTTTGCTTCTGTCTTCTATCTCTTCTTCAAACCTAATATTTTCATTTCCTCTTTGACTCTTTCTTCTTTTGTTTTTGAACACATTCAGAGGTTTATTAAGTAATGGGCTTCTCCAGAGCAAAACGTGTCACCGATCCACTAGCCGACGAGGTCAGGGCTCGTCTCGTTGGGTGCAGCTTCAGCAGCGGCAGCGAACACACCGGCGACGGTATCGACAACTACGACGATGATTCCCCTTGTCTTTCCGATCTAGTCCAAGGGTTCTTGGAAAACGAAGCTAACCAGAACGTTAACGAGGAGCCACGCTGGTGCGACAGCGACTCGGAATCATACTCAGATTCTGACTCGGAGCGAGTCGACCTCCCTGACTTTGCGGAAGATATTGCGAAGATTCTGAGGAACACTCTCGGGGAAGACAACTACGGACGAATGGTGCTGTTTCATGTCGCGAGAGCTATGGAAATGCTGCCGTCTCTGGGATCTGATCAAGAACAGCGTGCCGTTTTGCGACGTAAGCTCATGTCCCTTCTTAGAGGGTTCGGACACAATGCGGCGATCTGCAAAACGAAATGGAAATCCTCCGGCGGCCTCACCGCCGGTAACCACGAGTTTATCGACGTCGTTTACACGCCCGCCGCCGCCACCTCGCCTCAGACCGTACGTTACATCGTCGATTTGGACTTCGCGTCGCGGTTTCAGATCGCCAGACCGACGGCACAGTACTCGCGTGTGCTTCAGTCGCTTCCGGCGGTTTTTGTCGGGAGAGGGGATGATCTGAAGCGGATCTTACGCCTCGTGTGCGACGCGGCGAGGTTGTCGCTTAGGAGCCGTGGCCTCACGCTTCCACCGTGGAGAAAAAACCGTTATTTGCAGACGCGGTGGCTTGGTTCTTACAAACGCACCGTGAACTTAACGCCATCATCTCCCGCCGTTAACACCGTCATGTGTCGTGCCGTCGGTTTCGATAACGCCGTCGGTGACCGTCTATTTGTGCAGACTCGATAATTTAAAGAATAGAGCCACGTGTCATTTTTTAACTCGTAATTTTCCTTAATCCTAGAGAATAATTATTCATTATTTAAAATTTCCTGTTAACAAAAAAAAATGCGAGACAAAACAAGTAAATGAAAGCCAGAAAAATCCAGATTTTACGTAGAAGCAAATGTATTATACGCGGAAAATGAGCGTCGTACAGAAATCACAAATGTTACAAGCAATTATAGAGTGTGACAAGGACCTATAGAAACCAGATAAGGTTTTTTTAACTTTTAACTGAACGAGAGTCAGAACTCAGAACTGGATGTAGTTCAGTGAAAAGACAGATCTGATGGACGTGAAGATTAATGTAGAGGATAACATATTATATTAATTATATGCCAACGTGGCATGGACACGTTAATACGTAGTTATCGCGTGCATTGAATGTGACTTGGCGCAAAGAAGTCACGTCCAGGTCTAGGCGCATGGGTCTGTCGTGTAGTATCGACCACACCTGATAAAAGCCAGGGAAGATCGAACAAAAGTAGGATAAAAATTGGAGCACGTGGAACAAGATAAGGTTTATCTGTATTTTAATATTTAGCCGAATATTCAGTTTTTCTTTTTCAGACCACATTTTATTACCCACAACTGACGAACCCTTGTGTCTGGATATTATTACGATTTATATCCAATCGTTAATAGTTAATACGATTTTAAAATACTCAGATGGTTCACTTATGCATTAATAAATCATGTGATGCTGCAAATCGAATTGTATACTTCCCAAGAAAGATTTTAGGAGGTCTAAAAGATCACGACTCATGAGCGGAACGAGTCATTCCTTATAGTTTTTTTTTTCCGTCTGATATTTTATTACAAGATCAAAAAAGTTACATCAGTCCAAAACAAGTTTTTGGGAAAACGAAAGGCCGATAGACAAGGCAACATAACACCCCTAGGCCTATACATGGCCCACCAACTAAACCATCTAAAAAAGAAAGTAGTTCCAGCACCGTCATCTTCTTGTCCACGTGTATTGAAAAGAAAAAATGGAAACGACACGCGTCAAGAACATCAAACACCTCCTCCAAACCACCGTCGTGAGATTCAAGCCGGAGCTTTCCATTCACCGGAGACGATCCACGCGTCAAAACTCGAACTGCCGAGGACACGTGTTGCTTTACGGAGAACCCACCACCAATCTCCACCGACGGGGAAGTCTTTCAACTGATTCCAGTAAACCACCGGAAGTCTATCAAACGGATGATGAAGAAAGCCTCACTCAAAGCGATCTTCCCAAATATTCTAACCGCACACCAGATCGACGCTTCAAAGAAAATTCAGTCATCTACAATCCACCCAACATCAAACAGAGATGTGAGAAGAGAGACGGTTGATCGAGTAACCAACAGAAGCGTCAACCAACGATAACCGGGAATCCCGGTGAGAAGCCACCGTCGCCATCGAGAAGAGCGCGACGCGGAAACAAAGCCGGACAGCTCCATCAAAGTGAACGCGAGCCGCTAGAAACAGATGCCGGATATACTCGTCAAACCGACTGAGATATACCGGAGTTACCAGTCACCGAAGAAGAACGGCGACAGACAAAAGCTTCATCTCATCTTCTTCTTCGTGAAGGATTTTGAGGAGAAAACGAAGAAGAGAGAGAGAAGCCCCCCATAGTCATTCCATATAGTTTGGTCGTAATTGATCTCATCTGCTCCACGATAATAAATTTAATGTTTATGGACCTAGCTAGTCAAATTTTCAAACGCCGCTGAGAACAATATTTTTATATATTACGTCAAACTATACATATTTACATGTTGATATAATATTACGTTGATACATGTTGCTGAAACTTTTTTCTTTGATACATTCTTCTTAACCTAATTATCAACCGATTAACTTAACTATTCCCTTTATATAACAAATCTGGTGTCAACGATGAATAAAATATTGACTTATTTTAATTAACCAATTTTCAACAATCGTTCGTTTCTAAATTATCACTACTTGGCCAGTCTGGGCTTGTGCTTCGGCCCAAGTGATTTACATGGTGGACCATAACAGATGATTGGTTCACCTCCTGGCATTAGTCGGAAGATATTCCAAACTCGGGTCAGGTAGTGTGGTACGCTTTCGGGCTAGTCCACTCTGTAGCACTAAGTGCGTTCCTCCCGGAGCCGACCGGATCAGCTGATAGGGTTTATCAAAAAAAAAAAACAATCGTTCGTTTTTGTTTTCTTACGGTTATTTTTTCAGTGTGTGAAAAATGCCCCCCCCCCCCCCCCCCCCCCCCCCCCCAAATAACTCTGTCGCTTGAGAGCTGAGATCTAACTTTGCTTATTGTTTTGATTTCCCAAAGAAGAAAATGATGCAGTAAGCTTAACGGTATAGAATGAACTGAGATTCTCTGATAGATACCTAAGATCTAGTGATGATGATGTTCATATCTATCAGGTTTTTTAGATTGCTGAAAGAATATGGTAATAATGCATGGGGTTTAGTTGATTTTCTTATCTATTTCAGTAATCTTACAACCTAAACAAAATGGATAATAAACAACCCACTTATAACTGAAATTAGAGCAGTATATGTATATACAAAGTTGGTCAAAAATAAGTAAACATTGTCAAAAGAAATTTCCGACCATGCACATAGAAACATTTAGTTATACGTTCTCTAGTTAAAATTTCTGATATTTCCACCAATTATGTAAATACACTCTTTACGTAAAAAATAAAGAATATAGGCGGTATACATTCTTCTCGGTTTTCTACCTTTTTTTTTTGTAGGCATAAGTATCAACGGTTTTCTACCTTTTAAAGACATAAACATCAGAATACGTGTGTGACCAGGAAAAAGAAAAAAGGAAAAAGGAAAAAGGAAAAAGGAAAAAGGAAAAAGACGAATAAAGAAAAATAGGAATATAAAATAAAAGAATTGGCCTTTGGAGAAGGATAGAGAATTTGAAGTGGCCCAATGAATGAAGGGGCAGTCAAGCTGTGGGGTCTCTCACCTCTCCACGTTTTTTATTTTCAATTGTCTCTTCGTTTCGTCTCGCCTTCTTTTACAATTTTTCTGGCTGTCCTTTATTTAATTCTAATGATTCTCTTGGGAAGCAAACGAAAGAGTGATAGTTATACATATAATTTGTTCTGTCAACAAAATATGGAGTATTTTCTTTCTCTCAAAAAGTCAATGTTAAAAAGTCATAGTATTTTCTTCATTGCCGCGTGATTCGGCCGACGTCCTACGGAATTTTAATGTTTGGACCGACGGTCCGGTTAATAGTTTCGTTTGTAGCTTTTAGGCTTTTGGACCTCATGCCTTTTTTAATTATGTATTTAGATCTCGGGCTGTGTACTCTGGACTTGGCCGTTTTATTAATTAAAAAAAAACCTTTGGAAAAAAAAAAACAAGTTGCACTCAACACTCATACAAGCCAGCCAAAACCAGACTATGGTACACTCATTGGAGAAAATAACTAGCAATAATGTTCAAAAAAGTTATACTCTCTCCGTATCACTTTAAGTGGTTTTTAGAAAAAAAATTGTTTCAAAATAACGAATGTTCTCACTATTTTATATAGAATTTTTATATCATTTGAATTTTGTGATCAATTATAAAATATTATTTTTATTGGTTAAAATAGTTTATTTAATGATATTTTTATGTAACCAATGTAAATTATATAAAAGTTTATATTTTCTTAATCCATGTGAAAAAACTTTTAAAACCACTTATATTGATACACAAGGAATAACTAGTAAATACTAATTGAAATTTCATTCTTAACAGTCTACAAAATAGTTCATTGTTATATAGTTGTAGTACTCTATCTATTTCAAATTAGTTGGTCTTTAAGATTTTTACTCATTTTTGCATTAATTAAAGCTATTTCAATCAACAAAAAACATACAGTAGAATACAAACGGACAAAAACACTAAATAACATTAAAATTTTGCATAGAAATTTAAAAATATCATTTAAATAAATATAAAAATAAAAATTTAAAAAATCAATGAACTGAAACAGAGAAAGTAATAGCTAAGAAACATAAGTTCAAGGATTGTCGTCTAAACGTTAAGAAACATAATAGCTAAGAAACATAAGCTCAAGCTGCTAATATGATAGCCATAAAGATTGCTTGCAGTGTGTTCAGGGAGCGACGATATCAATCCTATGTGGCTCAAGGTGGACCACAGTGGTTGTCCTCTCTACTCGAGGTAGAAGCAGGGTAGTAGCTTCATGCCGGTATCGCTTAAGGCTCCCTCACACAGAGACTCCATTCGTAGTTCGGCTGGGGGCCAGTCTTCTTTCTTGCGGGTTTTCCCTTCTTTCTTTAGCATCTATTGATGTTCGTATCTTTTCCCCATTGTATTCAGGTCCAGTACAGTTTACTGGCCTAAACGTTTGGTTATTTCACTTCAATGAAAAAAAACTAACATAAGTTGTCTTCTGCTATTTCCTCAACTTAGATATTGATAATATGATATACTGAGTTAAAAAAAGTAAACAATATTATAATCATAGGAAAATGGCTGTATGCAAACTGCAAAGTTCAAATAGTTCGGAAAAAACTTTTTATACCCTTGTTAAACATTTAAGTGTATAAAAAATTCCTATGTAAACTAAATAGATTATCAGCTCATATATTTTATTTTAAGGCAAACATAAATATTATATACGAAAAAAACGAGCTAGAATTAATTATACAACAATGGTTTTCTGGAGGAATGAGGCTATGAGGAGATTAATTATATGCGAAACATTAACATACACATACATACTCGAGTTAAATCCTGATCATCAAGTTGTGAGGGTTTTTAATTTGTCTTCCAATCACTTGAAGGAGTCAAGTGGGTTCTCCTAAAAATGGGCAAAATGAGAACAGTATATAGGGTTTGCTTCAACTAGCAAGCGGGCCTATTTTATATCCCCCATTTAGTATACGTTTATGGATCGTTTGGTTGCTTAGATTCTGACTTCAAACCCCACTAATTTATTTGCCCGGAGACTCTTCACTCCATTTATGTAATAGATATTCTCCACGCCATTTACGTATAGATTCATATATTAGTCTTCTTTTTCAACATGGTGTTGGTCAGATTTTGAATCGTAATCATTCGAATGTAATTTGTTCACTCTCTACAGGGCTTTCATATGACAATCATGTAAACGTAAAGTATCCACGATAAGTTTTGAAACCAATTCTCACTTATCTGTGATACACGAGGGATACCAACTCTATGGAGTATGAAACATGTTAAGGTTCTTTAGATACTTTTAATTCTTAGACAAAAATTAAATTTTATTTCAAAAATATTGCAACGAACGAACTGATAACAAAAGCTTTATAGGTTGGTTGTAAAAAGAGGAGGAAACAAAACAAAAACATATGGGTTGTTGGAAAGAAAAGCACGTGTCAAATGGGCCTCCTTTATGTATGTTCCGAATAACATAATAGTATGACAATGATATTGAATTTTCTCTCAATTATTGGTCTTGTCTTATATCTTACAACACTTCAATTGGTTTCCAAGTACGTCCAAATCCAATTAATGGTCTTCTATATTGATGTATGTTTGTGACAAGTTTATAAGATTTTCGGCTTTTGAAGTATGCATGGACTTACAAATCACTAATACACCGGTCAAAAAGAGATTTGTTTAAACTTCTCGTCGTGATCGTGTTTAAGACCTTCAAATACAATATGAATATTAATTTTCTAATAAAGAATATTGAATACCCATCAGCTACGACGTGCATTCAGTATTTAATATCTAAATCAACTGTAGATCTCCACAATGAACTATCGAAATTTTACACGGACGCTTCCTATTGAATCTTCAATCATTATGAACTCGCTGATTGTTCAACATATACGGAATATCAACATTCCCCCGACAATGGCGAGGAACTATCGGAGTTCAAGAATAGAAAAACTACAAATATATGTCAAAAAGTACAAATATTTTGCCACATGAAAAGTGTAAATACATATGTTCATATATACAGCAGGTATCTTTTTATATATCATATGTACAATATTATTATCAGTATTTTTTATACTTGTTCATCACTACTTACATTCCATTATGCCAACAATCACAATTGTCCAGAATTTCTACTGTATAAAATGGTTAAAATCTCGTCTTGTAGATTTACATTATACGCATGGTACAAAGCTATTTGTATAGTATAGAATCGATAGTTGTAGTGTTGTACAAATAGCTACACATACATTTTAAAACTTCTTGTTCCGGTGTGCAAGAGATTCAACTACTTTGTTACCAACCAATGTTCTAGATAGGAGCGTTGTTATCACTCACAAATAAAACAAAAATAATAATGTCAGAAAGCAAAGGTGGCTCCGCAAGCAGGAAAAAAGAAGAAGAAGACAGTACGAAGATGATAAGGGCATTGGATATGGCTAATTGGTGATTTATGACCAGCACTCCAACTAGGCAGTTGTAAGATTCTGTGCGTTTGGAGATGAGTGGTTCCCACTCCTCTGAAACACGTAATTATATATTCATACACGTTTCTAATTTCAGTAGATCAGCTTCAGTTCGAACCTAACATCACTGTTCTAACCTTGATTATTTCTTTTCACGGACGTCGATCGCCTGCCTTTTTACCGGCATAGAATGGTTGAATAATTGAAAAGTAAAATTATTCAAGAATACACATTAAATTTTAATGCGAAAATTTAAGTTTTCTAATTAATACAACCTAAAGTGGTAAGATATAAGTATATAACAATCGTAGTAAAAAACATTCAGTTTTCGTCACAAGTAACTTAGTTTGAAACAATAGTAGAATTTGGAAAACTTTCGCTGTTTCGTAGTTTGGTGGAAATTGTTGTTTTTGGTCTCATGGAAGTTTTGACTTTGCTTTCCGACGGTGTCATCTTGTTCCGTAATAGAATGTTATTAAAGATGGTGCAAAATGAAATCTCGAGAAAGAAGTTAACTGCAAGACCTTTAGCGGGTCTTAGTCAACGTTCTTAATTCATCCAATCACGCATCGAAAGCTATAATAAAACTCGTTTCTTTTTTATTTTCATCTCTCTTTTTATTAGACACACAACAACACAGCGGGTGGAAAAAAAACGGCAGGGGTAAAAGGGTCAAAAACGAAATAGAGTGTGAGAGAGTGTCGGAGCGATGAAAGAGTACAATGGAATCCACGCGGAAAGACAGCTGTTCCCATATTGCCATGTTGGAATAACTCTATGGGTCCCACTACTTGACTCTCTTCTTCACCATCCAGAGACGCCAAGCTCTTTCTTTCGCCTCTCTCAATCTTTTAAACTTCTCCGCCGCCTTCACCGCCTCTCTATTCAATAATTTTAGTACATTCTTTATTGATACATTCATTCAATCTACACATTTTTGTAGTAATACGTACTGTATTACTCTATAACGATGGTGGGGAAAAGAAAATCTTATAGGTCTATCCAGGAATTTTAACATCACGCATATGTTTAAAAAAAAAAAAAAAGAATTTGTAACTTTAGTCAATAGACGGCAAACAGGACTTCATAAATAATTAGAAACAAGATCGTTCATTAAAAACAATACAAAATATGCAAAACAGGCCAACAAATATAGATTTAAAATTAAATTACGATGATGTATTTGTTATATTGTTAATTTTAGAATAAGCGAGACTTTGGGTTTTTCTAACGAGGGCATCTTCATCCTCACTTCATTTTTTAGAAGAAAAAATGAAGTAAAAATGAATATAAAATAAGAAATGCTTCAACTCAAATCTATATTCACTCCATAACAGAATTTACTCCATAAATGGAGTAATTTATTTTTTGTTTGTTCATCACTTCATTATGAAATAGAAAATAGAGTAGGATCAGAGTATATTTACACCATATTCACTCTAAAATGGAATTTTACATTGGAGATTCTCTGACTGATTTAAAAATAACACTAAAGTTGGAACCCTTATTCATGTGAAATCCTCACATAGTCTTGGTAACCACCATCTTCATTTTTCATGCTCTCCACGTTAGGTATTAAAGACATTGCTTGATATTTGCTTTCTTTTTTGGTAAGAAAAATGAAATAAATAGTGAGGAATAATTAGAACTACAAATAACGTGTAATGTGAGTTTATGAAAGACTGTAGTTCAAAAAAAAAAAAAAGAGAGACTATTCGTGTCGGCTGTAGTTTGACACCTTAGTCACGACGTGCTGCATTATTAAAACTCTTAAATAATTTTCAAAATTTTAATTACTAATAACTATGTATAAACAATGACGTGTTCTAATTCGGTGCAGGCCACAATTTTATAGTACACTACACTACAACATTCCTTCTCTTCTCTCCTCTCCTCCTCATATATTTATTATTATTACTCTCTCTCTATCACAAAAAAATATCAATGAGAGAATTTAATTCAAACAATTAAACAACGTAATCCGAGTAAAGTTTGGTGAGTACCCGGCGGTGGATCCGACGGAGATGGCGAAGACCGATGCATTCGATTCGGATCCGACGGCGATTGCCAAAGCCAAGGAACTGAAGCGTGAGATGAAGAAGCTTCTGACGAACATCGAGGAAGAGGATGGTTTGAGCGTTCAGACAATCGATCAGTTGCAAGAGGCTCTGTCCGCGTTTAAACAAGCGACGATGAGGAAGATGGCGAAATCTTCTTCCCTGGAGATGCTCGAGACCATGTCTTGTCCTGAGGAGTTTCGTTGTCCTCTGTCTAACGAGCTCATGCGTGATCCTGTGGTTTTGGCCTCTGGTCAGGTTAGTGACGTCACATTTTGATTAGGTTCTGTCGCCTGTCGGCAAGAACCAAAAAAAATACTTTTAATTGAATTATTGTTAGTTTGAACCTATTGGAATCATTATCTTGTTTGATAATATTCGTACAAAATCGGGATTATAAATGAAATTTGAATTGAAATTTTACATTTTTATGTGTTTGATATAATATTCATACAAATGGAATTATAAATGAAAATTGAATTGAAATTTTTACATTTTATGTGTTTGATAATATTCATACAAATCGAATTATGAATTTTACATTTTTATGTGTTTGGTAATATTCATACAAATCGAATTATAAATGAAAATTGAATTTAATTTTACATTTTTATGTGTGTATTTTTGCAGACATATGATAAATTATTCATACAGAAATGGTTAAGCTCAGGGAACAGAACATGTCCCAAGACACAGCAAGTTCTGCCTCACACGGCTTTAACTCCTAATCTCTTAATCCGTGATATGATCTCTAAATGGTGCAAGACCGTCGGGTTAGAAACGACGACGTATCAATCCAGCCTTGTAGACGAGGAGAAAGCTGTGACTAGATCAGACCGTGAGATATTCAACTCCTTGCTCTGTAAACTCTCCTCTTCGAACCTTCAAGATCAAAAGTCTGCTGCGAAGGAGCTAAGACGTCTGACCAAGAAAGGCACCGAGTTCCGTGCCCTTTTCGGGGAGTCTTCAGACAACATCACCCGCTTGGTGAACCCTTTGCTGTTACATGGGTCTACCTTGAACCAAGACGAGCAACTTCAAGAAGATGTGATCACGACCTTGCTGAACGTTTCCATACATGACGACGGCAACAAGAAGCTCGTCTGCGAAAACGCTAACGTGATCCCTCTCTTGATCGATGCGTTGAGGCGCGGAACGGTAGCAACCAGAAGCAACGCAGCTGCTACTGTCTTCACTCTCTCCGCCCTCGATTCGAACAAAGCGCTCATAGGCAAATCAGGAATCTTGAAACCGCTTATCGATCTTTTAGAAGAAGGGAATCCATCAGCTATCAAGGACGCAGCCGCAGCGATCTTCACTCTCTGTATCGCTCATGAGAACAGGAGCAGAGCGGTAAAAGACGGTGCTGTTAGGGTGTTAGGTAAGAAGATCTCGGAGGGGTTGAATGTGGACGAGCTTTTAGCTATACTAGCGATGCTTGTTACTCACTGGAAGGCTGTGGAGGAGCTAGGCGAGCTCGGTGGGGTTACTTGGCTGCTGAGGATCACCAGAGAGAGTGAATGCAAGCGTAACAAGGAGAACGCGATTGTGATACTGCATACTATATGTTTCAGCGACAGGACAAAGTGGAAGGAGATCAAGGAAGAGGAGAGTAGTCACGGGACGATAACAAAGCTTGCGCGTGAAGGAACCTCTAGGGCGCAGAGGAAAGCAAATGGGATCTTGGATAGGCTGAGAAAAGCTATGAATCTTACTCACACAGCTTGAGAGAATATGATTCTACAATCTGCAATGTAAATTATCTACACTCCATGCTTTTTTTTTTTTAATTTGGTTTTAAGAATTTTTGTAAATTATTCTTATCTCTAGGATTTGAATAATAATATATATATGGTTTTCCGTATATGAGGTTGTATGTAAGTAGAGGAAATCTGTGTGAATAGTTTTTTTTTTCGTTTGATGTTTTCTTCTTCTGAGGAATCAATAAAACTTATGTTGGCATTATTCAGGAGTGAATTGGTTTGGTCAACAAGTAACTGTGTAGTTTTCTGTTTTGTTTTGTATGAATTGAATACATATTAAACTACATAGAAAGGCTGTCATGTCGTGTTCTTCACAACACGCTAAACTAGAAAACAAATCAATATTATATTCCACTCTCTCTGGACAGAAGAGTTTATTACAGAGTCGCGAGTTTCCATTATTTATCCTGTAATGTGATCTCTATAGCCCTATGTCATTCTTTTTTTAGAAAATGCAGTCATTTTACTAATTATCTATAGCTAAAGTACAACTGCATCATAATTTAGGAAGGAAATATACAAAAATTGTAAGAGTATTCAGAACTATACGTCAAATATTATAAAGGTTGAAAAGGCATGTATGAAAGCAATGATAAAATCACATGTACTTGGGTGTGTTCGATTGCTTGGAAGTTAGGATTGAATCACGACATTGTCACAACTCGTGATTCGTAATAATTAGGGGATCTGAAGAAAGCTGGAGAAAATTGGAATATTAAATAGTTGGAGGAAGGAATATGGAATCATCCTAAACCACTCTTTGGTGTTTGTTTCCTCACCCAACTTTCACAGATAAGGCCAAGCAAAAGAAAGAATTCGATTCTTCCAACCTTTTTTTATCCACAAGAAGTAACGTTTTTTACAATAAAAGTACATCTTTATTCTACGTATGGATAAAAGAAAAAGTGAAAGAATCCTAAGAATCCACGATGGTGGGTTTACTCTTTACGTGTCCCCAATGGAATCATATACAAGGAAAATCGTTTTTCTTTTTTATCTCTCTATCTATTCAAGTACCCCCAACATATCCGCATGATTACTAGGCAGAAGAATTGAGTGAGAGGTCTATTCATTACTTTGAAATTTGAATGTATTCACTCCATTTGCATAATAAGAACAATAATTATGATTATCGTAATCACTACTTTACCTTTTTTAACAAAGAGAATCCGGAATTATAACTCACAATCTCTTCGGTGGGGTGATAAGGTTAAGTAATGCAACTCTAGCTTTCATAGTTAATTGATAACTAATCACATTTTTCTACCACACGTGGCGTATGAGATTGCAGAGGAACTGCGTTATGGTTATAGAATAAACGCAAAGGCCCCATTGTGTGCAAAATAAATATATATACAAGGTAAGAGTATCTTACACTTGAACCATTGGCTAGCAGAAAACACACGAAACTGAAAACGGCAACTTCAAAAGTCTGTTTTGTTCAAACACTGAGTAGTTAAACTCAATATCTCTCCCGCTTCATTGTGTGTATGTTCCAGGCCCATCTGATCAACAACCCGTTTTGTAAGCCCAGACGTGCTTCTCTAGATACGCAGCCACTGCCTCTTTGATAGCCAGATTTGGAACGAGATTGGATGGGTCGAGTTCCTCACGCGTTATAGGATCAAACTTTCCCACCTGTCAAGAGGTTTAAACGACCAAATCTTATCATGAATCTAAAAAGTATAAGAGAGAGATTAATGCTATAGCAAAGAGCGATGATAATGCCAACCTTGTTAATATGTTCAAGGATTGCTGCTCTTTCATATGTAACCCCACTTGGAGAAATCACAGGATCTCGGAATATCTCAAGAGTAATGTTGCAACACAAGTAACCTGGAACCTGCAAAAAACACGACACAGGATGGTATCGACATCAAATTTTGAATAGAGGAAGGGCTGTTACAAAATGGCTTTTGAAGAAAAGTTAAACGAACCTCAGTTGGTTTGTCTTCTTCAGCAGCTTTCTCAAACACTCGATCAAGAGCTTTCAACTGATCAGTATGGGAAGAGTAGTCTTCTTCAGAGGACTCTTCTGTTCGAGACATATCTAAAGCACGTTGCTGATTAAGAGCAGCCACGCAAGTTTCCCTAAGACAAACATGAATATATTACCATAAAAGCCACACTGCCACAGTGAAGCATAGTTCCACGTTTGCAACTGGATTAAGAAAAGAGACATAACCTACTTCAAACTATTCAATTCCCAAGAGCGCCCCGCGGAAAGCAGTTCCCACTCCATGTATTTTGCTTTTGAAAGCTCTTCCCATATTTCTTCAACCATATATCCTGTTGGATTTGCGCCTCTTCCAAAATCCAAAGCCTACACGAATCGTAGCCACATGAAGTTATCAAAACCATTGTTCTATAAGTAGCTGATGATTTCAACAACTTAACCCATATCCCTCATGTTTTTTCTCACAAAAACTAACGTCCATAGCATCCACTTACGATAGCATTCAAAAGAAAAGGATAGACACTCAACTAATCCCTTGGAAACGACACTACTAAGGTCTATATTATGACGTAAAAAAAAACCATTTCCACTGTTAAATTAAGAAGAAAAGAGGATGCATACCCTTTGCAACGCCTTGACTCCATCAGCATATTCTTCCTTCTGCAATAACGCAAGTCCTAGCATGTAGTGTGCCTGCCACATAGAACACAAATGTAACAATCCTAATAAGAGGGAGAGCCAAGAACGCAAGAAGACCACCACAAAAAAAAAAAAAAAAAAGAATCAAAACCTTAACAGAATCGTGGTCAAGCTGAATAGCTTTGCGACAATCCTCTTCAACCCTAGTCCAATCCCTGAATTTGATGATGCCAACAAAGACGAACTCAACAGGCATAAGAACTGATCAAGATACATAACAAAACATACATACTTTCGCTTCATGTGGCAGAGAGCTCGATTAGTCCAGTAAACAGGAACCTTCGGTGACAACGTTATCGCCTATACAATCCACACAAACCAATTGTATATATATTCTTCTAAAAGCCGAATATGGATGATATAATTGCGCTTTAATTACAATTAAAATCGAAAACCCTAAAACGATGAAAATGAGAGAATCGGAAGTGAGAAAAAGCTTTTAAGTGAGCGATCGTGTTACCTCTGTGTAAGCATCGATGGCGGCGCCGAAGCGTTCTTTCTTGAAGCAGTTGTTGCCGTCTTCCTTTAACCGCTCGGCTTGTTTCGCCGCCATGGGGGAGACCGCGCCTGTCGCCATCTCTAAGACGATTCGATCGAAACGAAGAGATTCTCTCTTTTTCCTGCTACTCGACGGGAATCTTCTCCTCCGTCGGCGCGTGCGTAGAATCTCTCCTGGGAATGAGTGTGTAGGAAACGAGACGAGGCCGCGAAATTTCTCGAAGGGAGGGGAAAGGCAAAAGGTCTTTTTAACCGGGTCAGCCCGACGAGACTTTGGGTAAAATCTGAATGTGGCATAAACGGCGTCGTTTTTTTCCTTGGGATCTCTTCGTTTCATTTGATTTAGTTTGCATTACATGGGAGATTTTTATCAAACAATTTACATTGACCGAAGAACCGGTTTATAATTGGGAGTTGGGACTTGGGACTAGTAACTAGTAAGTAGTGATTAATTAAAAATTTTGACCAAAAAAATTTAATTACTCTCTCAAGTCCCAACTCAACAAAAAAATTTAATTACTAATCCCAACTCCCAACTCCCGGTTATAAACCGGGTCTTTGGTTTGATGTAGATTGTTTGATAAAAAGCTTACATGTAATACAAATTTTATATTAACCTAACCTACAGGCTACAATTAACGTAAAGTTGCACGCAGATCAACAAGTTTTAAGAGTAAATACAGCGACGACCAGTGAAAGTCTCTTGTTACCTGAAGTTGGATGCGCCCGATCATGATTTAACACTTGGTATTTTTTAGAATTAAGAAATACAGCGACGACCAATGAAATTAGGCAAGATTTCATTAGTAGCAGATGGACATTAGTAAAAAAAAATATTATCTGCTAATAAGCACACTACAAACAAAATCATTTTTTTTAACAAGAGACATTTATTTGGAGGCAAATATATGAATATATATACATACCAAAAGAGAATCGAAGAGAAGAGACTTCGAAGTTCAAGCAAATAGTACCTTTTTTTTTCTACTTGTCTCCTTGGCTCCGACCTAGCCAATCTATTGCTAACAACAACATCCAATTGAGAAGCACGCTCAACAATCTCTTTCCTCTTCTTTGTGATCAACACATTGTGAGCAATCACCTCACGTCTTGTAAGGCCATCTTCAAAGCTACCGTGCAGCAAGCAACTTCTTGTTACAAAAGTATAGTAACTGCAGTTACCATTTACAGTTATGCATGCCATTATGCATCATAAGCAGATGTATGTTTTATGCATGTTCATTATGCATCATAAGCAGCTCTTTGGTATTATGGACAACAAATTACTTGAACCCATTTGGAACACGAGTGAGGAGTTTTGTGTGACCCATACCCACTGTTTGGCGTCAATACATATCCTTTGAACTTTCTTTGAACACGCGAATCAACACACATTGGCCTTCTCCAGCTTTCATGCAATTCCATTAAATGAATGTATAAACCATTGAAAAAATTAGGCATGGGCATAATATCCGTAACCCGAAATCCGAACCGAAAAACCCGATCCGTATCCGGTCCGAAATTTAAAAAATATCCGAATGGGTATTGTAAGGTAGTACAAAACATATCTGAATCCGGAGTGTTATTAACCGAACCCGAACGAGTAACCCAAAAAACCGAAAAATCCGAAAAGATATCTGAAGAAACCGATCTGAATGTCCAAAATAATATACAATATAATTATATGAAACATGAATATGTACTTCAAATCCAATTTCATATTTATTTTGATATGTTATCTAACAATAAGTATTTAAAATTTAAATAACTACCTTAAATACTTAATTATATATAAACAAATATATATATCTTATGTTTTACTTTTAAATTTTAGATTTTATTTCGGGTATATCCGAACCTAGATTTTATTTCAGGTATATCCGAACCGATCCGATATAACCCGAATCCGAATGATATATGATTACTTTATGGGTTCTATGATGTGATACAAAACCGATCCGAACCCGATATGTTATATTCGAACCAGACTCGTACTTGCAAATTTACTAGAATGAGACCTATGAGGTGTTATAAAAAAGAACCGAAATCCGAAAAACCCGACTCGAACGCCAACGGGTACCCGAACGCCAACGGGTACCCGAACGCCAACGGGTACCCGAACGCCCATGCTTTTAAAAAATCTTAAGATGTGTGATGTGTCTGTTATAGACAAATGAACATTGTACGTTAGGATATATTTCTCATTGACTGCTTCTAAGAGAGTCAGAATGGTTTATGTTGAAATACTTGTGAAATAATATCAATAATAATACTTTTAGAACTGTCTAAAAGTAAACGTGGAAAAAACGAGCTTACGCATAAAAATAGTGTGAATTCGGAGGCTAATATAATTGGCCACAATGCAAATGTGATGGAATATGTTTAGAGACTAATTAATGACGTTCATCGGCAAATCTAAGGACTACCTAGAGTGTGTGCAATTTCTTCTAAGACCTTTTCCAACCTATCTTTTTCCCATTTCTTGTGATACTTCCTTTGTCTTACGTATTTGCTTTAGTCTCTTGTCTGCATGGGATTTATTAATACTTTTGGTATAGTTAGTGTCGAGTACTTTTATATAAGTAGCGACGATAATCTTTATGATTCTTTATAGATTTGTAATTAATGCTTAATAGTGTATGAAAGATTTTCATGAGGTCTAGTCGATATTTGTTGCTTGTTGTTAAATACCAGTTTCTCTCCCCATAATCCTGCCCCAAACTAGAATACACAAAAAATTAGTATCGTATGATTAAACAAGGATGTTTTTATTATGTCGACGTAATTAACGGTGTAAACAGCGATATTCATTTCAAAGCATGCGTGGCGTTAAATATTATGATTTGGTGTAGGTTAAAATGTTTTAATAGTTGACAAAAAAAATCTAATTAATTTTTTTTATGGGCTCCTATATATGATAGATATTTATATAATGAATATACTATAAATAGGAGAAGAATATTATATTTTCTACGGACCACGTGAACCAGAAACACATAGGGGATGTTTTTTTTTTTTTTTTTTGAACACAACACATAGGGGATGTTATAGATGCATAAACGTCAAGTATGCAATAATGCTTATGTAAGCAGCCTTTTAATGTCTTCTTCTCCATCTTTCGTCTACATCTTATGGAAATTCGGAAAAGAGAGAGGACTACTAATTATATAACTTTTGTAGTTTATCAATTTCCCATGCAAATCCTCCTCTCTTTACCTTTATTTCATTTCAGCTTTAAGCTTTAGTTTAATAATATATTTCTAAAAACGTTCAGATTTCTACAACAAACAAAGCAAAGTTTTTAGAGTTCTACAGAAAATATACTTCTACAACAAACAATGCTCAACTTGTATTTAGCAAGAAAAAAAAAAGGAACTCCTACCTCGTAAATCATCGGTATTTCCTCGTTAGAACGAGAACTTTACGACGAAACTTAAAATAATTATCTAATTTCTCCAATTCGTCGTAAAGTCCTCGTAAAAAGAAAACACAGGCATCGCTAATTCCTCGTTAACCAACGACGAAATTACTAGGAAACAAAACGCGGGCCTCGCTAGTTCCATGTAAGTTTACGAGGAAGTTACGAAGAAACGAAACACGGGTCTCGCTAATTCCACGTTAGCTTACGAGGAAGTTACGAGGAAACGAAACACGGACCTCGCTCATTCCACCTAAGATTAAGAGGAATTTACAACATCAACTTTTTCACGTATATTATTATTATATTAAATTGAATCCCGGGAAATATTGCAGACATTAGGTATTGACAATTTGATCATCTGGGGTATATATAGTTATAATTTAATTAAAATAATGATTACTGAGTAAATTATTAGGAGTATAGATAAAAGAGCAATTGAGGGAGACGGGCATTGATATATAATTTTTTTGGCATTGATATATTTACATTCAAAGTTGCCCAACAACTATGAAGGAAAAGCGAAAACACAAGACAAGCAAGGAAATTAAATTTGTTTATTTCCAGTCAATATGAAATGACCCTTTGTTCAACATTATCGACACTACCGTTTGGGAAAAAAAAAAAGACAAAAAACGAAAAATTTGTCCCTACACACTTCCTTTTAAAATTTCAAATTGAATTGAAAGTTGTAACTAACATAACCTTTTTGATAATAAAAAAATATATCATCATTTCCCATTTTAACGTTGTCCACCTTTTGGTTATGTCAATTTTCTGAATTTCATATACAAAATCCAATCTACATTTTTTTTAATCTCACGGTGGAGAAACTTCAAACCTTTACACACAAATAATTCAACGACGAACTATGCGCGTTAACTAACTAATAAGTTTTTCGTGCTGAATGCATGCATAAATCACGTTACCGCATTATATTCCCACGAACAACTAACTAATATATAGTAACATTTCAACTCATTTGACTGATGACAATATACACAACTCATATGATTAACAAATAAGCAGAATCTGTATTTATCTGAAATTCATATACAAAGTTCCATCTGCTTTCATTTCAGTTCAAAAAACTTTTTCGATTTTAATCTCACAGCGACGCCCAAGGTAAAAGTCATGCATATGATTAACAAATAATTACATTTCAACCCCTCTTGACTGGAGTCACAAAACCTTAAGTTGACAAATAGTAATAAAGTATAACAAAGACGCCACTTGCAGCTTCCAAAAAGAACACGCACTCTCCACATGCTCTCTCTACCCAAATTTCTTCCTTCGTTTTAAATCATCACCGATCTTTTTTTTCAACAAACACCGATTCACATCGTGAACGTGACTTTTTCTTATCAAGCAGTCAACTCAGCACGTGGCATCATCCTAACGGACCTTACCTGATTCCTTCATCGTAGGAAGCGGTGCACTGAATCATCTCCATATCTTTTAGGATATTATTACCGTCTATATAACCTAACGTTACATGTCTAAAGTCTTTATCAAATACACACACGCATAACACCAGAACTCAGCCATGGCTTCACATTTCTCTCTTCCTATTGTCTTAGCCGCTGCTTGTTTCGTTTCTCTCATCTCACCGGCGGTTCCACAAACTTGTTCTACACAGAACATACTCACCACCCAGAAAACTCCCTTTCAGACTTGCCTAGACCTTCCCGTACTCGACTCCTACCTCCACTACACTTACAATGCAACCAACTCATCTCTCTCCATCGCCTTCGTCGCCACTCCAGCTCGACCCAGCGGCTGGGTCGCTTGGGCTATCAACCCCACGGGGACTGGAATGGCCGGGTCTCAAGCCTTCGTAGCACTCAGATCCGGACCCGGTGTGGCTCCCGTCGTGAAGACGTACAACATCAGTAGCTACAAGAGTCTCGTCGAAGGAAAACTCGCCTTCGACTTTTGGGATCTACGCACCGAAGCCTTGACCGGGAACAGAGTCGTGATTCACACGTCGGTTAAGGTTCCGGCGGGAGAGGATAGCGTGAACCAGGTGTGGCAGATGGGTGGGAATGTGACCAACGGTCGTATTGGAATTCATCCTTTTACTCCGGGTAATTTGAACTCTAAAGCCGTTCTGAGATTTAGTGGCTCTGACGCTCCGGCCTTTGCTCCGGGAGGTGGCCCTACCACTCCCGGACAGGCGGGAGGTCCAGGGAACGCGGGCTCGATGACAACAAGTGTAAACTTCGGGGTCACTTTCGGAGTTTTGGTTTTGTTGGGTAGTATGTTTATTTTCTGAAGATGATCTTTCTCTATCTCCATTCCTTTTTCTGGCACAATAATGGATCTCCGTTTTTTTTAAACTTGGGCCATTTACTTCTTTTGTTTTCACCTTACCTTCCCTTGTCTCTCACATTATTCTGAGTTGTTATTGGATTGTATGGACCATTACTACTGTCATCTTATCTACTTAAGATTACTGCGTATGCTCATTAGTTTAGCGGTCTATTTCCACATATTCACGTAGATATTTTCTTAAGATACTTTCGTCTGTGCTGTCTTTTTAAAAATCAAATAATTCGTAATAGAAGTTTTAAATAAACAAACCAACAAACCTTAAACGCATTAACATGTTCGTGTGTTTCTCCATTTCATTTGTGGATATTTCATTTGGAAGTTATAAGAATTCACAATCTGTTGTTGTTGTCGGTGGTTCAAACCATATACATACTGATGATGCTTTTGTACAGTAATTAGTAACATTCGGTTTCTTATTGCTTCGACAACATATATTTATCATGACAAATCAAATCACTAAACCTAACTTCTAAAAGGAGCAATTTAATGTTCAAACTCTCTTAGATGTTAATCGTTAAAATTCGTCAGTAAAATTTTTTTTTTTGGACAATCAGTAAAATATTTAAACGTTAAAATTTGGTCACTAGTATGTGTTTATAAACCGGCTACAACAAACCGAACGTAGTAACTACTTACTACAAACTTAGCAAGTACAGTACTCGGTACAACCACACTACCCATCATCTATATATTAAAGCACAACTCACTCGACCAATTATATTTTAGCATTTTGCCACATAATTTAAAAATAAAAATACAAAAGGCTAAACGTTCACTTAGTAATATAACTTTTTATTAAAAAATCAAAAATATTCTCTCAGTCCACACCTCCACGATCTAGGATTTTCCGAATAACTGCCTCCACTATATCATTTATACTTGTGCAAGGTTATTCTTTTACGGCAGGTTGCCTAAGAAACACTTTTTCCTCCTTCTCTAATCTGGTAATCCACAAACTCGATGTGGACATGCAAAGCTTCTTACTTTACTCTCCATTAATCACTTTAGATCTCACTCTTTTCTCTATCTCTGCTATGGTTTTTATCATTCAGGCCTCACTTGCTCACATGCAATATTTTCTTCGAAAAGGTCAAGGTTATACATTTTTCGTCGTGTACACAAATTTTTAATTGTAAATGTGATAATGAACAGGAGACACCAGACAAAGAAATTGATCATTCTTAAAACTTTTTTACTTTTTGTGCAGTGTAAAAGAACGAGAAAGTGCTTTGTATGGTGAGTGGAAATTTTCAGAAGCAGGCGCGAGTGAGCAGTCTCAGGTACTTTGGTATGACATATTTATATTAGTTATGTACTTTTCAGATATTGGATTGGTTTTATGTTCAATCTTTTTGAATAATCTTAAGTGTTCTTTCTCAACTATTTAACATTCTTACTTCTGTAAACTTTGCACGTTGCAACATATTCAATTGGGGTTTTGTATGGCTTCTACTCATCATTCATCTTCACTTGCTTCTTTAATCTCTTACTAGGATAAGACCTGCGTTTTGTACAGAGTAAATTTATATGAAAATTATTTAAGAAATATCGTATGAAAAAATAAAATTTATATTCTTGATCGAATAAATATTTTTTGGCCCTTAAATAAATTTTTAATTTTTTTTTGTTAATTATATAATTTGTTTACTAATGAGCTGAGCCCATTTTAAAAATATTTTAGGTCAAAAATCGTTTACCGCATAAGAAACTAACGTTTAGGCCGAAGAATCTCAAGCCTACTATTTGGTTAGAATGAAAATATGAGAGCTCGGTTTTATATTATGATTTAACAATTTAAAAGTTAATTATGGTTGTGAGAAGGTTACGTTCACGTGCAAATCCTAAATATCTTCAATATTTTTCTCATTTTTGTGTCGTTTTTTTTCAATTTGGTTATTGCTCGATATAAATATTGATTTTTGAGTTTATTCTCATTTCGTTATTTTGTTTTAGCTTGAGATTTAGAAAATGTTTAAGATTTAAAATTATTAAAGATATACTAGGTTAGGATCTGCGCATTGAGTATAATAAATATTTTTATATTTATTACTTATTTTATGTTTTTCTGCATATTATGAAATAATAAAATAATAGTCATATATTAAATAACTAAGAAATCAGTTACTATTATGTAATAAATTGGCGTGCACATATAAATCAAACGACCGCTCTTGTTTCTTCGCAATCATTTTAGGGTAAATAAATCAAAACAATCAATCTTATCTATCGTATATGATATATAATTAAATTTAAATGATATTAACATAGCTGACAAAAAAAATGATATTAACATAGATATATAGTATATTCTTAATATGAATATTTATTAAATGAAGTTTCTACTCATATGATTTTATGATTATTTGCATATTTGTGTAACAAAATTTTACACCAACGATTTTTTTTTTAATGTGGAATGTTTAATGGTTTCAATAATTTATAATTATTAAAAAAACAATGAAGGTTTCAAAATTAAAATATTAATTTTTCAATATATGTTCAACGTAGATATCAAAATATGTATTTTCATATGATGTATATAGTTTAAATTATATATATATAATCATTGTATCTTTTCTCCATGCTGTAGAATACATGAGCTCTGCATGGATATTGATGGATTCTTCGGAGCGGATCAACAGAAACAGTTTCCACATTTACAACAGTGGCTTGGAGCCCAGAGGGCGAGCCCAGCAGCGATGGAGTTGGATCTTACACCAAAGTTGCCGAAGCAAGTGTACGGAGGAGATGGCGGATCTTACTTTGCATGGTGCCCTGAAGAGTTGCCGATGCTTAAAGAGGGAAACATTGGAGCCGCAAAGCTTGCTCTTAAGCAGTATGGCTTCGCTGTTCCTCGTTACTCCGATTCCCCAAGGTTGTCTATGTTCTTCAAGGTTAGGATTCTATCTCTTTTTGTCCTATATTGTCAACTTTTTGTGTGTATCATGCAGTTTTGTATAATATGTTTGATTGATTTCATTTTGAAGAAATTTTACAAGTGAAATTATGATCCCTAAACCCTAATATAAGTCAAATAGATTACATAATGATAGTGTATGCCAAAACATAACCCTAGGTTGATCTAATAACTTGTGTGTTTGTAAGTAGGACCTGTTTTTTTTGTAACGGTGGTTCATTATGCTTTAAAAAGTTCTAATAATTAGTAAAAGTTTTAAAAATTTTGGACCAGGATTTTGGCCATAAATAATTAGTAAAAGTTTTAATATTTTTTTTTAAAAAAATTAAGACCTATTTATATATATTATTTTTTAATGAAAAATTGAGGGGTCAATATCAAAATTTCATTGAAAGATTGTTATTTACATTTGTGATTCATGTTTCAGGATCTGGAACGGCTGGAATTGTCCTCCCTGAGAAGGAGGAGAAGGTGATTGCCATCAAGAAAGGTGACTCTATTGCTCTCCCCTTCGGTGTGGTCACATGGTGGTTCAACAGTGAGGAAGCTGATCTTGAAATCCTCTTCCTCGGTGAAACCCACAAGGCACACAAAGCAGGACAGTTCACCGACTTCTACCTCGCCGGTTCAAATGGAATCTTCACCGGTTTCTCCACTGAGTTCGTAGGCAGAGCTTGGGATTTGGACGAGACCACAGTGAAGACACTCGTCGGTTCTCAAACAGGCGAAGGCATTGTGAAGCTCGATGCAGATTTCAAGATGCCACAACCCAAGGTAGAGGACCGTGATGGGTTTGTGATTAACTGTTTGGAGGCTCCTCTTGATGTTGACATCAAGGATGGTGGGAGAGTCGTGGTCTTGAACACCAAGAACCTTCCTCTGGTTGGGGAGGTTGGGTTTGGAGCTGATCTTTTTCTGATTGATGGACATTCCATGTGTTCGCCTGGTTTCTCTTGTGACTCGGCTCTTCAGGTGACTTGTACATTGTTGGTGGGAGTGGAAGAGTTCAAGTTGTTGGTGCTGATGGGAAAAGAGTTCTTGAAACTCATATCACTGCTGGTTCTCTCTTCATTGTTCCTAGGTTCTTTGTGGTTTCAAAGATTGCTGATCCCGAAGGCATGTCTTGGTTCTCCATTGTGACTACTCCTGAGTAAGAACACGAGTCCTTGCACTCTTTGAGCTTTTTTTTTTTTTAAAATTGAAAGAAACTAAGAGTTTGTTTATGACGTGTGTGTAGTCCGAATTTCACACACTTGGCTGGGAGGACATCTGTGTGGAAGGCTTTGTCTCCAGAGGTTTTACAGGCTGCGTTTAAGGTTGATGCAGAGGTGGAGCAGTTGTTCCGCTCAAAGAGGACTTCGGATGCAATCAGCTTATCTTTAATTGTTGTTTTTAGTCTCTCCTTGTGATTCAAGGAACTATTCTTAGTCTATCATATTTGGGGTTTGATTCTCTTCCTGTTGTTTTTTTTTTCAACCGGTTCTTGTTTTCTTTGTTAAGGTTTTATTGAAATAAAAGACATATAAAGTCCCTATTTTACATTTGTTACTTGCAAACTTTTTCAACGTTTACGTTCGAATAGAACCGGACAATTAAATTTAAAACCCATATCCTCCTCATCATAATGGGATAGATTGTGTTCAGTAAGTATATAGATGGATATATACGGGAGTAGCCGTTCCAATAATAGGCTGCCGTTATAGGCAGTGCATTATGTATTTTAAATTAATTTTTGAAGCATTTTATATCTATGTGACACTTATTATTTTGATTATTTTAAACCACGTGCTAGTGGTCGGGTGGTAGTATGGCGTTCCAGCGTCGATAAGCGAGCTGATTTCGAATCCGACTACATTCAGATATCCCTAACACGTGGTCACCAATGATTTAACATTCTCTCACTAGAGAACGATTTACCTTTTTTTTTTTTAATATATAAGATAGCATACCAACTTACAACAAAATCCAGCAAAGAGAAAGATTATAGAGAGATGAGAGATCTAACGAACGAGTTTAAGAATAAGCGTTTCAAACGCTTGGTATCAAACGTTGGCGTCATCGTTTGAACGTTTTCCTGCATCAGGACTCATTGTAACTGTTTCCATCTTCTCGTCCGTTTCATGGCCCGCTCCCACTTCTCCTAAACGTGCATTCAAAAAGAGTTTAATAGCATTTCGTTATGTAACAAATAAGTAGTCTATATAGATTGTAATAAGCTTACCTTGTCCACCAATAATTTTAGTAGTATGTTAGTAACAGATTTCCAAGAAAATACTAACTTGGAATAGAAAATACTAGACATTATTTCCAATAGTTTATACAACTACTTTTTTGTTGTTTTTGAGTTTGACAGCAATTATATAACAAAAAGTTTTGGGGTCTTATATATATTCTTAATTTTAAAATGGTAACATCTCTCCTGCTAGAAGACTTGTATATATTAAAACGTTTAATTCTAAAACATGGGCTGGTTTAGTTTCATTATGTTGGTCTGCTACTAGTCATCAATGTCAATTCTGTAAAAAACTAAAAATGTGGTAATGAAATCTTAACATTTTTTTACCCAAAAAAAAAAACATGGTCTGGTTTATATCTATTCAAAATGGAGAAGTATCTTCGTTCGTTAGATAAATGCACACGATCGGTGAAATAATGGAAGCAAGTTATCAACATGTTGCCTACTTATTCCGACTAGTTTTGTATGATAATTTTATACTTTTCTATGCAGATTCATTCCAAATTTTAGTACAATTTATACTGTCACTTTTTATTTCTGTGTGGTGTTTTCGTGAACTTGTAATAATTATTTTACATAGTTGAAGACTCGAATCAATTTTTCATATATGTGTTATTTTGAATTTTGTCTTAGACCATAATTTTATTCACAATAGGTTCTCAGAAAGTTTTTGGGGGCCTAACAATAGTATAATTTCTTTTTCTTTTAACTGAAACCACTTCTTCCTAGTCCTAGACACTATGATACTAATAACAGAATAATTTTAAATTTTAAATCCCGAAAGAAAAGCTAGCTCACTAGCTATGGACTTATAGTCTATCTGTATATTTTGTAATACTAGAATAAATGTCATCTGCAAAATAACAAAGGCACTACACTCATTTTTATTGGCTTATATCTTTCTTTAATTTATTCAACAATCAATACTAATAGTTAAACATTTGAAAAATTATTTTATTTTATTTATAGCATTTATCATTCAAATTCAACTTGGGAAATCAGCAAAACAAATTTCTCACATTATTTTGTCCTAAAAAAATTCTCACATTACTTTTGAAAAGCAACTTGTTATTTCCTTCGACCAATAAAAACTCCCCACGTGTCAAAACGGCGTGGCAGAACACAGCCCCATGTGATCGACGTGGCAGAACCCATTCCCTGAAAAGCAAATATTCACATCACAAATCGTATACCTAAAACCTACACAGTATAGGCCTAATAATTATTATCCGAGATCATGATTCGATCCGAGATCCACTCCGAATCCGTTCCAAAAATAGGATATTCGAAGTATTCGGATCCAAATCCAGATAGTGAAAATTTGGCTCCGTCCAAACGGAATCGGATCCGGATATCTTAACTTTTAGGTCCAGATATCCGGATTCGAATCCGTATTTAAAACACATTAAATTTTTAAATTTTATTAATATTTATATTTGATATATTAATATTCTTACATAAATTAATCTTATAATATTATATTTTGGTTTAACAATATTATAGACATATATAAATATATTTTACAAATTTTGTATAAATATTTAATTTATATATTATATTACTAATTTTTAAAATATTATTTTTAATTATTTTTACGGATACAGATCCGGATATCCGCGGATAATAGAATATCGAGACGGATATCCGAAATCTGGATATCCGGAAATCACGAATCCGGATAGCTTAAATTTTCCGGAAATCCGGATCCGTTCCCAGGCCTAACACACTGCACTAAGTAAAGCTTATCGAAATTAACATAACACCCCCCCCAAAAAATACATAATTTATACTTTGAGCCCCTTAAGTAAAGTAAAAGAAAAAACGAATCAGAAGAGAATACAAGGGCTTAACTGCAAAATAAACTTATGGAGATCGTGTTCAACCTGAAAGCGATATATTACAATTGTATAGATAGATACAACCTCCATACATATATGTAAAGGCCTCTCTGTAGAAGAAGAGAAGTATCTGGAGAGGAGCGTACGATCTCCGAGTCTGGTGAGCGTCGCGATCTTTTACGTCTCTCTGTTCTTCTCTTTCCTTCAAAGTCTGATCCTTTATTCAATTCAATTTCAGTTACCGATCTAATGGGGAAAGGAGGTGACGAAGATAAGCAATCTAACGGCTCAGAACCGTTAAAGTTGGATACTTTCCCCGCTTGGGCCAAAGACGTTGGAGAATGCGAAGAGCGCTTCGGTGTTAGCGTTGAGAGAGGGTTAAGTAGCAGCGAGGTGTTGACACGTCATCAGATCTATGGTTTGAACGAGTTAGAGAAGCCTGAGGGGACATCGCTTCTGAAGTTGATTCTGGAGCAGTTTAATGATACTTTGGTTCGTATTCTCTTGGCCGCTGCTGTTATTTCGTTTGTGTTAGCCTTAGTTGATGGTGATGAAGGCGGGGAGATGGGGATCACTGCTTTCGTTGAGCCGCTTGTGATCTTCTTGATCTTGATTGTGAATGCCATTGTTGGGATCTGGCAAGAGACTAATGCTGAGAAGGCCTTGGAGGCTTTGAAGGAGATTCAGTCTCAGCAAGCGACTGTGACGCGTGATGGGGTTAAAGTGTCTAGCTTGCCTGCTAAGGAGCTTGTCCCTGGTGATGTTGTGGAGCTCAGGGTGGGTGATAAGGTCCCTGCGGATATGCGTGTTGTGGGTTTGGTTAGTTCGACGCTGAGAGTTGAGCAAGGGTCTTTGACGGGAGAGAGCGAGGCGGTTAGTAAGACTACCAAGGCTGTGGAGGAGAATGCAGATATCCAGGGGAAGAAATGCATGGTGTTTGCAGGGACCACGGTTGTTAACGGGAGCTGTGTTTGTTTGGTTACTCACACTGGTATGAGTACCGAGATCGGGAGGGTGCATTCGCAGATTCAAGAAGCTGCGCAGCACGAGGAAGACACTCCTCTGAAGAAGAAACTCAACGAGTTCGGAGAAGCGCTGACGTTGATCATTGGTTTAATCTGCGCGTTGGTCTGGCTCATCAATGTGAAATACTTTCTCTCCTGGGAGTATGTTGATGGCTGGCCAAGAAACTTTAAGTTCTCCTTCGAGAAGTGCACATACTACTTCGAGATTGCTGTAGCGTTAGCTGTTGCTGCCATTCCAGAAGGTCTTCCAGCTGTTATTACGACATGTTTGGCTCTTGGAACACGGAAGATGGCTCAGAAGAATGCTCTGGTTAGGAAGTTGCCTAGTGTGGAGACACTTGGCTGCACAACTGTGATATGCTCTGATAAAACTGGAACTTTGACGACTAATCAGATGGCTGTTTCGAAGATTGTTGCTATGGGTTCTAGGATTGGGACTCTTCGGTCTTTTAACGTTGAGGGGACTTCTTTTGATCCACGAGATGGAGAGATTGACGATTGGCCTGTGGGTAGGATGGATAAAAATCTTCAGATGATTGCAAAAATCGCTGCCGTTTGCAATGATGCTAGTGTCGAGCAATCTGAGAATCAGTTTGTTGCTAGGGGCATGCCTACTGAGGCAGCTTTGAAGGTAAAACAGTCTACTAAGTATACTTCTTCTGCTCCCTGTTTTCAAGCTTCAAAGGCTGTCAAGTGTTAATCTGCATTTATTTTCTATTGGTGTTTGTTTCCTCGAGCAGGTTTTAGTTGAGAAAATGGGATTCCCTGAAGGAGCTAATAAAGCTTCATCTTTGGCTGATGGCAATGGCTTACGTATGTGTAATTGGTTATATTTGTTTCTCATGTTTTTTTTTTCCAGATACAAGAAACTCATGTATAACCCTTTTATAACATTACTGAAGGTTGTTGTGGGCTGTGGAGTGAACTAGAGCATCGTATTGCCACTCTTGAGTTCGACCGAGACAGGAAATCAATGGGAGTTATGGTGGATTCCAGCTCAGGGAGGAAACTGTTACTGGTCAAGGTCTGTTCTATGTAGCTTGTGCTTTGGTTCCCATGGATGCACGTTATTAGTTGAATAAACCTTTTGTCACCTATTTGTCTTCAGCCCCTAAGAGACCGGTTTGAAATATTTGCAGGGTGCCGTTGAGAATGTATTGGAAAGGAGTACGCATATTCAGTTACTTGACGGTTCAACTCAAGAGCTTGACCAATACTCAAGGGACCTTATTTTACAAAGCCTACATGATATGTCCATGAGTGCATTAAGGTGTCTCGGATTCGCCTACTCTGATGTTCCATCAGACTTCGCTACTTATGATGGCAGTGAAGACCATCCTGCTCACCAGCAACTTCTCAACCCATCTAATTACTCTTCTATTGAATCCAATCTAACATTTGTTGGATTTGTTGGTCTAAGGGTGAGTTTCAGTTCCTTCTTGTTCCTCTTTGGTCATTGATTCATGCTCTAACTTTTTCTTTGTTTGAAGGATCCTCCGAGGAAAGAGGTGCGTCAAGCCATTGCAGACTGCAGAACAGCAGGTATCCGAGTCATGGTCATAACTGGAGACAACAAGAGCACCGCGGAAGCAATCTGTCGTGAGATTGGAGTGTTTGAGGCAGATGAAGATATCTCCTCGAGAAGCTTGACTGGGAAAGAGTTTATGGATGTTAAAGATCAGAAGAATCATCTGAGGCAAAGTGGAGGGCTCTTGTTCTCTAGAGCTGAACCAAAGCACAAGCAAGAGATTGTTAGGTTGCTCAAAGAAGATGGAGAAGTGGTTGCCATGACTGGAGATGGAGTCAATGATGCTCCTGCACTTAAGTTGGCTGATATAGGTGTGGCTATGGGTATCTCTGGCACAGAGGTACATGTCTCTCTCTCCTCTCTTCTGCAAGAACGGGATTGCGATTTTATTTCGGTTTTATGAAACTTTTCGATTCTAGTTTATTTGATTTTTAAATTATAAACTCGTTTATTCGGCTCTGATTTTATTAAACGTTTTAATATTTTATTCGGTTTTTATAAATTGGTTTAATTAGACATTTTGTAGTAAGTAGCACGCCTATTTCTAGAGAGGAGGAGACGGTTGTTATAGGGATGATTATGGCTCTATCAGCTTTCTAAAGCTCTGAGGTTATTTCTTGCAGGTAGCAAAGGAGGCATCAGACATGGTGTTAGCAGATGATAACTTCAGCACTATCGTGGCAGCTGTTGGTGAAGGCAGGTCCATCTATAACAACATGAAGGCTTTCATCAGGTGAGTCTTCTGTTAGTTACTTTTATAGGTGGCTTGAGTTATGTAGTAACATATACTGATCCTATCAATCTCTGAATAAAAAAGGTACATGATCTCTTCCAACATTGGTGAGGTTGCATCGATATTCTTGACAGCTGCACTTGGAATCCCAGAAGGCATGATCCCAGTTCAGCTCCTGTGGGTGAATCTCGTAACAGACGGTCCTCCAGCTACGGCTCTGGGATTCAATCCCCCTGACAAGGATATCATGAAGAAGCCTCCTCGTAGAAGCGATGACTCGCTTATCACTGCTTGGATCCTCTTCCGCTATCTGGTATGCAGCAACACACAGATTCTTCTCACTTGTGTTTTAAACTCTTGATTAACAATGTGGGTTAACTTGTCTACAGGTGATTGGTATGTACGTGGGAGTAGCGACGGTGGGAGTATTCATAATATGGTACACACACAGCAGCTTCATGGGCATAGACCTGAGCCAAGACGGTCACAGCCTCGTGAGCTACTCACAGCTAGCACACTGGGACCAGTGCTCTTCGTGGGAAGGCTTCAAAGTCTCACCATTCACAGCCGGCTCTCAGACGTTCTCCTTCGAGTCGAACCCGTGCGAGTATTTCCATCAGGGGAAGATCAAAGCGTCCACGCTCTCCCTCTCGGTGTTGGTGGCTATTGAGATGTTCAACTCACTGAACGCGCTCTCGGAGGACGGGAGCCTTGTGACGATGCCGCCGTGGGTGAACCCGTGGCCGCTCTTGGCGATGGCGGTGTCCTTTGGGCTGCATTTTGTGATACTGTACGTGCCGTTCTTGGCGCAGGTGTTTGGGATTGTGCCGCTGAGTTTGAACGAGTGGCTGCTGGTGTTGGCTGTGTCGCTTCCGGTGATTCTGATAGACGAAGTTCTTAAGTTTGTAGGAAGGTGTACGAGTGGATACCGTTACTCACCTCGCACTCCCTCTGAGAAGAAAAAGACGGAGTAGGAAGATTATAAACGAAGGCCATATTATTTATTCAAGACTCTAGTTTTAGCTGAAATATTCACTTTGTTGCTTAACTCAAAGTCAGCGTTGTTGGTTATTTTAAATTTTCCAAACGATATCTTTTTGATTGATAAAAATGTTTGCGACTTGGATCTCATTTTGGTTCGTCAACATGAACACTGTCTGTAATGAAAAGATGAATGTTTCAATCTCATCCTAGATTGTAGTTGTGCGTTTTTAATCTAATAGTAGAACAATATGGTTATTCTCTAGAGTAGCTTGACGAGTGTTTTGATTCAGGTGAGCATAGTTCATTGACCATTACAGTTATGGTTACCCACAACCCTATGCAGTATCAAATGCAATCTTCGCAATGCTCAAATAATGAAAACTGAATTTGAGATAATAGAGATGATATTAGTTCAAACATTCTTTCATTTAACAATCGATTTAGCTACATGAAGATCACATTGGTTATACATTACATCGTTAAGAGTAATAGAACGGATCGATGACGTGGATTTCATTTCCTTCGAACTACTGACCTTATTGGGCCTTTATTGGGCCCATATATCACCAAAAGTTCGTATTGGGCCCTAAATACTACTACTTCACACCTCTTAGATTCCAATTAAGTTGTTGACGAAAATGGTTGTGTACTTCTTGAACCTTATGAAAAAACATATATCCTCAGCTCTTTATTACCATGGGAGAATAATATATTGTTGGCGAATCCTAAGTTTGTCTGAATCTCTTATTATAGGTGAGGAGATCAATGTGCCGCATAAAGCATGTGCTGACAGAGAGAGAGCGATTGAAGAACCGGATCCCAGAAGATCAGCCGAGATGAAGAGAATGGTCAATGCTATGTGACCCGTTGTGCTTGCTTCTTTTTTTCAACCCGAGCAGTAAACTTGAGTCAATTCGCACTAGGGATTAAGTAGTAACAAAATCGTATTGAAGAATAATTGGTATTTGTCCTTTGGAACTTGGTCTATTGGTTGTGTCTGGCAGTAGAAAATGTTTGTTCGGTAGCTATATGCAAAGTTTCTGTAAAACCGTGGTTGGTGTTTATTTTCGTCAGTAAAATATATTTTTTTTTGGACAATCAGTAAAATATTTAAACGTTAAAATTTGGTCACTAGTATGTTGATAAACCGGCTACAACAAACCGAACGTAGTCACTGCTTACTACCAAACTTAGCGAGTACAATATTAAGAGCATTTCCCAAAATAAATTCTATTTTGAAGTTTCCAAAACTCTATATTTGAAGTTTAAAAGTGTTCTTCTCCAAAATCAAAACTTCAAATCTAACTTCAAAACTATTTGTATTTTATAATATGGTCCTTATATTTGTTATAACTAATTTGAATTCATAAAACTTTTGTAAATAACTAGCACATTTATAAACATATTACAACAATATTAATTAATAAAATATTATATTAAAATATAAAATTTTAAACAAAATAACTTAATTAATATTAAACTTCAAGCAAAATATCATATTATTCCATAAAGTGATTTTCGTAATGCATATATGATCTACTAGTGCATTTCGAAGTAAAACTAGCTCTCCTCATTTTTAATTTGTAGATTAGAGATAAAAAATGTTGAAATCTGGAGATATTAATACTTGTAAATACATTAGATCAGAACAAGAAATGACAAGAGAAACATAAAATATTGCTAACAAACTAACTTTTATCGATGATATTAATGCTCATGAATATATTCAATATGAACAAGAAAGAATTGTACGAAAATACATCTTCATCAACAACAACAACAACCATCTTAAATTACACAAAAAAAATTAGACAATATTTGGAAATTTTGAAGGTTCCAGATCAAACTTACCTGACTATTAGTGTTGTTGTAATATTTAAATATGTGTAATAGTTATGTCTTTGTAATTTTTTAAAAGTTTTTTTTGTATATTTTGTTATCTAAACCTAGTTTTAAATATTTTAAATATTTTTTTAAATTTTTATTTAATTTTATGTGTAAACTTAAATTTTGTAAACAAAACTTAAAATATTTATGATATATAATTTTAATAAGGATTAAAATAATAGACAAAAAAATATTTATGAATTATAAATGTGATGTGTAATTATAGGAATCAAAATACAAATAAAAATATGAAATTTGAAATTCATATTTGGAAAGCAAAAAACTCGTTTTTTGGAGATCTATTACCACACTATACCCATAACAAATAAATGAACGAGTCCGCGTTGGCAACTCTACAAAACATGGGCCTAAAGCCCAATAAGTAATATATCAACCTACACGGCCCAAAAACGTAGACAGTTTCTCAACTATTTAGCGATGGAGGCGCATATTCCACGCGTATTTCGAATCCCGACGACAGTTATCGCGTCGTCGAGTTTCGATCTGTCTGTAAGAGAGCATAAAGTATAGACAGAGCAATGGAGTCGATACAGAGCCGAGTGGAATCGTGGATCAGAGACCAGAGGGCGAGGTTCCTACGCGTCTCGTGGGGACCACTCCAGTGGAGGTTCCGGTGGCCACCGTGGAACGGAGAAGATGCCGATCAGAGGGTCAAGATCCGGCGCGAGTACGAGAAGCGCAAAAAGCAGATTCAGGATCTTTGTCTCGCCCTCAAGTCGGAGTCGGTCGAAGATTTACAGGATTTGCTCTGTTGCATGGTTCTGTCCGAATGTGTTTACAAAGTAATTAATCCTTAACCCTTTATATAATTAATCTTAGTCTCAATTGATTTAGAAGGCTAACACTTAGTATTAGTTAGTTACAGTTAAATGTTGATTAACTAATATGTTCTGTTAGTTAGTTAGTTAGTTAGTTAGTTAGAAACTCTGTTTTACGCTATTGCTTCAATGTAGAGGTTTTAATGAGAAACTCTGTTTACGCTATTGCGTTGTTGTTCTGATAGAGACCTGCAAGTGAGATGGTTCGAGCTGTAAACAAATTTAAAGCAGACTTTGGTGGCCAATTCATTTCCTTGGAGCGAGTTCAGCCTTCATCAGATCATGTCCCTCACAGGTTTTGTTTCACATCTCTTAGTGGTTAGCGAGATTTTTGAACTTCTTTTAATGTTTTTTTTTCTCTCTCTCTCTAGTTTGTATTTTACATAAATTATTTTTGGATTTTTCGAATCATGGTTGCTTTAATATGGATATGCTTTAGTTTTGACGAGTCTGTATCAGCAAAAAGAACAATCTCAATGTATACATTTGTTTGTTAATAGATTCCATATGCAGCTTTCTATTGAAATTTATAAAATTAAATTTTGTTCTGTTTTCTACTAGATGGGTGTGGTTCCTAATACTCTAGCTGAAACTTACTTAAATGCAGGTATCTACTCGCTGAGGCTGGTGATACTTTGTTTGCATCCTTTGTCGGAACTAGGCAGTACAAGTAAGTCTTGGAGTTTCTATTTCATTGGAAAAAAAAAATAGATCGAATGTAGAAGATGTGTTTTTTCATTCATCGGTGTGTTCTAGGGACATCATGGCCGATGCAAACATACTTCAAGGTCACATATTTCAAGATGATGTCGCAGAGGATGAATGCATGGCAGCTCTACCAAGCGATTCACAGAAGAATAACGGAGAGGGTCTGCGGAATCCTCTTGATTCAAAGGCTAAGCAACGTAGAGATAAGCCTAAACCTGCTGCACATCGGGTATGCTTTTGGTGCTGTGTATCTTCAGTACACTATTATCTTATGCATGTTTAAAATTAAGTTATTATTTTTCAAAACTAACCCCCTCCAATTTTAATAACTAGGGATTCTTGGCTCGTGCTAAGGGGATACCTGCTCTGGAATTATATAGACTTGCTCAGAAAAAGCAAAGGAAACTTGTATTATGTGGACATTCACTTGGTGGAGCTGTAAGTTTGATTGATATCACCTTTGGCGTTCATTGTCTACATCTGGCTTCTCCTTATTGACTCCTTGGTTTTGTATTTGTACTTTAACTTACATAGGTTGCTGCGTTAGCTACACTCGCCATATTGAGGGCTGTTGCTGCCTCTTCTACAAAGAAAGGAAGTGAAAACATTCATGTCAAATGCATTACCTTTTCCCAGCCTCCTGTTGGGAACGCTGCGTTGCGAGAGTATGTTTTTTTGGAGTACTAGTTAAACACACGGCTGGGCTTAATCAGAGCACTCTCATATATTTTTTTCCCTTACTTTGTTTGTTTTTGCAGTTACGTTCATGAAAAAGGGTGGCATCATTATTTCAAAAGCTACTGTATACCTGAAGATTTAGTCCCTAGAATCCTCTCTCCTGCATACTTTCATCACTACAATGAGCAAAGAATATCAATGGCTGGAGAGGCATCAGAGGCGGAAAAGACAAAAGGCAAAGAACAGGAGCAGTTAGTCATCGGTGTTGGCCCTGTTCAGAACTCATTCTGGAGGCTTTCAAGGCTTGTTCCCCTTGAGGCTGTTAAAAAACAGCTGGATAGGTATAGGGGAAAGAAAGAGGATCCTGCAGAGGAATCTGTAGTGTCGTCGGCTCCTATCGAGGACGTGCTTATGGAACCACAGTCTCTTGAGATTGAAGAGGGTGGGGATGGTATATCTCTCAAGCCGTTGCCGGATAGTGGTAAGGGGCAAACAGTTAATGGGAAGAGTGAAGGAAAGACCGATTCGTCCAATGGGTTTGGGAATAGCTGGCGCAGGGTTCCTTCTTTACCTTCTTACGTACCATTTGGAGAGGTAGATGTTATAACTTATACATAAATGTGATAAGCTTTGGTGCTCAGTGGAATTGTGGTTCCTTCAAAACAGCTTACTAAGTTTACTGTGCGTATCACAGCTATATCTCTTGGGAACTGCATCTGTGGAATCACTTTCAGAAGGAGAGTACTCTAAATTAACATCGGTACGACCTTCCTTTGCTTATTAATCTCAATTTGTGAACGTATCCGAACAGTTCAAGGCATACTAGAACCAAGTCGGTCTGGTTTTTGGAGCTCTCTAACTAGCTTTAGGTGGTTAGTTAGAGATGCCATTTGCACGCTTATCTTCACATTTAGGTTATGGTTGATGATGACCTTGAGGTTCTCTTATTTGGTTGCATTTTTTTTGGCAAAGATATTTTCAGGTCAGATCTGTGATTACCGAACTGAGAGAACGTCTTCAGTCACATTCTATGAAATCCTATAGGTCTCGCTTCCAGAGGTAATAGATTCATACATAGGCTGGTTTCTTTAGCTTTGGTATGCTCTTCACTGACATGCCTTTTTTTCCATTCTGTAGAATACATGACCTCTGCATGGATATTGATGGATTCTTCGGAGTGGATCAACAGAAGCAGTTTCCTCATTTACAACAGTGGCTTGGGCTTGCTGTCGGTGGTAGTGTAGAGATCGGGCATATCGTTGAATCACCGATCATTAAAACCGCCACTTCTGTGGCTCCTCTTGGCTGGAATGGCGTTCCTGGTGATAAGAATGCAGAACCTCTGAAAGTTGATATCACTGGTCATGGGTTGCACTTGTGTTCCTTTGTTCATGCACAAGTGAATGGCAACTGGTATAATCTAATATCACTTATTTTCTCATCTTCTATTTGATGATGACAAGTATGTGTGATACAGTGTTATTAACTCTCTCCAGGTGCTCAACTACTGTGGAATCCTTCCCTTCAACACCTGCCTTTTCTTCCGATAATGTAGAGCAGACGGAGCTACAGAAAATTAGAGTGACTATTGGAGCTCCTTTAAAACGACCTCCAAGCAATCAGATAGTTGAAGATCCTTTAGTACCTATGTTCTCCTCTGTCGATTCAAACACCGGTTTGGTGAAGGAAGGAATCAGTTTAGGATTTTTCCAAGAGGACAAGTTTGTACGTCCCGAAGGTTTGGAGGACTTGTATATATTCTGTACTAGTGATTTCGCTACTGTGGCTAAGGAGGTTGAGGTCAGAACACGGAGGGTGCGGTTACTCGGGCTTGAGGGTGCTGGTAAAACCTCTCTCTTCCGGGCCATACTGGGCCAAACCATGCTGAGTTCGATGACCCATGTGGAGAATCTGCAGATACAGTCCGATGTTCAAGACTGTATCGTTGGTGGTGTTTGCTACTCCGACACAGTGGGTGTGAACCTGCAGGAGCTGCAGTTAGAGGCTTCTCGCTTTAGAGAAGAGCTATGGAAAGGAGTTCGCAACCTAAGTAAAAAAATAGATTTAATCATTCTTGTGCACAATCTCTCTCACAGAGTACCACGCTACCAGAACTCAACAACACAACAGCAGCAGCCAGCACTTGCTCTTCTGTTAGACGAGGTGAAGTCCCTCGGCATCCCTTGGGTTCTAGCCATTACAAACAAGTTCTCAGTGAGTGCACATCAGCAGAAAACAATGATAGAAGCTGTTCTTCAGGCTTATCAAGCGTCGCCAAACTCAACCGGGATTGTGAACTCTATCCCTTATGTTATTTCCGGCTCTGGGAGCTCCTCGTTGCCTTGGGCAGCTGTGAACGCTGGTAATGAAGGATCATTAGGCGCTCAGAAGCTGATATTCGCTCCACTCGACCTTGTCAAAAGGCCTTTTCAGAGAAAAGACACTGTGTTTCCAGTGGACGGTGTGAGTTCCCTTTGCCAGCTTGTCCACCGCGTCCTTCAAAGTCAAGAAGAAGCTTGCTTTCAGGTACCTTCACTCTCCTAGCTTGTTGAAAGTAATCTTGTAGATGTCAATGTAATAATGCTCATGTCGCTTCAATGTTTATATAACTTTCAGGAACTTGCTAAAGAGAGACTGTTGGTGGAACTAGCCAGAAGCCGAGCCGTAGATGGTTCACAGGGCAAGCCATCGTCGATGTCAGCAGCAGCTGTGGGTGCTTCACTTGGAGCAGGTCTTGGTCTTGTCTTAGCAGTTGTAATGGGTGCGGGTTCTGCTTTACGAAAGCCCTGATTGTACCCAACGAACCATTGAATCTGTTATCAATATAATATTTAATATAATGTACATATAGTTCCTTTAGAGCTGGATATTAAATTCATGATTTCACCATTTTATCTGATTCAGTGAGGCCATTTGCTCTAATCCTTGACAGATTGCAAGTTAGGACTGCTAAGTATAACCTTGATAATGCTTTCTTCCAAAATATACAATCTTCATAATCATAATAAACATTTTGGGTTACAATTATTTTTTGCGCCAAGTGTGATTACATAGATTACATAACGATGTTGTGTCTCTACATAAAACCTTGAAGCTGCTTTAGTTATTTGCTTTGCCCCAACTTCTAGGGAAAGGAACTGCGTCTTTAATATCTGGAAGTCCTGTGGCAAACAGAAGCATATGCTCCATTCTTAAACTTATTCCAGAATGCTTCACTGTCCCATGCCTCCTTAAATCTAAGTACCACTCGTACTTCTCCTTTGTTGTCAATCCATATTCACTGATTCTCGCATCCAAAATCTCAAACCGTTCTTCGTTTTGGCTCCCAGTGATCACAACCCCAACCTGTAAAAGTTGAAGATTTTTGTAACATTCTGCAACTTTCAATTTCCTAATTTTAGAGCAAAGTTTGGTTTGCTTCTCTACTCCACCTTTGGTACGACCAGATCAAATGCTGCTACAGTCTCCTTATCGTCATTCAACCGTGTGTAAAACGGTTTAACCTCTTTCGGGTAGCTATGTATAATTACACAACCCTTGTAGATCTCATCAGTTAGGTAACTGCAACATTATACGTTGCACACCAATATTTCAAAGGCAGATCTTGAGAAAAAGACTTAAACTGCAATCCTCATAGGCAAAACATTATACCTGAGATGCTCCTCTGTTAAAGCAACGCCCCACTCAGGTTTGGTTTCGAATGTCCTAGTGGTTGCCTGTTTGTAGAGATTGAGATCATTATGACATAGAAACACAAATTAGTACGTAGTGAATGAACTATATGGGATTTGAAGGTGTTTCACCTTTTGTAGAACACTAATCGCTTCACTATAAGAGAACCTCAAAATAGAACTAGACGCTGTTGCTTCAATACGTATGGTGATGGTCTTATCTACTCGTTTAGATATGAATTTCATGTCTTCGTGACGATTTTCCAGAAGATAATTACACAGGAACTTGAAGAATTCAGCAGCACAATCCATAGCATCCTGTAACATCCAAATGAAACAAGTTAATCACTGAGTGGCCTTTATCAAAATCAATGTTGATCTTACATCTAATTCAGAGAAAGCTATCTCAGTCTCCACATTCCACATCTCAGCCAAATGCCTTGTACTGTCGATTTTATCAGCTATGAATCTCGGTCCAAAGGTATAGACTTTTCCAAGTGCAGAAGCATAGCTCTCAAGATGAAGCCTCCCAGACACAGTCAGATAAGCCTCACAACCAAAGAAATCTTTCGAGAAATCAACCTTCTCAGGTTTGATCAGAGTTGCTGATGCCTTTGGTCTTTGTTTCATCTCAAGCTGCGATGCAAGATCGCTCGTTTTCTTCAAGTCGTGTACGGCAGCAACCACAGCTTCTCTGTTGCTGTCAGTCCTCTTAAGGTGGTCAATTAGCCTAGTCTTCTCCTTTACCGCAGCCTTAACTGTGTCAATGCTGACTCCATCTTTTTCATTGACATGTTTCTTCTCCTCTTTATCATCATCTTCACCTAAAAGAGTAGTGACTCTAAACATCTCGCCAGCTCCAGTGGTTGTGATGACTGGTACTTGAACATACTGAAACCCATTGTTTTGAAGAAACGTGTGGCTCGCTAAAGTTAATGCACCGTGGACTCGAGTCACCGATCCAACCTTCACCAACAACAGAATATAATCTAATATCAGAGACAAAACCAGCTGTCTGAAAGATTTCACTATAATAAAATGTTGAAATATAGTTTTATACCGTAGTTGTGCGGGGCCTGAAATGAGAGTGGTCTCTAAGCATATGCAGAGGAAGCTGTTTCTTTGAGAGTGGATACTTGTCAGGATCCACTGCTCCCACATGAAGAAGCTTCTCTGCCTCAAGCTCAATAACGTGTTTTGCAGAAGCAGCCAATGGTTCTCTCAACACACCTTCTGCTACAATACATGTCCCTAGAGACATGAGCTGAGTTGCTGGAACAGTCGACAACACAGAATCAACAATAACCTGAGAAAGAAATAAAAATAAAAATTTAGCTCTCATTGGCATTTCATCGAACAACTTATGTGCAAAAAACTTTACCTGGAGAGTGGAGACGGAGGAGCCATCATTGATCTGGAAGTGAATTATATACTCCGGCGGTGACGAGGCCTTCTGACCGGCGAGGTCGTGTTTCTCGAAGATCGGGTAAGTCTTTCCGCCGCTGCTCAAGACATCGAAAACTTTTCTGAAAATATTCATCTTCGAGTTGATTATCTCCGTGCAGCTGAAGCTGGGCGTCGGAGAAGCCTGACTCCCGCCGCTCGACGGCGGAGGGACGAAAACCGGCGGTAAAGATTCTTTCTTTACGGCTCTAGAGGACTTCACCCATCCACCGACGACGACCCTTTTCTCGATGAAACCTGCGCCGCCGTCGCTCCGTTCGAGGAGAGTCTTTAACTCGACTCGGTTCGAGTACTTTGACAAGGGAATGAGATTCGGAGAGGCGTCTTCATGATGGGTTTTCCCGTGGGAATCCATTTTGGGTTGTTTGTAATTTCCGGTGAATCGGAAGGAATACGAAGAAGAGAGGAAGATTTGAGAGTGGAGAGGTTACTTGGATTGGGATAATCAGAAACGAAGAAGATATTATTTATAAACATGATTACTTGAAGATAAGTTTGATTGAGAGAGGAGAAGAGAAATTAGAGGAAGCTTAGATCGTTGGGAGAGGGAAAAGGATTGCTTGTTTTTCTCTTGCGGAGAAACAGAGAGAACGACAAGGTTTGGTCTTCTTAGATTCGCGGGAACTGCGTGAGAAGATGATGATATTAAATTTTAAACCTTAATGCAAACAACATTTGTAAACTTTAGGCCCAAATGGCCCAATAGATACCCGTTTAGATTGCAATCCGCCACTTAATATGAGGTGTGTATATATCTATTGTGCCTCAAAATTATTATGATTTACAAAAATCATATTCTTTTCGGTTTAATCCGCCGCTTAATACCGAAAATTAATACTATTATTATGATTTACAATAATCGTATCATGAAATATATTTATACTGCAATTGCGCGGGATAAATGTTATATATAAAACTAATTTTTATCTATTATTATTTATCTGTATTCATTTACTATGTATATGATTAAATTAGAGTAAAGACATAAATCAAAACAATACATATTGTTTATTTACGATACGTTTTTGGTAAATAAATCAAAGCAATCATTTTATTTATTTTAGATGGCATATAACTAAATTTTAACGACATGAACATAGATATATAGTATATTTTAATATAAATATTTAGTATTGAGAATTCATACTCATATGATAAACACAAAATTTCTAATGTGCAAATTTTTTAATGCAAAATTCAAAATTAAAATATTAAGGTTTCAATAATTTTTCAATACAAATTTAGAAATTATCATATTTAAGTATTTTCTATGTTATATAGTTTAATTTTAAACTATATTAATATATAATATGAATGTCTAGTAAATGAGACTTCATATTCATACGATTTATGATCATTAATTGTATCTTGTTATTACCAAAAAATGTTAAATCATTGATCACAAAATTTTAGTGTGAGACATTTAACGTTTTTAATAATTTATAGTCGTTTTAAAAATTTTAAATATATCATATAAGAAAAAAATTAATTTTTTATTATATGATTAATGTGGTTATTTAATATATTTTAATAATATAAAATTAAACAAAAAGGAGCTAAGATACAAAAATTATTATCAAATATTTATTATTCATAATCATTGATTGTTATATATACGTTAATCATATTAGACAATTCCGTAAATTTTATTTTAGAAAAATGCGAAAATATTTTTTTGTATACTATTTATCAATTTAATAGTTATTTTAATAAAAAGTATAATATAAATTAAGATGGACCAACCTATTTTGCTAAGAATTCTGAATTTCATTATCGCGGTGACACGTGGTTACAAAACAATATTGTAATTTTCTCAATTAATATACAAAGGATTGACAAATGTATTATCTTAGTTAAAATTTTTTTTGTTGTGTAACTTTATATGCTTACATATATTTTGACCAAAAACAAACACTAGACGACTGGTTGTTTCGATTGTAATTATGTAAGATCTTGTCAGTAAGCAGTTGAAAGACAAAAAAAGGAATATGAATGGGGGCGGGTCACATGTAAACTGCAATGATGGTTACCACGAGGCTACATAACCTAACTAAAGCACACATTATTAGATACTGAACCTTTTTTTGATAAAAATAGTATACTCTCCAACTTAACGTAGACTTGAGGTCTAGAATTCGCAGACGAAAGCAACATATTTAATATATCGAAAATATCGCAATACCCTTAACTAACCTCTATAGACTATAGGCTTCTCATATAATGGCCAATGATTGAACAAATGCCAATATCTAAGTTTCCAGCTTAAAGTAATGGAGAATTTGTGTAAGTAGCAGGAATCGCTAAGGCGTTAAACGTCAAAGAAAATCTACCAACTATGAAACTACAAAGTCTAATGAAATATGTTGAACACTTGTGCCATAACCCATAAGGCGATCATATCAAGAAAAGTTATTTTTATCATCTAAAGGACTCAAATATATCCTCTATTATTAGGCATTTTCTTGATCACTTTGAGTTAGATCTAATCTTAAACTTGTTTAGTATAGTATAATAATATGAGATGGAAATAGAATATTTTCCAAAAGGTTAACCTCTCTCCTACTCACACATAGGCCTCTTAATGATGCTCATAATCATTGCCTCTTTCAATGATTAAAATCTCTTTGATTCCAAGCTTTACACATCATCCATGATCACTCAGTCACTTCTCCTATTTATAAATCCATGCTCAAGAACTTGCATACTCAGAAACCCAAAGCTGAATAGTAAATCAAATCAGAAAGACAAAGAAAAAGGAAGAAAGTATGGTAAGAAGAAACGCAGTTCATGCCACTTCAAGTCTTCCGTCTAGGCTTTGGTGGCCGCAGCAACGGAGGAAAGGAAAAAGGGCCGTCGTGAGATTAGGAAACCGGCGACGAGGATTCTTTGTGGGACAACCGCGGACGGTGGTGCAGAGATGGAGGATGAACATCGGAAAACCAATGAAAATAATGAGAAATATCATTTTGGGAATGATCTCAAATGGTGGAAATGTTAAGTTCTTTGATGCTTATCTTTGGTCTTTACCGATTTTACGTCCTCAGTTGTTTCCACTATGCTGATCATTTGCTACACAGAGTTCTAACTGTAAAACTGTAATATTTTTCTTGTTTTATCTTTCACCCCACTTTTGTATTAATCTAAATAATTGTCTTTATAATAAAGTTTTTTGTGCCAAATATAAGAAGGTATAATAAAGTTTTCATTTCATGCTAGGACTTTTCTTTGTCAAACGGGTGGAAGCTTATGAAAAAGGATTTGATTTTTTTTTCGAAACACAAAAAAGGAATTGCAGACAATCATTGTCTTTTTCAGTCTTGCACTAACTTTTTTTAGTTGCAAACATGCGAGTTCTACTCCTACACATGCAAGCATGATATATGTTAGTCGACTTCTACTTCTACACATGCAAGCATCATATATATAAGTCTGAAAGTTTCTTCAGTCTAATTAAAAACAGAAACAAATCGTGATTTTCAAGTAAACGTATTACAAAACTTTGATAATAAATAACGTATTACAAAACTTTGATAATAAAAGGTAGAGAATTAGTTACACGGAGGAAAATTGGCAGAACATTTTCCAGGTAACTGAAGTGACAGAGTGCGGTCAACACCAGAGATAGGTGGTCCCTTGGAAAGAGCACATAGACAAGGTTGACCAAGCCTCTTGATGGCAGCGCAACATAGCCCGTTGGGAGACAATGTGCTAAACGGCGCGACTGATGGTCTACACGGCACGAGTTGAATCAAAGCCGACAAAAATGTTCGACCACATGGGTGTGCCGTCGCCTCTTCGATCAGGACTGCCTCGACCAAAACCATAATCAATATGACTGTTTTAAGAACGTGTGAGTTATTCATTTTAGTAACTTATTTTCTAGTTTTGAAAATGTTTGAAAAGGTGAGGCTTATTTATAAGCTGTACGTATAAAAGTAGGATAGTGCAAGGAGAATGATCGCATGAATAACCTAATGGAGTTGAATTAGATAGATCATGAAACTTGTGGTTTATTTGATGTTTATATGTTCATCCAAGTCATGGGTCTTAATCATCACCTTAAACTAAATATCTCACCATCCAGGTGTTGATGACCTGGTGGCAGTATCAGCTGCGTGACTCTGTTCTAAACTATGTAAAGAGTTATTAAAATTGGTATTGTTGCCACATTGACGAGAAGACAAACAATAAAAACCGAAACATCTCATTGTCTCACCAGTTTAAACTGATTATCCCTATTTTTATCTCCACATTAAACTATTAATTCCTGCTAATCACATACGTCCCAGAAAAATAGTTAAGAAGGTGGCTGAGAAAGTGATAAACGACAAAATCTCTCATAACTGGACTAAGTTTGCGCAACTGTTTCATTGACACCCCCTAGTAAATTCAGACAGTTACTTCCGAAGCCAAGCTGGAGACAGACTTGACTTCAGCTTGATGATGGTCAGGGTTTTATAGTTACACGCTTTATTATGTCACAACTGATTGGACTGTAAGAACTCTAGGGGATCACTTTTACTAAAAATAAAGCAACCAGATATTCTGTGAAGATGAAATGATTGTTCTATGAGACTTATTTGGCTATATATAGGATAATATCTGTTTAAAGTTTAAACAATAGACAACCAAAAATAATACAACATTCATCACCTCACATCACTGTTATCATCATCAATCACTCGAACCAAATATGGACCATTCCCTTCAACATCTTTCTCCAAAACAAACCAGATCTTGTTTCTCTCCCATCTAATTTCCGCTCAAGAATATAAGAGCATCCTTATCCCAGAAACCTTAACTGGGTCTCTTATTTTTTTTTAATACTTTTTAATTGTAAAAGTGAATTAAGAGACTGGATTAAGAGACTCGAAAATTTACTTGCTTCATTGCAAGTCTCTTATTTAAGAGTTCTTAAAAAAAAAAAAATTAATTAAACACCAATTTTTTTTTTCTTATTAAACTTAAATTTTTTCTTAAAACATAATACAAGCTAACTCTATATTCAAGTTCTTGATTGAAAAACTTACAAAAGAACCAAGCACAAGGGTATGTCCAGTTGATCAAGTTTCAACAAAGAATATATTCAAGTTCTTCATTGAAAAACTTACAAATTTTAATTAAACACCAAACGGTGGTTCTGCATATAAGCGTATGTCCAGTTGATCAAGTTCAACAAATAATCTACTTGGAGATGTTGAGCCAAGACGTACCTGCCACTACATGAATGTGTGTATAAAGTTGCGTTGCCATCTGCAGTAAGTAAAATTGAGTTTCCCATCTACTTCAGCTTAGCTACAGACACAAATACATCTACTCAGGGATATACACCAAAGAACAACATCTGAAGCACTGTAAAAATGATCAACAATTTCATACAAGACTCCAAAACACTTGAACATGTTGTAAATCTGACATCAATATTGCTAAAGGGGACTAGAATCTAAAGAAAATGAAAGTGATAAGTCATTTACCTATTTTCTTCCAGCTCTTGCCATTAAACTTACAAACTGCTTGTCTCAATGTCTCATCCTGCAACAAGTAAATAAAGCTCTCATCTCAATTCCAAGAGAGTGATCCACCACAGGTTTTTTATAGACAAAAAGTAATGAATACGGAAGAGGTCCAGCCGCCTTTGGCTTGCCTTATAGGGCCACTCGTCCTCCTGGCATTACCAAAAACAATTATCAAAATCAATCTCATATAGAAACTAAAAGCAATTGCAATTAACAGTTTGGGAAAAACGAGTTGATGTGATTCAAAGTTGTAAGCTTTCACATACAAAGAAGAAGTAAAGAAAGCTCTCATCAGAATCAAAGTTGTAAACTCTCCCTTCACCAAAACAAATATCACAAAAAAAAAACAGCTATCAAATTCTCAAAGTATATCAGAATCAAAATCTAGAAGCTTCCTATGATCTAACACTACAACAACAACTAATGACCAAAGGCATAACAACGATTCCATTCAATCGAATCCTTAATTGCGCAATTATGTGTGTTCACGAGATGAATCTAGAGACCAGAGAGGGAGCATAATAAGGTCGAAAACGGAGTGGTGATATCAGAGAGAAGAATCGGCGACGATCTTGATTCCATGGCATGCATCAACTCCAACCTGATTCTCCACGGAGGCCACCGTTACATCCGCGCCGCCTCGCCGCAGCACATCGATCATCACCACCGCTTCGAACGGCTCGGTACCATGCGCAACGGGAATCAAGAGACTAGAGCACGAGAAAAGCAATCATCAGAAGAAAAAAAAGAACAAAACTTGAGGAAGAGAAGAGAGGAGAAGGTACAAGAAACGTCTCCTATTTAGGAGAAAGAACAACCGTCTCTTGTTTTAATTGATATTTTTCTTTTTCTTTTTAATTTCAATTATGGTAAGAAACTCGTCTTAAAAACCAGCGATAATGATGCTCTAAGAGCATCATTAGTGGACGCTCTGTTAAAAAAAGTTTCTCAAGATTATTATATTAATTTCTTTAAGTAATTTATTTGTATAATAAAAATTCTTAACAATAAATGAACTCTGTTCAATATAAGAAGGACACGTTGGTTTTACGGTCTCTTGATTATTGATGGGAGTACCGTCCCAAAGAGACGTTTCTATTAAAACTCTAAGAATGCAAAATACAGAAACAAAACTGGAATGTGGAGGTAAAAGAGTCAAAAGAATTTGACTTTGAATCAAGCTTTTTAAGATTTGAGACCAAAAAGAACAGTACAAGAATTTTGATGAGAGGACAATCTGTCTATCTTTGTGGTGGTGTATAGTATAACAACATTTCTTAAATAAAACTCTCCACGGCTAAATATCGTTTCTCCCAAGAGTTTCATCTACTCGATGCAATGACAACACAGAAGATTCAACCTGCAAACAATAGCCATTCTAGTTAGACACATTAGTTCGTCTACATTCAATGAATCTGATCAAATCCAAACACTCTCAAACCCCACATTAAACTCTTTAGAGACAAGTCTTCAACTTCTAAATAGACAAGAACAAGAACGAAGTTGTGTTCAAAAAAAAAAAAAAAAAGACAAGAACAAGAACAAGTCCACATTGAAAACCCTCAAAGATCTTGCAACTATACAACTAAACAACAATTGAACTAAACTACATTAAAGCTATAACCCATCCCAAAGACTCAGACTTTAACCGGCAAAATCTAACAAAACCATACCTCATTTTCACGACGAACCGCGACGCAATCTCTCGGCGTCTCGAACACAGACAAAGAGTACTGCTTGCGAACGACACCAACGTCGAAGTATATAAGCCCCGAGCTCGGGACATCGACACGGATCCCTTTAACCGGAAACCACAGGAACAGATCCTGAGCCGATATTCCCGACAAATCAGTTACGTTAGCAGAGCTCAGCGTTCCCGTGATATTCGTGTCGTAGCGAAGCTCCGTCTCGTACTTGGCGTCGCACGACTGGTTCAAGTAAACGGAGAACCGTCCCGTCTCGCCGTCGAAGGTGAATTCCGTCACGCCTTTAGGGAATATCCCCGACGGGAGTCCGTTGTCCTGGAGGATCTTGTAGATAGTCTCCTCCTCCTCTTCCGAGGAGGAGATCGAGATCCCGGCGACGAGGAAGAAACAGAGGATCGAGATTTGGAGGATACGAATCATAGCGTTGGACCACTCGTTCGATTCTCTGATCTGTTTGTTCGTTAGGATTAAACTAATGAGGTTTAAGCAGAGGAGGAAGAAGAAGAAGAAGAAGACGACATTTTGGTGACAGCTTGAAACAGAGTGGATCAAAGTTATATTTGTCTAATTATTGATTTGGGGTGGGGGGGGGCAGTGATCCTCTGCTTCTCGTGCCATTGATAAGTCGACGAATGGACGAGCGCCACGTAGGCTATATAGTTAAATGTGGGTGGTTTAGGTGGACCTTATCACATGGGAACAAAAGAAGGGCATGGGTTTTTTTCTAGAGAGATGCGGCAAGTATGAATGTAGTTTTAGGTTTTGCGTCTTAAAAGCCTCGTAACACATGCGACAATGTGATGCTTTTATGCAATGACTTTATGCTGCTTTTTGACTCCAAAATTTGTTGAGCATTTTATGTTGGCATAGTCAAAGTTATCTTGACTTAAGAAAAAAATAATATTGCTTTTTAGCAAAGAAAACACCTAGAGTGTATCTAATCACCTCTGTATTTACTTCTAAATGTTTTTAGAGAAGAAGATCTAATTCTAATTCACTTCTATTTAGTAATCTATATATATAAAGAAGAGTTTCTTTCACACCTAAGTCATCCACATCAGATTTCATGTCACAAATTCGGAGTCTGTGAACGACACGTGTCACTGTCAATCAAAAGTCAATGTTTCATTAATTCTTGAGTTTAATGAGTTTTATGTGTTTACTACGGTCTAAATACATTTTCTCTATAAAAACTGTATATGAAACTTAGGAAAAGTGGCCGTCGAGCAACAATTTCCGTTCAGTCAACTGTCAAAGAAATCCTACGGTTTGACCGGTGACAAACGATTCCGATCAATGTCAGTTGGAAGCCGAATAGACTTCTTTAATATGGCGCCGTTACGGAAATTAACTTGGTTCATGCATCTTCATTAACATTCACATTAATACATACTCTCTACTTTTCACACGATCTCACATTCAATGAATCCCTTCATTCACTCTTTTGTGTTAATCCTCCATTATAAATATGAATGTTTTCTTCCAACAAAATCATCAATTCATTTCTCTTAATAAACAAAACAAAAATGTGATGAAAATTTTTGTGTTAAGCCCATGGTTGTATTTAACGGATTGTGACAGAAAAGTGATAAGAAACAGAAAAAATGAAATGAGAAACAGAATAAACAGAAAATAAGAAAAAAAAAGAAGACCATAGAAGAGGGGAGATACATTTTTTTAGTGAATCTTTTTTTAAAAAAAGATCTATTTATCTTTAGCTCATAATAATTTCCAACATCATAGTCTAACCGAACCTCCTATTTCGGATAAAAACAACTAAAACTAATATGATATGAAAAACAATATATATATATATATATATATATATATATATATATTTAGCACATAATTAATAACATAATTAGTTTTTTGGTTAATTTTAAATTAAGAAAATAGTATATCTCATATACATCTCTTGCAAATATAAACTTAAAACACAAACTACAAATCATATAAAAAATAATAATCTTGATTACAAATAAAGTATCGGGCGGGCCGACCCTAGTCTAAACTAAAGATTGCTTTCTTTCTTTTTTGGTTCTATATTAGGAGGCAAAACTCACTGGAAATAATTTTGGACCAAATAAAATTTGGATTTGCCACTTGAACCGGTTCCTCCTCAAATTAAGGTGCAACTCTACTCATGATACTGGGCCTGTAAATATATAAGTGGGCTTTATGTTAGGCCCATTTTTCAAGCTAGCGTTTTCACCCTCACTTGCCCACAAACACAAAAAAGTTCTTCAGCGACGAGATTGAGAAACGAGGAACGACGATGGCGACGAATCTCCTGAAACTCTCCTCTCAAATCCGCCGCCTCTCTCCACTCACCGGATCCCTAACCGTCCGCACCTCCGCCACATCCACCGGATCATCAGGATCGAAGAAAGTCTCCGACCGAATCGTCAAGCTCTCCGCGATCGATGCCGACGGAGACAAGAAGGACATCATCGGCCTCTCCGGCCAGACTCTCCTCCGCGCGCTCACCCACACCGGCCTGATCGATCCGCTGTCGCATAGGTTGGATGATATCGACGCTTGCTCGGCCGAGTGCGAGGTCCAGATCGCTGAGGAGTGGCTCGAGAAGCTCCCGCCCCGTACCTACGACGAGGAGTACGTGCTGAAGCGTAACTCGAGATCACGTGTGCTGAACAAGCACTCGCGTCTCGGGTGTCAGGTTGTGTTGACGCAGGAGCTTCAAGGTATGGTTGTGGCTGTCCCTGAAGCTAAGCCTTGGGACATCCCGTAAGGTGTAGTAGGGGTCTCTGAGTCGCTCTCTATTTGTTGTTTTTTGCGTTATTGGGAATAAATGGATTTGGAAAGTTCAGGCAGATGATTATGATATTGAATCTGTGATCTTCCTTTTGAAACTTAATTGTAATGTGGTTGAAGAACTTGCTTGTTTTAAACGATTCCCTGCTTCTGAGTATGGGTTTTGCATTTTAATTGAATATTGCTTTCTTGGTTTTATTTTCGTGGATTCTTGAATAAACCTTGTACTCCCTCCGTTTCATTTGAATTGTGAATTGTCGTTTTAGAGCACATAGATTAAGAAAACAATTGATTCATTACCGATACACCACCAAAGTACATTTCAACCAATATCTATTGAATATAAAGTCTCTTTCCTTAGATAGATGATTTCTGATTATGGTGTTATATCTAAAGATTGATAAGAGCAATTTTGAAAGTTCAGGAGCTTGACGAATTGTGCTACATGTTGTTATAAGTTTTGGTGGTGTCTTAGGCTCAGTTCGCCAAGTAGTTTAGGCATAACTAGCACTAGATTATGAGAAGAGAGTGTAGAGAATGTTGTGCCTCGTCAGAACAGGAAGGAGATTCTCTTTACAGATCATATAAATCAACCTTCTCGGTTTCAGTATGCTTTAGAGTGGTGTTTGGCGTATCAGTATGGTTAACTAGCTCTATGCGTCTTTGGTGAAGCTGAGATAATCATTATACGACTTTTGAGCTTTAGAATTGCAGATTCTGCTTTTAGGGAAAGGAAGAAGGTAGAATGAACATAGCATCTTGGTTTGGTAGATTGTTTGGAGCCTTGCAAACTCTGTTATAGATTAGTGGTTTTGTTGCATAGACGACAGTTGGAATTATGCATTTTGTTATTAACTGGGGTCACTGGACGATTACTCGAATACTAACAACGGCCGTAGACCGTAGTTAATAGACGATTACTCGAATACTAACTACTATTTGACAAAAAAATTGCTTAGCTTTCAAAATTATTTTAAGTTTTAAACTTCACAAGCGCATGATTATCAAAGTCATCATACGTTGTTTAGTTGAGAATGAATCAACGTTAGATATGACCCTTGTTCGGAAACTCGCTAGGCGCTACGCGTGCGGCGAACCCGGGCCTAGCGAGTTATCCAAAATTCGGAAATAAATCCGGGAGTACTCGGGGATTTATTTTCTGATATTTTAGCCATAGATACATATATATATTAAATATGTTAAATAAGAATGGAAGTAGAGCGTGGCATAGTGGGTCGGGTTGTCTATCTTTGGTCAAGGAACCCGAGTTCGAAGAGCAGGTTGTGGGATTTTGCTCTATTTTTTTCGTTTTTCTTTAATAAATGTTAAAATTACGATTTTACCCTCTTCTTTTTCAATCTGTAGGTCGAGTTTCTGCAACACTTCCATGGCGTTTTCAAGCTTTTTTTTATCGTTTTTCACCATTTTTCCTTTGTTTTATGCGGTAAAGTTACTAGATCTACTTAAAAACATCAGATTTCGAACTAAAAACCTAAGAAAATCATTTTTCCCTATAATACAACCGAATCGTTGCAAATCGTCACGTTCACCCACCGTATCACGTTTACTCGGCCGCGGAATCGGCCAGGCGGACGCGTTTTTGAACATTGGATATGACCATAGATTCATTTTCAGATGTATTGTTACTTTGTCAGTGTTCTCATCATGTCTCTTTTGGGCCTGCTTCGTGTGTCGCTAATAACGGGCCGAATTGAAATTTAGTCAAGTCAAACTCTAACAACTTTTAAGGAAATGGATTTGAATCGTGGAAACCAATCTCTTTAAACGATCTCAGATGATTCATCATATTTTTTCATTCTATAATAAAATTGTGATATATTTCAACGTACTATATTTTAAAGTGAAAAATAGAATAATGAACAAAAAAAACAACTTTAAACTCATTTTTATTTTATTATAGAATGAAAAATAAACTACAATTAAAACATTTTTACTATAAACTCTATTTTAAAGTGAAAAATAGAGTAGAATTAAAAACTCTCTTATAGTAAGTTTTCGAATAGTGATAGAAACCATTCTTTGTGTGAATGAATCAGATACATGTAAATTATTAAATTTTTAATACCTATGACTGAACATATACATATTTAGGGTCACATACATTATATGATACTCCATTAGTTTCAGTTTAGTTATCGTTGTAAAATACAATTTTCGTTTTAAAATAAGTATTATTATATAATTTTAATGCAAAATTTGTTGACTTTATATTTCACTCTATTTTTTTATTGGTTAAAATGTGGCTAGATATATTGATAATAATATTTTCATTTAGTAAATATACAAATTTGAATGTTTTTTAATTTGTGCGCAAAAATCTAAAACGACAATTAAAATGAAACGGATTAATTATTTTGTTAACCAAGAATTTCAGTAATTAACTATCTAGCTATTAAAAAGTGATTAAGACCTGACTGTTTTAAAAGGCATTTTCATTTAATAAGTGATTAAGACCTGACTATTTTAAAAGGCATTTTAATTGTTTTAGTTGGCTATTCTATTTCTGAAACAGCGTGGTACATCAAGTTTCCCAATAAATAAACATATATATAGATATGAACTCACTTCGAATAAAATCACATCTAGTATAAGATAATATAAATCTTAAAAAAATGAAACAAACATTTTCAAACTGATAAGCATTTGAATGAAACTCTGTTTCTGTAACCTGAAATAACTATCCTCACTGTTTGAAGGTCTTGGTGATGATATTAAGAGGGAGTGTACATTCCGTGTGTATCTATCTATAGATAGTCTTCTTGTGTTTCTTTGAAGGACAAAAAAAACTATTTTAAGACCAGTTCAACAGAAAACTGGTGTGCAGACCACGATCGCAGTTGTAATGAAGTTTTCTAAAATGGCAACCACTCCTTTTTTCTTTAAGAACCAGTCATTCTTTCTCTAAACCCTAATCTCTTCTTCTCTATAAACTCATCTTCTAACTCTTGTTCTCAATCATCCTCTTTTTCAAAGCTTCCTAGCTAACAAAACCCCAATAAAGAGATGGATCAAACAGAGCTTTCCCGGATATTCCAAATGTTCGACAGGAACGGTGACGGCAAAATCACCAAACAAGAGCTGAACGATTCGTTAGAGAATCTCGGAATCTACATCCCGGACAAAGACTTGGTGCAGATGATCGAGAAGATTGATCTCAACGGTGACGGGTACGTGGACATCGAAGAGTTCGGAGGGCTGTACCAGTCGATCATGGACGACAGAGACGAGGAGGAAGACATCATAGAGGCGTTCAACGTGTTTGATCAGAACCGTGACGGGTTCATCACGGTGGAAGAGCTGAGATCCGTGTTATCTTCCTTGGGGCTCAAGCAAGGAAGAACCCTAGAGGATTGTAAGAGGATGATAAGTAAAGTGGACGTTGATGGAGATGGGATGGTGAATTTCAAAGAGTTTAAGCAAATGATGAAAGGTGGTGGATTTGCCGTTTTAGAATCAAGCTTGTAAAACAAACAAACAAAACCCATTTTTGGGTTAGGGTTTGAGATCAACATCATTGTTTTTTTTCCTCGGAATGATTAGGGCTAAACCTCGAAAGATAATTAACAAAATGGATCAAGCTTCGTTTTTGAATGCTTCTCCACAAAATATTGTTGATGGATTTGCTATGTGGGATTTGGAAAACAAACATATATAATTTTGATTTTGATGTTTTACATTGTTGAGGATTCTTTTATTTATTTGTAATATATGGTTGTGAATTGTGATGCACGTTACTTATTAATTACTACTTTTACGCAAATAAGATCATGCCATGCATACAACATAATTTGATCATTTAGCAAGTACGATATAAACTACATGATGTTTTTAACTTGTAATCTGAAAAGTGGAGAAGAAAAGAAGAAGAAGCTATGAACTACATGATGTTTTGAACTTGTAATCTGAAGTCAAACAAAAATAAAATTAGAAACTACATGCCGTTTCGAACTTGTCGTAGACCAACGGATGAAGTTCACGTGCTCCACCTAAAAACCAGTCATCATCAACCGTACAAGAAACAGAGAGACCTTCGACTTTGTGTTCTATTGTCGTCTTCTTCCTCAACACTTCCCTTTCTTTCCAACTCACTAAACTAACTTCAGTTTCACAGATCAACAACTTTCTCTGTCCAATTATATCTCTGTCTGAAGTTCCCTAATCTTTCATCCAAGTAAGTGCTTCACTTGAATTTCCCTTTCTATCAATCTTTTATTATAGGGTTTTAGCTCCCTTTTGTCTAAGTTGCTTTTCTTTTTGTGAATTAATCTGCTTCAATTCAAAAAAAAAAAAACTGCTTCAATATAATTCCTATGGATGAACCTACTTTGGTGTAACGTTTGATCAAAAGTCGATGAAACTGCTACTCTCTTCGTACTTAATTAGGGTTATAAATGCTTATATATGTTTAGGGTTTCTGTTCTGCATGGCCGAATTTTAGAATTTGAAGACCATAAATATTTATTAAGAACTTTAATAAAAAAAAAAATTCTTCATATTTATGTTGTGTATAATCTTCAAAAAATTTGGGCAACCAACATTAATGTTTTACTGTGTTGTGTCCTGCTCCCGCCATGTTCTTAATTATTAGTTCAAGCTTTAGAAGTTCAGTGGGAAAACTCTTAGGTTTGATATATTTAGGACTAAACTGTTGCATCTTTTGTCATGTACTGAACTTGTTTAATTTATGTGTTGTGTGGCAGTGGAGGGGAACCTTTTACGTGGAAAAGACGTAGTAGAGACGATGGAGAATATAGTAACAGAAGAAGCTTCTTCAGTTGTGGAGCCTTTCATTGGTATGGAGTTTGAATCAGAAGAAGCTGCAAAGTCTTTCTACGACAGTTACGCTAAAAGCACTGGTTTCGTTATGAGAGTGGATGCTTTCAGGAGGTCAATGCGAGACGGGACCGTGGTGTGGCGCAAACTCGTGTGTAACAAAGAAGGGTTCCGTAGATCAAGACCTAGGAGAAGCGAGAGCAGGAAGCCTCGTGCTATAACAAGAGAAGGATGTAAGGCTTTGATCGTGGTGAAGAAAGACAAGTCCGGAAAATGGATCGTCACTAAGTTTGTGAAAGAACATAATCATCCTCTCTTGTCTCTACTTGCTAACGCTCGCCGGAGTTCACATATCTCTCAATCACCGGTACGTTCATACACTTCCCCTTTAGGGTCATCTCTCAAACATTTAGTAAGAACTTAAATAATTGAATAATTTAGAGACCTATATTTATGTATATAAAAAAAATCTCTTAAAATTTTATGGGTCAAGGCTAATGTTTCACTGGTCTGTGCATGGCATAAAGCTTGTTCTGTTTTATGTCTCTGAAAGATGTATCTTTGTATAAACAAACATTTTCAGGACGAGAAAGACGCAAAGATTAGGGAGCTTAGCACAGAGCTGAGCCGAGAGAGAAAGCGTTGTGCTGCGTTGCAACAGCAACTTGATATGGTCCTAAACGTGATGGAAGAACATGCTAATCATCTCTCTGTCAATATCAATAATGTTATCCAAAGTGTAAAAGAAATAGAGTCCATTACTTTCACCAAATCCCTGATCAGCTGAATAAAACAACAAACTCACAACTCGTTTGTGGTTCATAAAAGCCTAACATCAAATTATCTTTAATACCTAGAGGTTTGAGGTCGAAACCCTTAATCTTTCAGGTACAAAACCACAGCATGTAATATTTGTTCCTTTCCATTTAAATCAGGGACTTTGACACAATGATCATGGTTAGTAGTTAAGCTATTGACTTCTAGTAATAATAATAATAACCTTAATTTATCCAAAGTGTTAGAGAAATAGACTCCAACACTTTCACCAAACCCCTCGGCTGAATAAAACAACAACACACATCTTAATTTGTGTTTCATAAAAGCTTAACATCAAGTTCCTCGGATTGGAAGTGTTCTTCGGAATAATTTCTCGTCCCATCAGAACTTGAACTTGGTCTAGTTGTATGGATAGTCGACAAAAAAAATAAATAAAAATTTAACATCAACTTCTCTTGATTAATTTGTCATTTTGATTCAAACCAGAGAACAAAAAAAAAAAAGGAGATAAAACTTTGTTCTTGGATGAACTGATTCGAATCAAGATTCAGTGCCAAAAAGCGTAAAAGGCAGTAGAGATATAAACCAACAGAGCAGAGGAAACCAGCGTCACAAGCGTCGCAACCGCCTGAACCGCAGATTTACTACCGCAAGATAGCAACCCCAAACGGATCTGAATCACATTAACCATAGAGAGCATCAAGAACAAACAACCCATCACAGATCCAACCGCAGACGCCATCATTCCCCATCTCAGCACCTTGATGTTGATATGCGCCCTGAAAATCTCGTCCACGTCTTTGCTGTTGAGGAGGTTCAGCGCGAGCTTGAGACCCTGAGCTACGAGGGAGGAGAAGAGGAAGAAGCTGAAGGAGACAACTTCGAAGACCAGCAGCTTCTTCGCCACGTCGTCGCTCGCGTCGCAGTTTGACCGCTGCTCGAGGCTGTGCTGTCCCGGGGTGGCTAAGGAGAGGCCGACGAAGACGGCGATTGTGAAGAGGGAGTTCACGTTGACGAGCCCGTCGAGTGCGCTTACGTGGACGCTTGTTGTGGCGACGGAGGAAGATGCCGGTGACGTCATTGTGACGGCGGGTTCGACGTTGGTCGGCGTGTACTCGATTTTTGGCTCAGATCTGCTCGGGGAAAGACGAATGTTAAAGAAAGGTAGATTTGAGTACGGAGAGAGAGAAAGGGTAAAGCTTACTCTGCCATTGAAGAGTCTATTAAGTTATGCTTTTGCTTTTGGTCGGAGAGATTAGTTGGAAAGAGAGATTGATTGTCTTAAAAGAGACTTTTTTTAAAAAGACTCTGTAATGACGCAATTACTCGTCTCTGTTTTTTTTTATATATAAAGCATGCGTTTTGTTTTTTTTGTCCACGTCGGAGTCAACTGAAATTAAGTTGTTGACCAAAATTTACAATTTTAACTTTTTTGTTTGTTTGTTTGAAATTGTTTCCAATTAATTATTTTTGGTTGAAATGTTTTCAATTAAATATTTTGATTGAACTGAGCTTTGATAAGAATGATTTTAACTTTTTTGGTAAATCTAGAAAAATGTATTTTATATCATATCCTCGTAAATATTGAATACCACCTAAGCTTTAAAACTATAAAGTATAAACAACAATTTATATATATATATTTTTTTTTTTTTGGGTCAAATAAAACAACAATTTATATATATATATTTCTCACCAGTTTATTTGAAAGTACACTTTTCATATTATTAGATTAGTAAACTTCAAAGTTAGGAGATATTTACACGAATAAACCATATTTCGAAGATTAAGAAAACAAAACTGATGATTAATGTCAGTCATTTGAACTTGACAGGCAACCTAATGACTAGTGAGATTTTATTCACAATCAGAACATTTCATTTTTATTGATTTATCATTTACCACACCTGGTCCCTGGACTTACACCAATCACACTTCCATAATAAGCTTTTATAAAAGAACATCCATGTTAATACAAATATGTCATTTTTTTTTTGTTTTTGAGCGAGTATTCATTCAAGCAGACGTGAAAAGATCATTCACAAAAGTGTACCATAATAACCGCAAAGTTCTCGAGGACTTTAAGAGCCAGTTGACTCATTCCATAGTTGTGGATTACAGATCATCTCTAAATCAGCATCTCAAGAGGGGTCCTAAGACCAACAACCTGCCCGACAACAGAGAACCATGAAACCAAGTACAACTCGACTGGCATCTGACAACCATCAGAGCTGCTGCTTTCGGAAAGCAGCTTGATCCATTCCTCAGTCCCACAAGGATGCAGCTTGAACCACGGCCTGTTCAAATACGGATGCTCCTGCAATTGATTGTTGCATAGAGATTAAAATACCAAGCAACCAAAAAACCTATATATTATAAACTAACACATTGTGGTATTGATTCTGAGAGGATACCTCCTGTGTTATAAAAGTCCACTTAGATTCCAGCAAAAGACTAACAGAGCTTGAAGGCAGATCTCTCTTGATAACATCCAAAGAAAGAGGCTTTCCATCTAATAAAAGTGACAAAACAAAGATGATTATCTTACAACCAAACAAAAAGAGCAATCCAAAATATTTGCAGGGGGTGATGGTGTGACGTACCACTAGAGTATCCACGAAAATACAGCATAGGAACCATGTATGACGCACTGTAAACGATATGGTAATCATAGTAGTGTGCTTCATCTTCAACGTTCTGTACCTAGCAACATAACAACAATCTCAGAGACTCTGCTGTTCACATACAAAAGATGAATGGCTTTATGTTACCAAGACCGTGTGATCAATTGATTCTTCCTTCTCCCACCAATCAGCTGTTACACCTAAAGACTCCTCCTCAGCACTTCCCTATACACAGAAAGATAATGGTGAGAAACATAAAAGAAGGAAAAAGATGAAAGGTTGTGACTTTACCTCAAGTGAGCTGAGAATGATGATTTTCTCTAGCGATAAGTAACATTCCTCCTTCTGATAACACAACAAACACGAATTTAATGTAAAAATGCTATCTTTGGAACATGGAGAATAGTGTTGATCGACGTTGACCTTAAGTAGAGTTCGATTGATCAGAGGAACCCATGACCATGAAGGGAACGAAAGGTTATGTCTTTTCCATTTATCCGCGAAAGCTCGAGCGGCTACAGTGAAACCCTCGAGAGTGATTTTGCCATCGTTGAGGACCTCTCCAGCTGAATCCATCGGAGGAGGAGCAAACAAAATCGCTGATCAGCAACAACACCGTCGCTACGAAATCAAAAGCAACTAAACCGAACCGAATCAGAGAATCCAAATCGAAGTTAGTTTATATAAACCGAACCGAACATAATCAGAGAATTTAAACCGTCTCTACGAAATCAAAAGGAACTAAACCGAACCGAATCAGATAATCTAAATCGAATTTTAGTTAATGTAAACCGAACCAACCGTAAATAAACCCGAAACCAGAGAAATTAAATCGAATTTAGTTTTATATAAACCGAACCGAACCTATTCGAAATAAACCCGCCGCTTCAACCTCCATCTCCGCCTTCCATTAACTAACCGCCGCCACTTTATCCTCTAGAAAAGCTCTGACTTTGAACCTCTTTGATGTTCTTCTCTTTCCTTTGGAGACAATTCGTATAGAAGTGCTTACGATATTAGCTTCCGACAGATTCTACTGTTGTTTTATTTATCTCCATGGACTTGGTGAGTTTCTCTTGTTTATTGCATAACTTTAATGTAAAAGTCTACACCTTTTGTCTGAATTGTTGGGTAAATACGAAAGCTTTGCGTGTGTGTGTGTATTGTAGACTTGTCTGAGCAAAGGAGATGGCTTTCACTACCCACCTTGCCACATGCTGAACCTAAGCGGTTTCAGGATCTTGATCGACTGCCCTTTGGACCTTTTAGCAATCACAATCTTCTCTCCTGTTCCATGTGATGTGGGTATTGAAGCTTATGGTCAGAATGATCAGAGTTCAATTCAAAAGAAGCAGAAACTGGAGAGACAGATGACTCCTGATGACTTGGTGTCCGCAGAGCCGTGGTACAAAACTGTGAAGACCTTGCATTTGTGGGAGGTTTCTTTAATTGATATAGTTCTCATCTCCAACCCTATGGGATTGCTTGGATTGCCATTCCTTACTCAAAACCCAAGATTCTGCGCCAAGGTAAAACGTTTTCATGCATGTAACTTGTTCTGCTTTGGGGTGTGCCTTGTGCTGAGTTCTTAAGATGTAGATTTATATGACTGAAGCAACGGCTAAGATTGGTCAGCTCATGATGGAAGATCTTGTCTCTATGCACATGGAGTTCAGACGCTTACACGGACCTGAGGACTCCAGCTTTCCTTGGTGGACAAAGAATTTAGATGGTGAACAAGTACCAAGTGTGCTCAAGAATCTCGTCTTTGGTGAGAATGGTGATGATCTAGGCAGTTGGATGCGTCTATACAGGTAATTGTTATTGGCTTCTCTATAGTGTTGATTGCTTCGTTAATTCATTCTTTTCTTCAGTTTAGATGACGTAAAGAATTGCATGAAGAAGGTTCAAGATGTAAAGTTTGCAGAAGAAGTTTGTTATAATGGGACGTTGATCATTAAGGCTCTAAGTTCAGGTCTAGATATTGGGGCTTGCAATTGGTTGATCAATGGCCCTAATGGAAGTTTAAGTTATGTGTCAGACTCCATCTTCGTTTCACATCATTCGAAAAATTTCGACTTCCATGGTCTCAAAGGAACCGATGTGATGATTTACTCTGGTTTCTCATGCCTCCAATCCGCAGAAATGACTGATAGTGATTGTATATCAACAATCAGGTACATACATTCATATAAGACTCTCTTACTACATTTATGATATGATGTTGTTTGTTTGGGTCTTATGAGTCGATGACGTTTTCTTTACTGCAGTGAGAATAATGACGAGAGATTGACTGCTTCGTTACTAGACAATGAAGAAAGCTTAGGAGAGCTAGAGAAGCTAGCTTTTGTCTGCTTATGTGCTGCAGAATCTGCGGATGCTGGTGGTTCAACCTTAATAACGATTACTCGAGTGGGGATAGTTCTGCAGCTCTTAGAGCTAATGTCAAACTCTATTGAGTCCTCTTCTCTTAAGGTTTGATTTACCTTTTTCTTTTTATTCTGCTCTTTTAACTTTTTGAGGATATGAATCACATTTAAAATGGTAAAAGTTCTTATTTGACATTGTTATTTGCTTAGGTTCCAATATTTGTAATATCTTCTGTGGCAGAAGAGCTATTGGCATACGCAAACACCATACCAGAGTGGCTGTGCGAGCAACGACAGGAGAAGGTATATATACTTATCTGACTTGTTTATTTAAATGATGAATCAAATAGTAGATTTTATATAATGTTTTGATCCATGTCACAGTTAATTTCAGGAGAACCTTCATTTGATCATCTTAAATTCATCAAAGACAAGAAGATCCATTTGTTTCCTGCCATTCACTCACCCAACTTAATGTAAGACTTTGTTGTTTCCTAGTATTGGTTTTCATATTCTTAGGCCTACATGCAATGTTTCATATGCTAATTTGTAACTGAAAATATCATCTTGGTTCACCATAAGCCATTGCCTAGTTCAGATACAAAGTAAAGTATAACTATTATTTACGTTTATGGCAAAACAGAACAAGTTGGCAAGAACCATGCATCGTGTTTGCTCCTCACTGGAGTTTGCGGCTTGGTCCTTCTGTCCAACTTCTTCAGCATTGGCGTGGAGATCCTAAATCACTGCTTGTTCTTGAGGTTTTTTAAATCTATTTCTCTCTTCCTCAATAAGATGATCCAATGTGAATCTTTAGTCAATATATCTGATGAGAAAATATTGTTGCAGGACGGTATCAGTTCAGGTTTAGGACTTCTCCCCTTCAGACCAATCGCTATGAAGATTCTCCAATGTTCATTTCTTTCTGGAATTAGGTAAGATCTTGCCTGTCTGTAAACTTGCTTGTCAGCATTGCTCAATACTATTAAGTTATTTTGCAGGTTGCAGAAGTTCCCAACACTTCTTTCCCTTTTGAAGCCAAAGATTGTTTTGGTAACGATTCAATTCCTATGCTTTGTTGACTCTGTCTGTATTCATCAGTCTGATGGCATTTTGTAAACAGGTCCCTGATGTTGTCAACCAGAGGATCAACCTTTCTACGGTGAAGACAAAATCTATCCTGAGTTACTCCGAGAACAAGATGCTAAGTGTGGGAAGAATTGCAGAGAATGCAGACGTAGAGATAATGGCAGAGTTAGCCACCAAACTGAGCTGGAAGAAACTCAGACAGCGTGAAAACTTTGGTATTGCGAGGTTAAAAGGTGACTTTGTGATGGAAAATGGGAAACATAGATTGGTTTCCGGGTTGGATCAGGAAGGAAGTTCAGGAAAGACTCGGTCATTGAGGCATTGGGGCACTGTGGCTCCTGAAACACTTTTGGATGCGTTAATGAAGATGAGTGTAATCGGATCGATAGAACACAGGAGAGGTGAGAATGGAGCAGAAGGCAAGAGTATTATCTATATAACAAATCCTAGCGGTGGAATGATAGAGACCTCAGAGATGGGTACTGCTATTACAACAGACGATGAGACTGTGGCCTCTAAGATCTTCCAAGCGATTGATGGAATCCTTGACGGTATTTAGAGGGAGTGTAGCTTTGTTTCTCCAGATTGATATGAATAGTTTAGGTTCCGTTGACAGATACACAAGAACACTCATATGTTCAGAGTTGCAAGCATATAGTCTTAGAATCACTAAAGTAGACAGCCTTTTCCCATGTTTATAACATTTTGTTTAAATTGATTGATGGTAGATTTGGTTTGGTATAATAACCTACAACTCTTGAACTATGTTTATCTTCCTTGCTTGTATTATGGAAGTATATCCACTGAGATCAGTGTTCTAAAAGTCTAAGCGCTCGCTTAATCAGTAATCTTCTATGAAATGCATAATCACCGTCTAGCGATTTTTTGAACATTGATTGAGATTATACATTTGATTTGCTTTGATACAGAAATCAAGTAAAAACTTCATTTAAGAAGTCATAGTTCCAATGATTCATACAAACATAAGTACACATAACTAATTAAGGAGGCAACACAATGCATCATCATCAGTCTTTGGACAGATTCTAGGATCTTCCTTACACTTGAAACCTAAACCAGAGTACTCTCTTTCTCTACTCAACCTCCATTTCCTTGCACACTTTATCTAGAATGGACATAAAGTCTCTAACAATCACAAACACTCTCAATAGCTGAGCTTCTTCCTTTGCTGAATCTCCATGGAACATCTCTGTGATCTCTTTCACTGCTAAGAGCGTGGAACCATCTTCTGTTTCAATCTTTTTAGCCTCCTTCACAGCGGTTTCCAAGAACTTGGTCACCGTCTCCTTGAATTCCCCACATTCTTGTTCTTCATCATCACTCAGTAGCAGAACCTCCTTAACGCTCTGGACTCCTTGATAAAGCTTTGCCACCTCGCTTCTCAGAACACCATAGTCCATTTCTGCAGTTTTCTTGACGTCTACAAGTACTAAACCGAGATGTCTGACAACTTGCAACACTTTGATACCTTCTGATTCTATGATGTTCTCTACAACAGAATGCAAGAGAGTGGTGGAACCATCTAACAACGCCTCAAGTTTGAAGTCTTGAGCATTCACGCTCTTCGTTCCTGTCTCTAAGACAACTTCAATAAGCTTCAGTAACATTCTGCTGTTCCGTAGCTCCTCACAAGCAGCCTGCAAAAGAATCAGATAGCTTTATGAGACACAAGATTCATACGTCTCTCTCATTAAATTTAGCTTTGTTATATTATAGTACCTGTATAACGCCAAATGATTGTTTTAAATGTTCAACCTTGGAATAAAAAGTAGCAACAAAGAGCAATGCATCAACCCTTCTGAACACGAAAGGCACATTAAGCAATTCCTTGAGAAACTTCTCTGAAGGGGGAAGCTTGTCATCACTATAGCTCTTCAACTTCCTCTCTTCCTCTTCACTCGGTGCCACTCTTGATAAACTCTCAAGAAGCTCAACTCCAAGCGCTTCATAGTGCCCTGATTCAGAAAATACAAACTCAGATTCAACTCATACAATAAGCTTTGTAACTGATGATATTACCATCTCGAAGGGCTTGAAGAACATCATCTGTGGTGAGATCAAGTGTTGATAGTAGAAAAGCAATACTCTGAGACTTTCTAGGATCCAAAACTCTACTTTCTTGATTAAACATTGGAAGATCACAGCTAAGACTTCTCTGCTTCGGATTAGCATTGAAAGAGTTGAACTTGAGACTCTCCCATGTGTTTTTCCGACAAGAACTCGGTCGGTGGACCCTCTCCCAGGGCAGAGGCTTCATCTTCGTTGCTCCATCCCAAGACAGCTTCTTTCCAGACTTGTGAACCATAAAAGACTGCGACGGCGGTACAAGAGGAGGCGGCGCCGGCATTGCAGGCGGCGGTGGCCGTTCCGGAGGAGGAGGAGCAGCTGATTCAATATCAAGCTCTGGTTTTTCCCAAGAAGACTTCAACTTTCTTGAAGAAGCTTCAGAGACGTTGTCGATGCAAAAATCTCTAGCGGGAGAAGAAGCGGAAGAGAGGAACAAAGACTTGACGTTTCGGCTGAAGTCGTTCCACCTCGGCGGGGAGGAGGCTTCGAGAACCTTACGGAAGAAACGATCAGGAGTGGTGGAGACCGAAGAGTACATGGAGGAGCGAGCGTAAGCGTCCGGGGTTCGAATCGTGCCTCCTACTCCTCCTCCTCTCTCAGGTGAAGTGGAAGCAGAGGAGATGCGTGGGAAGGCGTGGTTCTGGTTCCAGAGGGTGAACGTTCTCAGAGACGACGCCACGTGGTTTCTTTTGTTGCTCCTCACCGGAGATATGTCAACGGACGGTGGTGACGTGGCAGGAGAATCCGAGGAAGAGTAGTTTCTCAGCTCTCGTGATTCTTTACCAGCTTGAGACGCGAGAGGCGAGTAGAAGTCGTCTTCTTCTTCTTCGGAGCTTTGTTGCTTGAAGCTGCGAGAGGATAATGGCGGGAGAGGACAGATCTCAGGAGACTCCGGTTTGACGAAATTGGCGACGTTTCCGAGGTAGAGAACATCGGAGGTTGTTGAAGCAGAGACTGTGAGTTTGTTGTGTTCGGTGTTGTTTCTTGGAAGGGGACATGGAGCTGCTTGTTTACTGTCTGAAGCTACGCTCTTCGAATCGTCTTTGAAATTACGGTTCTGCCCTCTCCACCTTCCGTAGAGAAACAAGGCTACTCCGATGGCTGTTGCGACGGCGAGGACAGCGGAGATAAGTGTGATGAGGAGAGTTCTTGAAGCGGTGTGAGGTTTTGAGGAGCGAGGGAGGACGAGGGCGGAGATGTTCGCCGGAAAAGTGGCGTAAGTTGGGGCGGAGGGCGGGAGAGGCGTCGGAGGAGGCATCGGAAGAGGAGGAGGAGGAGGAGGGAGAGGGGAGGATAAGCCGTCAGCTGGGAAGAAAGGCAAGCCGCCGGGAGTTGGTGTGGAAGGATCGGTTACAGGAGCTTGTGAGAGGTGACGGCGACTGAAAATGGCCGGGGAGGCGCACGGTAAGCGAGAGGATGCGCATGATATCAAGGTGATGAAGATGACGTAGCAAAGCCCTTTCATTTTTGTGGTTTTCTTGGAGGGCTAGAGTTTGTGTGTTGGTTCTGCAGTGCGCACTATCTGAGGATGATGAGTTACTGACTGACACTATGTTGTAGTGTACTCTTTCTTCTACTACTGTTTGGAAATAAATTAAAGAATAAAAAGCCAATTTAATATAAACTATAGGGAGGGAAGAACGTATATGAAATGCAATAATTACATGAAACAGTTCTGGGTCCTCTGCTTTCAAAAGAATCTTTTTGACTTTTATTGTCCTCTTTACTCCTATGCCTACTATTCAAAAAATAATAAACACTATCTTCTCTTTCTATGCAATATCATTATTAAAGGTCATAACACCTTTATCTACCGGGAAAACGACTAAGGTCACATTTCTATTGAGATTTTCATGTTCTGAAATAGCACGGATTGGATATCCGAGTTTTTAAAGATATTTATGATTTGCATCGTATGCCACAGATATATAATTTTTCGATTTGATTTGCTTCGGAAAAATACGGATATTCGGAAAAATAGATATCCGTAAAATAAATAGATATTTGCAGATATTTACGAATACTTACGGATATCTCATATATTTTGATTAATGCAAATAATCTTAAAAATTTGATACAAATTTGTTTTGTAAAATATTTTTTTGCATGATATATAAGATAAAATTTAAAAGAAATAGTGAATCTACATATTTTATAAAAATTATAAACTTAGTTAACAATTATAATAAGACAAAAATTAAGAAAAAAATTATAATTGTCATAAATTTATTCATTTTCTTTTATGTAATATTTTTATATAAGTAATAATGTGAATAGAATTTGTCAAATCATATGTTAGAATAACAATTATATAATTTTAAACATTTAAAACTTTAAATATAATCAAGATATACATGTATTTATATATTACCAGATCGGATCGGATATCCGCTTTCCAAAATTTTAATATTTGTGATTTGCTTCGATTTTAACGGATATTGATTTTTAGTATTTGCTTTGCTTCGAAGGTTTACGGATATCCGGAATTTTCGAATCGAATCGAAATGAATAACGAATCAAATCAAATATAACGAATAAAATGCTCAGCCCTATGAATACTATGCAATCGAATTTCAAATGTAACTAGATTTTAACCCGTGCATCCGCACGGGTGTTTAATTTATCTTTTATATAAATATATATTTGCTGTAAATATATAGTGTTATATTATTATTATTTTGTATTAAATGTTATTTTGTTTTTCTTATAAGTAAAATATAATATTCCATATATTATTTTTTAAAAAAATATATTTATTTTTTATGTCACTATCATATATGTGTCATCATATGATTAATCATATTTTATAAGTACCATCGTATAAGTAATTATATAAGTAATTATATGTACAATCTTATAAACAATCATATATAATATATTTTTTAAACTTAATGTGAAATATAAAACCATAATTTAAGTTAATGTTTGAAGCAATGAGTTTTGTATTGTATTTTTCTTATATATATTTAAAACATTTTTTTAATAATGATTATTGGAAAATATTTTAGTAAAAATCAATTTTTGAATATATGTATATTTTTGAATCAATTTTTGATATAGATGAATTTTAAATTAATATTTTGTTTTGAAATATGTATATAAAGTTTAAATTTTGTTTTATAATTATTTTAGACAAAAGATGTTTTTTGCTAATTAGATTGGGCCAAATATATAGTTTTTCATAATATCATTGACTTCTATTTTTTCTTAATAACATAATCCCATTGTTTAATATAGTACTATCTATGTGTCCAAATAATATTATCTTATTTTTTTGTTACTATACATGTTTTCAAACATTTTTTAAAGGTACTTTTAATTTAATAAGATAGATAGTAGTGTTATATACTGTAACAGTATCAGGAAAGAAAAAAGTAAATTAAAGTAGAACAAGAAAGTATGCAGCATGCTTTTGTCTTATCTACTTTTCGGTGGGCTTTCGTAAAAATAATCTTCAATTATTTATTTTAATAGAGTTTAAATCTAACCAAAATCCACCGTTATTTGAATGATGATTCTAAATTCTATTTTAAAATCTAGTGTTATTGAATATGGTAGTTATAAATCTAATTTAAAATATGGTGTTATCTGATGAATGATTTAAATTGAATTTTTAAAATTCAGTGTTATTCAACTTCGAAGGATTTAATTTATTTTTTTATATTTAAAATTGATTTCAAATCATTTATGGTGGATTCGCATGAACAAATTATTGAAATCAAAATTCAAAGTATAATGCAGAGATTTTAAATTTCATCAACCAAAAGCTGTGTTTAATTGATTACAAAACTTGACGATAGATTATATAATTCATCATTAATTGATTACAAAACTTGACGATAGATTTTAAATCAAATTATAGTTTTCACATAGCTTGTCATCATGGGAATTAATTAGTTTATTGATTTGAAATGTTTTTGTCACGTAAGTTTTTGCATATTTTTAACTAATAAGTGCATGAATGAATGATCACATTTAAGTAACCAAACGAGGAGGGCCAAGACGAATGGTGATGTGAGAAGAGAGAAGAGTGATTATGCAATAACAGGACAAGAAAAGGAGAAGACGGGTTGGCTATATTAGGATTGTTACAACACACCATGTGGTAGGTACCTCTCTCAATTGTGTTTTAAAACTGCCATTTTTAGTGCCCAAAGACAAATAAGAGGATCAATAAGAACATATGTGAACATAAACTCGAAGATGAAGACTTGCATACGCTACATTGGTGGAGGAGTTCATGTGCAAAAGTCCAACCACTTCACAACATCCAAGAAGACAGATAAACAATTGTTTTCTTTACCTTTTGGTGAGTGGTTTCAATACGCGAAGATGCAAAATTTAAAATGGCATATGATGATATGAATCACATCACTTTGACAATAGACCTCAAGTAAGAAAACAAACTAGGGAGCTCATGAGCATAAGCACATGCAAGAACAATGTCACCAGCAATTGTAGGAGCGACAATTTGAGCAAAAACGTCCTTCTTTGTCTATCATTTGGCAAAAAAAAAAAGAGCAATGAGATAACCAAAGTGGATCTAAAATTGAAATAAAGAAATACCAAATGAGAAAAAACAAATCTAAAAAATACTATTTTCAATTTACCAACCAATACTATCTCTCACAAAGTTTCCAAACTATATTATTACTGCTAATTAAGAAATTTTACTAATGTTAAAAAGTAACTAAAACCCTAGTGATCTCTTGTGCGGTAAAACCAACGGCCAAGATACGTTTGGGGTAAACTGCTTCAGCGCGATGCTAAAACTACAGCACGGTGACGCAGCTTCACATGATCTGAATCAAATTTGCTTCAGCTCTCTCTCTCTCTGTGCGCCGTGTGGCAATTGGATCATGGATTGAGCGAATGCTCTTTACTTTACGATCGGTTTCATCGATTAAAGTTTGGATTTTTTGTGTGGGGTTTGCATATGCTTTTGAGCTTCCGTGACGTCTTTGTTTCTGCTCCATCCAAATTCAATTTAGATCTTCTTTTGAGTCTCAAAGTCTCGATTTTTACGAGTCCCTTCTCCAGAAGGTTTTATGGGTTTGGAATTGAGATTGGTTGGATCAATCTATTACTTTCGTTGATCTTGTTTGATTGAAGTGAAGGTACTCTGGATTAGTTCATTTGGATCAAAACAGACTTGATTTTCAGACATTGAGTTATCCAATCTTTGTTTAAGATTCTTTGACAAACCTGTTTAGAGTTTTATGTTCTGTACTAAAAGATCAAGACTTTGTTCTCAGGGATTGAAGTGAAGAGATGGAGAATGTGTCCATGTCCACCTCCATTATCAACCTCCCTGATGATTGCCTCTCCTTTATCTACCAACGGCTTGATAACCTCGAAGACCACGATTCATTCGGTTTGACTTGTCATCGCTTTCTCAACATCCAAAACATAAACCGCCGCTCTCTCCAGTTCCAGTGCTCATTATCTCTCCTCATCCCTTCGTGTCTCTCTCAGACAACTCCCGCTGTGAACTCGGATCATCTCCATAGGCTTCTCACTCGGTTTCAGTGGCTGGAGCATCTCTCACTCTCTGGCTGCACGGTGCTGAACGATTCGAGTCTAGCCTCTCTCAGGTATCCTGGCGCGAGACTGCATAGTCTCCACTTGGACTGTTGCTATGGGGTTTCTGATGATGGGATCTCCACAGTCGCTAGCTTTTGTCCTAATCTGAGAGTGGTTAGTCTCTACCGTTGCAGTATCAGCGACATTGGGTTAGAAACACTGGCAAGAGCTTGCTTGTGTTTAAGATGCGTGAATCTCTCGTGTTGCCCTCTGGTGTCTGACTTTGGAGTTAAAGCATTGACACAAGCGTGCTTGCAGATCGAGTCGGTGAAGATCTCAAACTGCAAGAGCATAACCGGTGTTGGCTTTATTAACTCTTCTCCATCTCTAGGCTACGTGGATGCTGAGTCTTGCCAGCTTGATCCGAAAGGTATAGCAGGGATCGTTAGCGGAGGCGGGGTTGAGTTTCTAAACATCTCAGGTGCAGTTTCCTACATCGGGAAAGACGGTTTGGTTCCCATTGGCTCTGGCGTTGCGTCGAAACTTAGAGTCTTGAACCTAAGGATGTGCAGAACGGTTGGTGATGAGTCCATAAAAGCTATAGCGAGAGGCTGCCCGTTGCTGCAAGAGTGGAACTTGGCTTTGTGTCATGAAGTCAGGGTTGAGGGGTGGGAAGCCGTGGGGAAGTGGTGTTGTAGCTTGAAGAAACTCCTTGTGAACCGTTGTAGGAACTTGTGTGATCAAGGGCTGCTTGGGATCAGAAGAGGTTGCAAGAGTCTTCAGATGCTGTATATGAACGGGAATGCGAGGCTGACGGCTACGGCGATTGAGATGTTTAAGTTGCACAGAGGAGATGTCACGCTCAGGAGTGAAGAAGTTATGGTTATAGGACCAGATTGGAGACTGTATACACGAGGATGAAGAGCATCAATGTTGTAATAAAGAATAATATTATTATGAATACCACCAGATATGTCTTTATACAACTTCACTTTCTATTTTATTGAGTTTTGACATCTATATCTGCAACTTTGTTTATCACACAATCAGCGAAGCTGAGAAGAGAGAGATGAAAGAAAAGATAAATAAAAAAGAAAGAGACTCTATTTGTAAAGAAGCATCTGGCTTTTGTACAATCCAATCTCCTTTGGAAGCAGCTGCATGACTTGTGTTGACTCTCAAGGTGTATTCGTAGCAATGCTGAAGGATTTGGGTTTAATGAAAGAAGCAACTTAGTTAGTTACCCCATACATTGTCCCAACCACCACCACCTGGTGCAGCGGCGGCTTTAGGAACTTCGAGGTAGTTCTGGTTTCCATGTGGCTGGTGGGGTAGAGAGAGTCCATTAGGCCCTTGTGGCTGCTGCTGCATCTTTCTAGGCTTTGTTCTCACCCCAAGCATACGCAGCACAAATCTCGCTAATTCTCCATATAACATACCGCCACGATCAAATAGCTGAGAGAGGACAAATGGTTTCAATGTTTTAACAATAAAACCATTAGAGGAACCAGTAAAAGACAAGTAGAATTAAAAACCTGAAGAAGAGCAGACATGAACATATGAAAGGCCTGTGTGTTTTGGTCAATCAGCATCGCTACACGGCCAAAGAAATTCACAGCACCTTGCATCTGACAATACATCAAACAAAACCATCAACACTCTGTTATAAACTTCTTTGGTTTCTTGAACATTACAAACATGAAGGGGAGATGAACCATATACCACACGGAGAAATGATATCCAGAAGCCAGGTGGAGAAGGAGGTTGATTAAAAGGGTCATTTGGATCTTGACCACCATAAGGACTCATTCCCATGCCCATGCCCATGCCCATGCCCATGCCCATTCCTGTCCCCATACCCATACCATAACCACCACCAAAACTACTGTTATACATCCCACCACCACCACCATACATACCTGAACTTCCATAGAGACCACCACCACCACCACCATAACCTCCTCTATTATACATCCCACTACCACCATACATTCCTCCCCCATATGACGAACCATACCCAGCGTTCATACCCAGGTTTGAACCATAAATGTTTCCATAGGTCTGCTGCTCCCAAGGCCTAGTTGGAACAGGTCTACTCAGTCCATTCATAGTAGGAGCTGTGTTAGTCCTATTCACGGAAGAAACTAGCTCACCGGGGTTCGCAGTGCCCGAAGCCTCAACTGAATCAGCAGTGCTCGTATTCGAAGGAGGCCTAAAAGGCTTAGGACCAGATGCGTTGTTGTTCCCTTCTTGTTCCCAAGGCTTAGGAGGTCTTCCACCTAACATCAGACACATACTTATTACATGTAACAGAATAACAACGACAGATAATACTTTTCTACCCCCCAAAAAAAAGAGACAGAACTCAAATCATTACAAAACAGCAAAGCTCAATTAAATTGATTACGATGCTCTGATTAATAAAAAAGGCATCACTTTGCAATCCGAAAAATCAAATTGAATCAGATCGATTGATTGATTACCCAGTGAAAGATTTTAGAAAGGCAGAAGATTTTTTTCGAATTAACTAACCTGATGGTTGAGACGAAGCCATAACCGACACGATTAGAGAGCTTTTGGAAGTTCTCCGACGCCTACCTTCAAGCGCGGAGAGAGAGAGAGAGAGAGAGAGAGAGAAGAAGACAAAGGAGGGAGGGACCTCGAGAAGAGAGAAAGAAAACAAACGGATAGCTTTCTTCTTTTAGTTTTATTATAGTTACACCCCTGAAGTTCAGAATATTTGCTAAAAGTGCCACGTAATTCTCAAAAAGGATAAATATGAAAAAAAGAATAAAAATGATGTTTTTAGAAAGAAAAAAAGAAAAAAAAGATTCCATATTTCGAGGGAAAGGTCTCTCTGTTCCTATCCCGGCGCTGTCACATCTGGAATTTTCCGATTTTGTCACTCTCCGGTGAATAAAGGAAGCGAATTTTTATCGCAACAGATTGGGTTATTGATGGCGGCGAGCGCGAATCCTTCGGGAAACAATCAGGAAGGTTCGTCGGCGGCGGCGCAGAAGGTATCGTCTTCATCCGCGGCGGCGGCGAACGGAGCTGCTGTGAATTCGGTGGATAATGGTTTAAATTCAGCGGTGGATAATTCGCAGACGATAAGCGCGTTGAGGCATAATCCAGGGATCTCTGTAGATTGGACTCACGAGGAGCAATCGTTATTGGAAGATTTGCTCGCAAAGTATTCATCTTTCTTTATATGTTTGTGTTTCTTGGTGTTAGATGTGATTACTGTTTTTACAGGTACGCGTCGGAGCCTACGATAGTTAGGTATGCGAAGATTGCTATGAAGATGAAGGATAAGACGGTTAGAGATGTTGCTCTCCGTTGTAGATGGATGACTGTAAGTTTTCTCACCTTTGGAATCTTTATTCACTAGTAAGAGTTTGTTTACTGATTTGTTCTTGATTGCTGGTGGATTACAGAAGAAGGAGAACGGTAAGCGTAGGAAAGAAGACCATTCCTCAAGGAAGAGCAAAGATAAGAAAGTATGTGGAGTTTTGATTCCTGTGTACACAGACCATAGATTAGCTTTTCATTGGGTTCTTGTAATATGTAACTAGCTAATCAGTCTCTTCTTCGCATATCTGTATGGCAGGAAAAAACTACGGATACTTCAGCCAAGTCCTCGTCTCATTTGAATGTGCATCCGAATGGTCCTTCATATGCTCCTCCTATGATGCCTTTAGATACTGATGATGGCATTTCATATAAAGGTTTGTTTTTGTCTCCAAGAATCTTGTTTTCTTCTTTTTCTTTCGAGGCTTAATTATCTAGATTGGATTTTGGATTAGAAGAAACGTAAGTGTCATGTCTCCTCTGCAGCTATTGGTGGTGTGAGTGGAGATCTTCTTGAACAAAATGCTCAGATGTTCAACCAAGTTTCATCAAATTTCTCAGCTTTTCAGGTGAGTGCACCTTCCATTTTTATCAGCTTGTAGTGTTCTGTATAATTCGCTGCGTTTGTTTGGACTTGATTTGTTTCTTTGGCTTGTATTGATGGCTTTTGAGCAATCCTTAGGTATTATGATCGATAGATGCTTTTAAGTTGGCACTTGTTATATCCAAATGTTGTAATTCTCAGAGATTCTTTCCTCTTTGCAGATACATGATAATGTCAACATCTTGTGTAAAGCTCGAGACAACATCCTTGCAATACTGAACGAGTAATAATACTTCTTCACAGTATATCTACATATCATTTCTGTGTCATTAGCTCTCTTTGGAGCTAATATAAATGCATTAACTCAAATCTTTCCTTGCTTTGCTGATTGAACAAATGGTGTTGCAGCTTGAATGACATGCCAGAGGTTATGAAGCAGATGCCTGCTCTTCCTGTGAAGCTGAACGAAGAGCTGGCGAATTCAATCCTCCCTCGCCCTCCACCTCCCCATCAAAGGAAACCGTGATGGATCTTATGGAGCCGTTCTATGGTTGGTTCTGACCAAAAACTCTCTATAGTCGGGGAATCAATGAAGAAAAGAATAAATGACGGGATCAAAGAGTTCCACTCGTAATGGATGATGATATAGGATGCAGGTTTACTAGTCTCTCTTTCAGTTTCAGTCGTCGCAAATGGTTTCGTTGATACTTGAGTAGTAGAGTTTTATTTGTCGTTTTAGGATGTAAATAGATTGTATAAAATTGGTTTCAAGCTTCAAGGTTTGAGATTTGCAATTGTCATATACAACCCCCCTCTTTTAAAAAGAAACGAATGTACTCATTATTTCTTGTAATAAATAAGAAAGCCGGATGGTTTTGTGACACATAAGTGCAAGTAGTATTGTTTAAAGAAGAGGTCTCGATACAAAAGACAAGTCATTTTGAAGCTTGGTTTGAAGAAGTAACTGCGAAGTTCCAAATCAAGATTGCAACTCTCTCATAGACCAAGCAAAGTTATTGAATGAGTTGGGCTTGGGAGCTTCCCTGAGGCCCTAACTCTCAACCTACAAGAAGACAGCAAAATGAGCCACAAGTTCACAGCAAGGGAAACGATACATACGAATATGACTACTGTGATCTACTCTCATTTATGACTTCCTCTTGGGATATATACAATGATCAAACAAAGCGTGAATGAGAATCATTTCAAGGTGCAGCACAGCATTACACTATGAGCTACTACTACTAATGCAACTAAATGTAACCCCTGAACAATAAGCAATAAAAAAACTAAGACACCGATAACAATTACAAGCTGTGAAACTACAACTCACAACCAAACGCTGGAGAATCCACAATCTAAACAATACACAGATACACATGAGGCTTGCACTAAGATGGACAAGAGGTTTCTCTGTTGATGTGACTTGAGAGACTCATATAGATTAGTGTTTCTAAAAAGAAAAAAGAAAAAAACTCCAGTAAATGGGAAAACGTTTTGTGGGTTTCAGGCAGTGGAGGAATCTCAATGACTCAAAACTATTCTTTCTAACATCAAAGAAAGTATATATAACTTTGGAGAAATCTCAATGACTCCACTTACACCAATAGCTTTCAATGAAACTCAAAACACACGAACAGCTCTATTGATTCAATCATTGTTACCAATAGAGGTGGGAAGAGAAAGAGATTACCTGAGCTGGACTCGGGTTCTCATGACCGGCGGACTCCAGACCTGCAACCCTAGATTCCAGAGCTCCGAATTTCTCTTTCATCTGCAGTTATTCAAAGCGTTAGGTGTAAGGAAACCGAGAGCTTTGCCGAAGGATGAGGATGATCTTCAGAAAACCGCAAATACAAAATTACATCAGAAGAGATAGCGAAGCGTTCAGCGTATAGATCCCGCCACACGAGATGGGCCACCGAAGCTCCGGTGACGGAGAATCCAAGCGTAAACCAGAGAAGCCGAGTTCTCAACATCTTCTTCTTCCTTCCTTCCTCTTTCGATCGTCTCCGTAATTTCCCCGTCTGCATAAACCGGCGACTGATACCGAATAGTCAGCTATTGGGCTTTTCTTTCCAACTACAAATGGGCCGTTCTTGAAGCCATTAAGGCCCAAACAAACTAAAAGCACTGGTGTGTGTAATACCAGTTAGAGTCTGAAATTATGTGAATGGATAAATAGTCATAGACCGGACCAAACTTATGTGTCTGGTGAACTTTATAACTTGGGTCTTTTGTGTTTATCATGTTGTGTAATTTATTTAATTCGATCACTAATATCTTCTTTTGTGTTGCTAAGTAATGGAATCATGGGAAAAAGTCGTAAAAAATCCTAAAAATTCTACTTATTTAAGGTTATTGCACCTTTTCATTAACTAACAATATTTTGGTCCTACCCTATATTTCTCTAACTATATAAATACTTTACATAATTTAAATGAACTCATTTATTATTCTCTCATAATCTATTATACAATTATCCTAACAATAAATCCATATATTCATTAATACATGATTTATATATAGTTTCATTAATAGTATAAATTTAAAAATACTCATTTGGTTTTCAGTCCGGTTTCTATTTTTTGGTTCCAAAAATATATGATATGGTCGGTTATTTATGAAATTTATTTTAATTTTGTTTTTTTTTTCAATTTGGTATGGTTCATTGCACCCAGGTAAATATACCCAAACCTATATATATTATCTTAGATAGAAATTATATAAAAAGAATTTATTTAATTTCAAAAATAAATGAAAAAGTGTCAGATAACAAATACTGCAGAATAAAAATGCAAGAAGAAGACCTCATTCAAGTAATTAGTCAAATAGATGTTCAATACATCACACTGTCCTATCCAAGGCAAATATTGCAGCAGGAAGATGAAAATAGATATTTAAACAAGAATTCACTTGTTCCTAAACTTTATAACTTCTAATCCAATAGCAGCCGAAGCCAAGACAGCAACCACAAAACCATAACCGCCGTTCCATGAAGAGCCAGCATCAGCCAAATGAATACCATAGAAGATGTTGGAGATAGCAAGTATTATCATAACTCTTCCTACGTTATGATGATACCAATTCCAGTATTTTCTGTATTTCGAGTCTTTGTCCGGTCGAGCCAGCAACGCTAGAACCTGTATGTAATAAACAGATAGTCATTTGATCATATGTTTTTTCTTACTATACTGAATTTTTTAGTGTGGAAAGAAGATGAACCTGGAGAATGCCCATGACAAAGATTGTTATCCCAAGGCCTTTGTGCTTGGAGACATTGTTGGCATCGGTCCGGTTTTCAAGAACCAAACCGCAAATGATACCAGTTAAACCTAGGAGAAAACCAGTGGTTTGGAGAGCTATATGGGCATAGAACCAAGTGGGTTGCCATTGCTTCATGTGTCGAGCCACTAAGGCGCCGATGATGATTAATATTCCCCAGCCGAACATGTTCATAAGCCCATGTGTCTTCCTTAGCTTAGAATGTGGTGAACCCTTAACCACACTTTGCGAACCTTTTGATTTTTCAATATAACGAAAAAAGCATTAGTCTGTGAAACACAATATGCAAAATTATGGAGTTTACACAAATACAGTTTGCTGCACCATAGTTTTTGTTTCTCAAATTATACTTTTCACTATATATATACTGAATGATGTTATATAATTTAACAATGTATTTGTTAAGATACAAAACAAATAATGTCTATGTAAAGATTCTTTTAATATTAAATGAAAAGATCATGGTAACGTAACTTTCACTGCATTCCATTAATATGAACCTTTTCAGATAAAATTTGTATATCCTTTTTGTTTTCATTATCTGACATAGCAGACTTACTAACTTAAATACTACTCCAAGCTACAACATCTAGAGAGACCCCATAATCTTATAAATATGGTAATAATCATATCACAGTGACAAATAATTAAATATCGTTGTTTGTTGGCCGAAAGAATACAAGATATTGGAACTTTGTGTTTTAGAAAATTAGTGAAATATCTTAAACAACAGTAATAATATAGTTTGGAAACTTTGTGAGATATAGTAGTGGTTGGTCAAAGTCTGGTGTATATTGGAAACAGAGTGGGTATGATGTGAAAATGACTCCAACATAATTATTTCAGAAGAATACTAATTCTGCACCAGTTCTTAATCATCATGATAATGGTTTTTGATAAAATAAATGACAATGTTCTGATTCATGGAACTAAAGTAATTAACCAGTCAAATAATGGATTAATTCAATATTGACTTTAATTATTTAAACAAGCTGCATTTAAAAAAAAAAACGGTGGCGCTTCCTTACCTGTATTATAATTGATAGTCGTGGTGGTCATGTCACGATGCTCCCTCAAACTAAAACCCGGCGAAGCTGGAATGAATCCGGCAGGTCCCATGGCGTAAAGAAGGATCTGCCGCGGCAGCTCCGCCGTCAGCTGAAAGCTCATGTAGAGACGCGACGACACTGACTCGATCTTCAACGAGCCGTTGACGATATTCAGATCGCCTTGGTCAGGCTTCACCTCGCCTGGAGACTTCCCTCCGAGCAAGTACTGTTTCGCCTGACCTCGGCCGTCGGTTGGTATCCACCCGACGACCGCGCTGGCTCCGGTCATCTGACCGTTGGTGGAGAATCCGATCCCTATGTAGGCGCTGGAGTCTGGAGCCGATAAGATGAAGCTCCATGTGTTGTCCACCGTTTTAGCATACTGCAGCCATATTTCGAATTTTTTTATTCTGTTTTTTTTTTTCAGAATCGAAAAGAATGGAGAATAGGACTTACTCGGAGGATGTAGTTTTGGGGAGTCCAAGCTTCGACGCATTGAAGGAGGGTTGAGTCAAAGGTGAGGTCGTTGAGAGGTAGAGTTGAGCTGCATGATTCCGTAGCTTGCTGAGTGGACAGAGGTGGAAGTTGAAGAGAGATTAAGCCGAAGAAGACGAAGGAGACAAAGAAATTAAGCCTCATCGTTCGTTGTTGTCTCTCTGTTTTTGGATCTGAGAGATGAAAGAGAGAAAGGAAAGTAATGCAAGAGCATGATGATGACGACGACGATGAATTATATATAAGTTTATGAGATAGTGTTTTGGAAGAAGCAGTTGAGAATTCAACAAATTATAAAATTATTATGTCGTTAGAATTCGTTTTTTACTGTTCTTCTTTGTTTTTTTTTTTGATAATCCAGGGTTCCCCACTTACGTGGATCATTCCCTGGGCCCGGTTAGGCAGCGGTCCACTTCACCCGAGAGGTACTGTTCTTCTTTGTTGCATTTAGAAAAAGAGTAAAAACCCCTGTTCGGGAATGCGCTGGACCTAGCACATAAACAAAAAAATTGGGATTAACCGAAAACTATGCGGGACGGAATTTTTAGATTGTTTACTATGTTATAAAACATGTTAATCTTTAATTGTGTATAACATTAATACATTTTCATGTTTAAGATTGTATAAAACACACAAATAGAATATATAAACTTAATATAGTATATTTTTCATCAAAATTATGAATATAAATGATATTTATAAAATTTTAGATCAAATAAAAATATTATTAAAAAAAATAAAATAAATAGATTGGCCGCATAGGCGGTTAGACGGTCATTTAGGCGGTCTAGACGGAAGAAATCAAATATCTGATTTTTTTAACCGATTTAGCATAAATCGGAACGGAAAAATTATGAGTAGCGTCCAGCGGCCGATTTTTAGAACATGGATAAAAACTCGTGGGAAGCTAGTTTCGTTAAAATGATTGTAATGTACACGTTACCTTAAAGAAAACGTTACAATCTGTGTAATTTGCTACGAACCCCAACCTCCATTCACTTTCTATGTCGGATTAGTTTTAGACCAAAACATTCATATAAGTAGTTAATTTTATTTCGGGTTTGACAAGTTTATACTTTGATTCAATTGACCAAAAAACTAAATCAAATAGAATTTGGATACTAACAACTTACACTACTTATAAACGTTCTACCTAAATCCATCGAATTTAAAGACACTAAGGACCTCTCAGTACCAAATTTCATAAGACAGAATAAAGAGGATTCATTTGCAGACCAATTATGCAAAATGTTAAAAGTCATTGTTAGTCAAACCATCTGGTTTGGGTTTTTACACTTTTAGGGACCAGAGGAAACGACTCGGGCCAGAAAGAAATCATTTTTATCCTACCAGGAAAATGAAAAACGTCATTGACACACCATCACTTGTGCCATCTCAACAAGCACCAAACACCATATCACTAGTCTAAAGACCGTTCAGTTGCTAGAACTTCTTGGAGTCAGCAATCCTCGGCGCACTTCAGCTCTGTAATCCGCTGGCGTTATCTTTGGAGGCAGTGTATTGTTCGCCGAAGCCAGGATCTGCAGTTGTTTCATCCCACAATATATGAGAAAATGGTCGCACCCATATCTTAAAAAGAGTAAAAAGCATATGCAAGAGATCAAAGCATTGGTTCTACCTGGTGAGGCAGTTTACCCCAAACACTCCCTCCATAGTACATGACTGGTCGTTCTGTAAAACAGATTAAAACAGGTAAAACTTGAAAACCAGATCTAATTTAATAACAGGAATGCAGAGATCAAGGTGGGAATGTAAATACTTTTCGATTCTATTTCTAGAAACTCAAGCAGCAGAAGTCTATAGGCAGAAATGAAATTAGGAAACACTTTGAATGCACTTAAACTAACCAGATAAATCCACGGTTGGGTCGTTGTATTGGTGCATTGCAGCTGCCCAGCCTGTTCAATTAACAAATCAAGAGTACATAAATAAGACAGACACATCAACTGAGTGCATAAGCAGTGACTTTAAGACACTTCATCTCATAAAAGTTCAAAGATTATATAAAAGGAGCTTGACCAATAGACTAGAAATGACTCATCATCTGTTTAGCATATTAACATTTGACAGAAAAAAACGACTAGACAATGACACAGAACGAAGATAGTATCAAACAAATGTTTAAATAGTCAAATTCAGATTCATACGTTCGCTTAAAAGCTGATAAGCTTCACTCGTAGCGCTGTCCTTTAGAGTGATAATCTTTTGGGAAGCTTTCTCCATCTGAGGCTGACTTCTCTCACCATCTTTGCTCTGCTGGCTACCTGCACGATCTGGCATATATCTCTTAAAAACTTTAGCAAATAACAAAGATCATAACAAGCAAAAACCTGATATAGCATCTTGTATTCCTAAGCTTGAAGAACGATGTTCATTTCTCAAGAATCGCTAACAAAGAGAAAGATAGCAAGATCTGATTTACTTTCCTAAAACGATTCCTGAGGTTACAAACTATCATCTCAATCGCATGGTTTACAGATTCGCTTGCAAATCAATTAGTGTATCCACAAAATCAGATTACTTCTCTTCCACATCTCTCTGATCTACGGTGTAACTACACAGAACTAGATACTCTACAGATCACGAACTCATTTGATTCGTTTCTAGCAAAGAATATTGAGATTCGAGAGAGGAAGAGAGCTAATATACCTCCTATCTTCTTGTTGACACCAGACGGATTCCTGCAAGGCGGAGAAGAAAGATCAGAAGGAGAGATCGGAGACGAAGAGAGTAAAGATCACTCAAATTAGCAAGAACGAGAGGAAGGATAGATAGGTAGAGAGAAGAAGCGAAGTTACCTTAGACCAGGGGGAGTGTACTTCTTCGTGTTGTAGCTCGGATCCGCCATTGACGGAGCTAGGGTCTGCGCAGTTTCGCCGGAGAGCGATCTCTCTCTCTACCGTGGAGATCTGTCAGTCAACTCTCGATTTAAGAGTTATCAGTCTTTTAACGCGCAGCGCGTGTTTCTCAAGCGATCGCGCGCTTTTGTTTTAGACGCCTTTTCGGAATTTACGGTTCGCGTATTGTGTCTATCAATTACCCGGTTAGCTAAACCAAGTCTAAATAAAAAAAAAAGGAGATTTGTAATCTGTTGTTCAATGGTTAGCTACTGGTCAGCCCTGGTATCGATTATCCGGAATAATGGGCCGTGTTTTACGGCCCAACTATGTCTTAAAGTGTTATATATCAACATGATGTAGCTGATGGATCCAAAATCGAAGTCGGATCCGTCCCCCGCTTGCGAAGAAGGGTTTTGAGGTTTTCGCAGCGTCTGCAGTTTCGTCGCCAGTCTCTTCTTCCTCACACCCAAAGATGAAGCTCGTCAGGTACTGGTTCGATTCTCATTAGTTATAGATTCGATTCCCATTCTTGAGCGCCTGAGCTGATTTGCTTGTTTCGATTTGGTTTTACTAGGTTTTTGATGAAGCTGAACAATGAAACTGTGTCGATCGAGCTGAAGAACGGGACTGTGGTCCATGGAACCATCACTGGTAACTTCTATTTCATCTTACTAGTATCGATCCGTTTACTCCATTGGCTTAATCGCATCCTTAGTAGCTTTAGCGAACTCACAGATTAGGTTTACTCATCGTAAGTTTATTCATTGAGGTTAAGCTGGGTTATTTGGGCAGGTGTTGATGTGAGCATGAATACTCACTTGAAGACTGTTAAAATGACCCTGAAGGGGAAGAACCCAGTGACAATGGACCATCTAAGCTTGAGGGGTAACAACATCCGCTACTACATTCTTCCTGATAGCTTGAACCTCGAGACTTTGCTTGTGGAAGACACTCCTCGAGTCAAGCCTAAGAAGCCTGTTGCTGGTAACGCTCCCTTCACTTGGATGTAAATAGTATAATCATAAGACTGCTGTTATCAAATCCGTTTATTTATTCATTCTTTCTTTCTTTCTTTGGTTCTTAGGGAAACCTGTTGGACGAGGCCGTGGACGTGGTGGTCGTGGGCGTGGTGGTGCTGGTCGTGGCAGAGGTCGTTAAGTGCAGCAGTGCAATGGAAAATGTTGGAGGCGAGTGAGTTGAATTTTTAGGAAGTGGAAACCCTTTGGTGTCTAGTGAGAATGTACTGAACTATGTATTTAGGAACCTCTTGAAGAGGAAACATCTGTTATGAAGTTACTTATGTAATGCGACTCTATGGATAAGAAGATTTAGCGTTTCATTTCATAAGAGCATGTGCAAGTGTACAAGTTTGGAGTTCGATTGTTTTTATTCATGTGACAAATTTGACTATCAAAATGGTTTAACATGTTGCCCCCCGCTCAGCTTTATCATAAGCATCGATCCATTTTTCCAATATTTTGTTTATGTAGTTGAAATGATTTTTGCAAGATATTAAATCACGCGAAGGATCAAATGAACAATGCTCATTACAATAATCTGCAAATTTAGCTCATTACAATAATCTGCAATTTTATCGTAATATACGTCATTTTTTTGTTTCGACCAATAAGGTTGTATGTTCCATATTCAATACACCCGCTCAGTAACACCATATTTTGTGCAGTGGTACACTTGGGGCTTTTCCGACGAGTAGAAATTGAATCCTCTGCATTAAAGTCGCTTCATTAAGACCGTTCATACCACCAAAAGCCATTTGTATAGAAAATTCAAGAAATTCAGTTGTTCAAACGTTTGGAACAACTTCATTACCATGTGGAGTAGAAGAATAAAAAGGTGTTTGAGATGAATGTGCTATCATTGATCCATAATTTGAAGGATAGTTTGGAACAACTGTTGACATGAAGAAATTTGGTTGATAACTACAATTTGGTAAATATTGAGGATGGCTAGAAGATTGATTCTGAAATTGATAATTATTGGGATTTGGATAGTTAAAAGAGTAATTATTAGAATATTGGGCGTTAAAAAATTATTATTAGATTCATTTTACTTGAAAAAGAAGAAAAATATTATAGCAAGAGTTTTTTTGTAGATTAATAGGAAAATTATAGTAGAAAGAGATGAGTTTTTTTTCCGATGTCCAAATCAAATGAAACAAGTCTCTATGTACAGAGTATGAAAAATGAAAAATTTTGATGTAAAAATATTGTTTTTAAATAAAAATTTAAAAGATAATTGATCTGCAATAATTGAGAAAATAAAACAAGTCAGAAATTTCACTTACCAATGTTTTAGTGACAAGTGATTTTTTTTTTTTGAGGGGGGGGGGGTCTATTTTGCCTCATCTTCAACGATTCAACAATCTTGAATTTTTCCAACTATGTTGAATATACGTTAGATTCAATTTTTTTTTCAATACCCTATTGCACATTTTCAGCTATTGAATCAAAAAAATTCAATAGGCTATTGTAAGTAGTTTTGGAGGAAGTGGATCCGTAGAAGTTAGAGATTAAAGGAAAGTTAAAATCATAATAGGTATAAAAGAAAAAAAGGAATACTCCTTCTGTTTATGAATAAGTGTCACTTTAACACTTTTCATACATACTAAGAAATTAATGGAAATATATGTAAGTTGTCAGTGATTACATCTTTCTGACCAATACTATTTGTAATAAATAAAATTATTTATAAAATCAATGCAGTTTGCAGTTAATTTTCAGCTAAAATTAAGTACAATTTGCATTGAAATTATAAAGTGATATTTTTTGTGTAACAAAAAAAAAACTAAAATGATATTTATTATAAAACTGATGGAGTATTAGTTAATATATTTAAAAAAGGTCTGGTGGCAATAAATGTAATATTCCAAAGTATATTGAAGGTAAAAGATAGGGATGATTTTGAATTAATAACATTGATCTAAACTTTAGTTTTCACCGAACACATAACCAAGATTAACTTAGAGTAGTAATTGATAGAATCGAAACATTATAACGAATAATGAAACTTTTAAAATAAATTACTTTTGTGAGAGCAGTTAGATTCGACCTTTTCAAATATAAATAGTTATAATCAAGTTTTCACCGAACGAAAATATTCTAGAGCTCTCTTTATATTGTACCTACCATAATGGCTACAATTAACTAACTAAATAAAAAGTAACTAACTAAATAAAAAGTATGTAATTAGCCCCCCATAGAATAAAAAGTAAATGTTACCAAATAAATGGGGGTTGGACCTAGGAATTAGGACCAATGAAATAAGAGTATGATTAATAGAGGTTACTAGGGCTGGGTTTTGAACTGAATATAAATAAATTACGGCCGAGGATTATTAAAGAGCAGGAGGCGGGGAAGGAAGGAAGAAAGTGAGAGAGAGAGAGAGAGAATGGGTGGACGGTGGAGGAGAAAGAAGAAGCAGGAGCTGTTGGTTGTTGGTAGTGAGTATCGTGAGCGGAGACGTTCATATTGGCTCTGGGCGAAGAAGATAAAGTCTGAGGAGGAGATTATCCGAAAAAGAAAAGATGCCGAGACGGCTGAGCTTTGGCGTAAAGTGCGGGAAACAGATGTAAAATTAATTAATTATGAATTCCCTATTTTATTTATTTATTACTTTGATTTGATATGGATCTCCGTACCGTAGGGGTTCGATATGGGTGAACTGAGGGATCATCGTGATTGGGGAATGCATGAGTTCTCTGGAGGGAAAGATTGTCTCCTTGTAGTGCAGCTTTATGCAAAGGTCGGCCTTCACCGCTACAATGTTTTAGAGGGGACCAATCTGCAGCTTCACGAAATAGAGAAATACAATAGAGAGGGTACGTACATGCCTGCCCGTTATTATATAACTTTGCTTGCAGCAGAGGAGGATCCATCAGCTACACCCGCGTCCCTTGTTACTTTCCAGACTGAGCTTTACGAAAGAAAGTGCTGCACTCTGAATCTCACTTGCCTTATCGCCAGACTTAAAGGTCGTTTATAAGTAACAGACAGTTTTCTTGAATTGTGTTTGTAATTATACTACTTTATTTAATTGTTTGAATTTATCTTTTCTCTTCTCTAGGGACTAAGTCTACAGGAAATATGGGTCGTCATTTCCGCGACGATAGGGACTTGCCTGAGTGGCCTGATGATAAATGTAGTAGTCGATTTTTATATGAGGTGATGGAATCTGAGTGGGAAGAAAACGACTGGATTGGTCTATACTTGCAAGTTGCTATCGTTACCACGGATAGGCGAGACTACACATATAAAGTGTGTGTTTTCTTTCGTTCTTTATATTGTTTTGTTTTGGGTATATAATATAAAATTAATCTGTTTCGGTTGTTGCAGCCCAACCTGTCCGGTTTGAAGATTTTGAACGTGGTGGTAGAAACTGAGGAAAATCTGCCCAAAGAGACTCTACTCAAGTGTTTTCCAAGTGTCGTAGTCTACATAAGTTATGATCAGGACCTGGGAGCTGATAATGGGGTATGCAAACGCAGAGCCATCGTTCGAAGAACTGTGGATTTGATATCTAAATGCTTTTGTCTCGTTGGCGACACTCTACCGCTTCCCTAAGTTTACAACATGCTATTTGTTATGTGTTTTTTTTTTTTTTCTTCATATTTCAACAACCTTTCCTTTTCTGGGCGATTGTTTATTTGAGTGAAAATTAAACTTCGTTTTAGATAATATAACTGTTGCTTGTTTTATTCATGGCCAAAGCGCTAAACCTTTTAACATTTCAAGTTCTTTTCTATACAACAGCAAGGATTTCAAATATATAAATTTCCTTGCAAGTATTTTAGATTCTCTGTTCCTCACCATCCGTAGACCTTGAGCACGAAAGCTGGAAAACCACTAGTGCCTTTGGACCCCTCCAAGAAGCCCCAGAAACTTCCATGTGAGGTGGCTAGAGCTCGAGAAAGGTGTCATCTCCACGGAGGAGGAAGCTGGTAAAAAACTAATATTGGGCCTTTACCAGACGAAAGGCAAAACGGGGCAGGCCTTGGTTGACCAAGGTGTTACGGAAGGAGGCGTGAATGGAGCTGAACAGATTAAGCCTTCTGAGAGGAAGAAGGATGATGAACTTGTTTCCAAAGGCTCTGTTAGGATAATTGAAATGGTTCTGATTCCCTGCGTGTTTGTTTTAACAGATAAAGAAGATGGTAGTCTTTGCAATCGATAAGGCTCTCGAAGACTTAGATCGAAATGAAAAGTGAGTTTGTAAACATTCCTCTTACTACCTTTAGTAAGCATGATTATACTCTGATACTTCTTTTGTTTGAGCTGAGGGTTTCTCTGCTGGCTCAGAAGAGGAGAAAAAGGCAAGGAGGGTGACAACCCGACAGAAGCTTAAAAACTGACAGATTACTAACGGGACTATATCTTTTGATATATCTCAGTTTGAGCCATTGGCTTAATCGCATCCTTAGTAGGTTGAGAGAACACACAGATTAGATTCGCTAACCAGAAGTTTATTCATTGAGGTTAAGCTGGATGATTTGGTCAGGACGTGAGCATGAAAACACACTTAAAGACGTTTAAATTGAAAGCCCAGTCACACGAGATCATCTAAGCTTGAGGGGTAACAACATCCGCTACTACATTCTCCCTCACAGTTTGAACCTGGAGACTTTGCTTGTGGAAGACACTCCTCGAGTTAAAACCTAAGAAGGCTGTTGCTGGTAATGCTCCCTTCATTTTTGATGCAACAATAAGACTGTTTTATCAAATCCGTTTTTTCTTTCTTTTGTTCGTTTTTTAGGGAAGCCTGTTGGACGCGGCCGTGGGCGTGGTGGTGCTGGTCGTGGCAGAGTTCGTTAGATGCAGCAGTGCACTGGAAAAAGTTGAAGGTGAGTGAGTTGAATTTGTAGGAACCCTTTGGTGTCTTGGTTTGTAGGAGAATGTACTGGATTGTGTATTAAAAGCAACTCTAGAAAGATTGTAATGAGACTCCACGGATAAGAAGATTTAGCTTTTCATTTCATAAGAGTATCTACAAGTATAGAGTTTGCGTGGTTTTGGAAGCTCAAGGGTATTTTTATTCATGTGACAAATCTGACTATCAAAATGCATTAACATGTTGAAACTTGAAATACTTAGTATACATAAGTTGTTATCACTTCCGTTGTAGTCTTCTCACATGAACCTCCAATTGGGTCCGTAGTTGTAGAAAGGTTCCCCAGTATAATCTCTAAAGTTATACCCGTAGGGATCACACGGATGTGGAGAGGAAGACGGCACACCATATCCGTAAGGCCAGGGTTGATAACATGGATTACAACAACACGGCTCTGGCTTTTTCTCCTCATCTTTTTTCTCATCTGTTTTCTTCTCGTCAGCTTTCTTATCATCTGGTTTCTTGTCATCCTTCTTCTTGTCGTCCTCTTTCTTGGGTGGTTCAACTTTGTTTACGCTTACAAGCTCAGCGAAGGCTACTTTCTTCCTCAGTGTGTTGGTTAGACAGATCATATTGACTTCAACACCGGTCACCTCAATCTGGTTCCTGTGATCTCCCTTTATTTCCACAGCCGAGACTCCTACAAAACCATGGCAACAACTCTTTAGATTCAACATGAACTACGAGAATCAGCTTTTTAAATGGTTTTTGTTTTGTTTTGTTGTTACCTTTAAACTGAGCGGCAGTTTTCATTGCTTTTGCTCTAGTTTTATCATCAGTCATAGTAACTCTTATCAGAATCTTTTGCTGCACACAATTAGAAAACCTCTTAGCATCATAAGAAAAAGTCTTCTTCCACACATATAGACACAAAGTGTGTTCCAAGTAATGACTTGTTGATGAGTACACATATATACATACCTTGATGCTCATGTCTTGTTCACAACCGGTTTTGTGGATGATTAGAGATGATCTGCTTTGAGAATTCGCTTTGAATGTTTGGTGGGGATTTTCTTTTTGTTGGCTCTGAATTTCTGAGTCTTCTTTAGATCAGAATCTGAGGAAATATATAGAAGGGATTGATTATATATTTGTATTCATTCCATGAGTCATTGTCATGCACCAACGGAATAATTCAGATAGTTTAAATTTCGTTTTCATATCGTTCCTTGCGTGTTTTATTTGACTCTACTTGCCGATTCGTAGAAATTCATTAATATTATAAAGACTCGAAAATTCGTTATTTAACTAGGTCAAAAATTAGATTAAATAATGAGACATAGGCAATATTTTGTAATATACCATCGTCTCATATCTCATATATGTAAGGCTTAAGATGATATGTTTAGTATTTGATCAAAAAAAAAAAAAAGATGATATGTTTAGTCAATATTTGCATTATGATGATGAATACATTTTGTTTTTACTAGCTATCATGTTGTGCATACGTAACAAATAACAATGAATGAAACAATTGTGTATCAAAGTCTTGGTCTCCTCTAGAGCGCAGGTTTCCCTACACCTTCCTACTTAATCAAAAATAAGATTAATTTGACTGCTAATCTGTCATCCATTTGTTGTCATAATCAAATACTATATGCTTGACTTACAATATCTATGATTGCTCAAAGTCTTGTGAAACAAGTAGTTTTAAAAGTTATACCATAATTATTCAACTTTTGAGAGGATGGCGTAATCATACGATCGATATAGTTTTGGACTTGTCACGAATGAGTTACTTGGACCTATCAATAAATATATTTCATATATCAAATTTAATAATTTAATAGGGAGTTACAAGAGTCGACAGAAACACATACGCCAACCAATTAAATTCATTCTTTTTCTTTTTCTTTTTGTTTGTCCTTCTGGAGATGAATGTTGGTTTTGTCACCATGTCGGTGGTGATGGAATCAGTTGTTGTATCTTCTCTTGTGGAGCTAGTGGCTCATATAGCAAGGTTTACCTTTCATCTTATAACATCCTACGTGCATCATACTCTTCATTGTTGTTTCCATAATACTCTTTGTCTTAAAGATGTCAATTCATTGTGCAGGGCAAGAGTGTTCTTGAGCCTTTTGAGAATGAAAACTACCTCGACACTTTGGAGCTCAAGAAAGAAAGCGAAGGCTGTTGGAGATGATGATACCTCTAGGTTCGTCACTCTCTCTTGTTTAGTTTTGCTTACATGTTTGCAACTCTAAAATTGTGTTTGGATCTTTAATTGTTTTGATACAGGGAGTTTGTGCTTGGTCGTTGTTGTTGGGATACTTCGGTCTCAAAAGTGTTTAGGAAGCCGGAGTTGAGTTTAGCCGGGGTTAAACCTAGTAACAACAAGAAGATACTTGAGAATGTAAAAAGAAGTGTAAGAAGCAGCGTTCGTGCCAATCGTGCTCTGACTCCCTCTGAGCTGAAGAGGATTTTTGGGGCAAAGTTATACAACATTTGCTGCACAAAAGGAGTTCATACTTCTTTTTCTTGTTCGTTTGAAAGGTTCCAGAAAGAAGATGGTGATCCCATTTACCACAACCAGTTTTTGGGTTGGAGATCTCCTAATAGGGTAAGGTTTTTTAATTCTCAATACCTTTCCTTTCCTTACTTCTTTTAATTGTCAATACCCTTTCCTTACTTTTTTTTTTATCTTCTTGTTATTTTTCTTCAGTCTCCCAACTGGATAGAGGGAGTTACAAGAGTTGACATGAAATGGGTTGAACTTTCAGAGGAAGATAAGAAGAAAGTTGGTGAACCTATCCATTCAAAACAAGAAGATAAAGTGGTAGGAGATGTTCTAGACCAAGAGGGACATCGTAAGTCAAACTTTCTTCTTTACCTTTTTTCGAAATTTGTTGAACTCGAACTCTCAATATCATTACTAAACTTTTTTTTTTGTGTTTGCATTTTGCAGAAATATGCGCGGCTTATGTTTGTGTCAATCTAGTGAGCTCGGTGAGAGTCATAAAAGGTTGGGATGACAAATTTGTGAATTTAAGCGTCAAAGAGTTGTGTTTTAATACATCTCCTAGTGACTGCTCACATCAAGCTTCAGAGGGACACAAGTGACATACTCAGCTACTAACAGCTGACCTCAATTATATAAAAGAACATGGAGTGAGAGTGCAACGAGGAGGAGATTATTTTAACTGCGTAACAGACAAACCGAAAGAAAGAAACAAGGAGAAGATGGTTAAAATAGAAGGTTCAATTATTCAACTTTTAAGAGGTTGACATAAGATTACGATCAATATAGTTTTGGACTTGTCACAAATGAGTTACTTGAACCTATCAATAAATATATTTCTTGTAACAAATTTGAAATTTAAATACTTAGATAAATAATGTATTTCTCTGTATGAAACATATAACTAGAAGGATGAAGAACTATATGTTTGCAAATCTGCAAAATAGTTTTAGGTCATGAATTAACCGGTTGGTATAATCTGAATATGTAATTAACCATATTAAATTTTAACCATGTCTTGATCTGCGCAACCGCACAAGTTTTGTTCCTTTTTAACATTGTAACATTTATAGATGATCGACAGTTTTCCATGTTTGAATATATGTTAAGTATTTATATTGTGTTTATAAATTAAACCAATTGAATAACATATGACATAAGTTATCTGTCATTTGATCATATTTTACTATATGGACCATTTTCAATTGTATTTGTTTATAAATATAATTATTTAATATACTTGTGTATGTTTACACGACTATAATGGTTTACCAAATATAGGTTATATGTTTCAGAGTAATTTATATGAAGCAATCATCTAAAACTTTTTTAAAAAGAACTGTGCATCTTAAAATTATATTAATATTAAAACTGAGATTTTTTATTGCAAAATTTAGAATTTAGTTAGTATAAGTAAGCATCACCTAAATTTCATCAATGCAAATCTAAATTGCAAATTTAGTTAGTGATTGCAAATTGATTTTGTGAATGTTAGATGTTGATATTAATTGAATAGGTTTGTTTTTAAAATAACATTGACGGCAATCGAATAAAAGAGAAGGTATTGATATTAATATTGGTCTAAATGTCGTATTTTAAAATGTTACCAAACAATGTTTAAGTCACTATTCTTATCCTAGATACTGTTTTCAAAATATATACATTATAAATTTAAAATAAGTATAACGACGGTAGTTAGGATTTGGAAAATATCTCAAATATATATTGTTTGGTAAATCTTATAAAATAAGAAAATAATCATTAAAATGATTACTTTTATAAACTTTTCTTTGAATAGTTTATTTTTAGTAAGTACAATAAAATACTAATAATTTAATTATTTGGTTAAATAATAAAATAGATTGACATATTAAGCGTATGATTGCATGAAATTTGTCAATAATAGCACAACAATATTTAAATTATATTGCGGATCAAATATCATATGTTAGATTTACAACGCAAGAAAATAAAATGTTCTTTAATGGCATAATTTTCAAATAAATGTCTATATCAAATATCAAAGCTTCCACTGAAAAAATCAATTAAGACCATTTAGTATAATCAATAAGATAATAAATTGATAATCTAAATATATGAAATGCTACGGTTTAACCGTTAGTGAAATAATTAGATTCGTGTTCAGTAAAGTTTTTTTAATCATTAACGAGGGTATTAAATTGAATAAGGATATATTATGAAGATAACAACAATATGCAATTAATAGACTTGTTTGAAATAGTCCAACTTAAAAATCAGGCGTAAAGTAAAGTTGTGACTTATATTTTAGAGAAATTAGGCCACATATACCTAGAAAAACTCATATTTAGGTAAGTACCCTAGACACTATTGACATTTCTAAATCTCAACACTATCCCTGTCTAAACTATCTCATCTCTCTGTCTCTCTTGCTGCCTTCCCCGAACTATCACTAACTCTCTCTTTTTTTCATGTCTCATTTTCTCTTCCCCAATATTTCATTTTCTATTTAATATCTTCTCTGATCTCTTACAAAATTTTCTTTTACAAATGAATTTTTTTTCAACAACTAGAATTTTAACCGATAAATATTTGATTATATGCTACAAATTAATCCTTGTGAGCAAATACATGCTTAGTTAGTTCTAACCAACCGGTTTGAAAATGTCGATATATATTTCCATAAAACTGTGATTTGATACATGATTGCAAATTTCCACATAACATATTGTATTAAATGATACATACTTTTTTTAGCAGTTACAAAATACGATAACGCTTTTCAAAATATGTGGGTATGATGATTTATAAATAGCTTGAGTTAGCTATATATGTTTTGTTAAATGCTACAAAATAGATTATCAGGCTAACTTAACCATTATCTGTTTAACTTTTATATTTTTAACGGTTAGTGATTATGATATCATATCATAAGTTACATCTACCATATTTTTTACGGATCACTAGTGCTTCATGATAAGTATATTTTTATAATAAACAAGTTACCCACTGACAACTTATATAACATCTTAGGTTTGTTACAAAATAGTTTTGTTCATACAATACAAAGTTTGTTAGACTTTTCTTAATAATTAACCATGATAACTTAATCATTACCATCTATTTTTAGTTAGACGTTATCAAACATGTTAGACGCATTTTAAACTAGTTGGTGAGATGCCCAAAAATAACTGGACTTAGCTTATACATAATTTGTTAGAGGCTATAAAATAGGTTACCGTTTTAACTTAATCGTTATCTATATAACTTATATCACAATCCCTAATTCATCCATTGATTTTCAGTTTGAAGTATTAAATGAGAGATATATAAACTGGAGAAGAAAAATCTCTAACCGTGATTGGAATTGATATTACAGAATTCATGTTTGGAAGCTTGGTTCTCTTTGAATTTGTGATTAATTGATATACATATGGCTTCAAATATTACTGTTTCGATGTGATGGTGAAGGTGACGATGACGAACTGAGGAAGAGGAGGAGGAGGAGGAGGAAGAGAGGGAGGTTAGCATATGATTGGTGCAGAAAATAGAGTAAGTAATGATTAAGGGAAATAAAGAAGACTGGCTTGTTTAACAAGAAATTTTTTCAATAACGATTGAAAAAGGAGAGAAACAGGTAAGTGGTAGAGATAGGGTCAGGAAAGAAAGAGAAACAAGATGGGAGTTTGGGCAGGGTAAAACAATCATTTTATGTGTAAATTTCTACAGAATCTAGGGATTTTCATGGGTTTAGGGTAGTTTATTAATTTTGGTTGTTTTTATGTATATACAGCAAATTATCTCTATATTTTAATAGAATGAATTTATTATTAAAAAAATGAACTTGATCATTAATCAATACTATTAATTTGGGACATAACCAATTGATATATGTTGTCTCCAAATATTTATTCCTTTTATTTGATACCCTCTTATTATTCTTTTTATATAATTGTATTCAATTTTATTTAAAAACTAACCACGTCTTTTTCTATCTAATAAAAACGGTTATGTTTCTACTTTTGTAATAAAGTTCTATTCATCGATTTATCTTCACCGTAATCTCTCTCACAGATGAAAGTAACTAAGCGATTATGCGGTGAAAATTTTCTTTGGGTGAATGGTTAAAATGGTTAGGTTGGTTTAGAGCAGAATACGATAATTTAGATGATGACAAAAATACTCTCTTTTAAGACAATCCTGAGGTGGAGATCACAAATTCTTCCAGTTTTTTTTTTCCGGTTATCATTCAAAAATGCTGCAATTTGGTGCAAGCAAGTGTAGAGATGATGATGATGTAAGCTTTGTGATGTGAAAATGTCGAGATTCTTTTGAAAATAGCTGCAACAATACACGTGTACTCCACTATAATTTCCCTTTTTTGAATATTATTTTGTGGTTTATTTTTATTTGTTGTGCACCATTTGTAATCTTATTTTTTCATCGTTTAGGGCTTTCAATTAAAAATTTGTTGGCAATAAATGATATTTTATCAGCTTTAAACATGAAAACAGACTTGAATGAACTTTCTATTGATGTTTTCACTTGACCAAAAATTATAATCTTAAGTTTCTTATATTTTCTTTATATTATAAAATAGTCCTATTAACACAAACATACTTATGATTTGTAAAGAATACAAAAAATATATCCATATCTTTTTTTATATATCATAAATTAATATACTAACTAGATTTTGCGGGTATGTTTTTTATTTTATGTATTTTTAAAAATTTAAATTTTTTAAATTTGTGTGTTTTATTAATATTTGTGTTTTTATTTTTATAATATGTTTCTTATATGATTAATAAGAAGTTTTAATCAATACTATTAAAACATGAACATGACCTATTGATATAGATATTGTCTAACTATTCTAAGGGCGTCTCAAAATCTAGTCGTAGTATTAAAAATTTAAAATTAGACAAGAAGACATTTATTCATTCTTGTAATAAAACATTCGATTTTCGAAATGGGCGGGAAATAAAAACCCACCCCGTTTTGGGTTTAAATCCCAATAGTTTGACAAATTAACCGACCCTAAACTTTTTAACTGTGGCGGAGCAGAGTTTCCCAATATATAGGCAAATCCGCGTTAACAGTGTCTAGGGTTTCGCGTTGTGTTTATAAGATTCCTTTTTTTTTTCTCTGATTGGGGACTCGAAGAGTGGTTTAGGATTTGTTTAATCTTTCAGTCATGAGTTCTACGAATGAGGAAGCTATTAGGGTTGTTGCCGAAGAACCGAATCCACGAGCTGTTCGGATTAGGGCGCCGAGAGCTTGTACTGTCCCGGTGGATTACGCCGAGCCTCCGATTGACGGCGAAGATTTCGAAAGCAAGCCAAAGGCGAAACGAGGCAGGCCTCGTAAAAACCCTGAAGAAGACGAGAAGGCGAGCGATACACCCAAGGCTAAACCGGGGAGGCCTCGGAAAATTTCTGGAGAAGATGATGATAAACCGAAGGCTAAACCGGGCAGGCCTCGGAAAAATCCTGAACAAGACCAGAAGACGAGTGATACACCCAAGGCTAAACCTGAAGAAGACCAGAAGACTGATGATAAACCGAAGGCTAAACCGGGGAGGCCTCGGAAGTATCCCGTCAACGGAGAAGACGAAAAGTCAACGAAGAAAGTTGACCAAGGTGTTATCGCTTGTTTAGAGAGGAAGGAGAATGGAGCTGATGAGAGTAAGGCTTCTGATGGAATGCCTAGGTTCAAAAAGGTTTATTCTCGTAAAAGGCCAATGAAAGAAGAGAAGAAGAAGGATGATGAACTTGTTTCTAAAGGTCCTGTTAAGAGGCCTCGGAAAGTGGTGGTAGGTTGTCTCAACAAAGACGAGGTCAGTGAAAAGCTCTCTCCTTTGCTCAATCATTCGCGTAGGGTTACATAGTAATTTGTATATTGTTTTGCTATGTTTAGGATAACGCTGAAGAATCAGAGTGCATGATGTGTCATCAGTGTCAACGTAACGATAATGGGGAGGTTGTGCGGTGTCAGCACTGCTGCGATAGGAAGCGTTATTGCCACAAATGCTTAGAAACTTGGTATTGCTCTGATCTTACTTTCACACTTACCCATGACGTTTGCTTCTTGATACTCTAGAGATCTGTGATTCTGTATTGGATAGAATCAAGATAAAGATTTCGATTTTGAGCATGAGTTTCTGTTGACGCCTTTATAATTTAACAATATTTATTTAGTATAGAATAATAGGGGTTTAGCTGTCCACTTCCTTGATTGTAGGTTTTTGCTGGGTTTGGTTCCTTGGTTCCAAAGGTTTGAAAACTTGTTCTATATTAGGTACCCTCGCATCCCACATGAAGACATTGCCAAGAAATGCCCCTTTTGCTGGAATACTTGCAATTGCAGAGCATGCTTGCGTCTAGATACTAAAATGGAAGTAAGTACATATCTTGTTTCATTGTGTGTTTTCTTTAATTCTATCTACCATCCTTACTCAATCATTGCTCCAATATCATGTAGGGGTTAAATTCAGACCTCAAGGTTAGCAAGGACGAAGAAGTCCAATGCTCTAAGTATATTCTGCAAAAGCTTCTCCCACATCTGAAGGAAATAAACGATGAACAAGTTCTTGAGAAGGAAGCTGAGGCAAATATATCAGGTACTTTCCCTGCTTTTAACAGTGCTGGAAAGTAACTATTGTTTTTTGGTAGTCCCTTTCATATTGTTTGCGTGCTCATATTATTACGTTTTAAGTGTGTATATGCATTATATTGATGAACTGAGAAGTTGCAATCGGATAGCTCATAGTATAAGTGAATATTTATTTTGTTTCACAGGACTAGAGTTTGGAGAGGTGAAGCCTGAAGACACTAATTGTAGCCCTGGCGAAAGACTATACTGGTAAGTCACCTTGACACTCTTGTTACAGTGAATATGTCAAGTCTTGTTCCAGTGAATATGTCAAGTTCTTATGCTGTTACTAATCTTTCTTGTTTCAACTCTTTGCGTTTACAGTGATAGCTGCCAGACTGCGATCTTTGACCTTCATAGACATTGCTCGAGCTGCGGTTCTGATATCTGCATTGCATGTTCCATGGAGATCCGAAATGGAAAGCTTCAGGCATGTCAGGAGGATGTTTACTGGAATTACATTAGCCGAGGTTTAGATTACCTACATGGAGGAAAAGAAAAAAATGGAAAACCTACGGATGATAAGCTGGAGCCGGAATCATTACTTGCTATTGTCAAGCCCCCATCTACTTGGAAAACAGATGAAGTCGGAATCATTACTTGCTGTTGTGGTGAGGGGGTTTTAGAGTTGAAACGCGTGCTTCCCGATGGTTGGGTATCTGATTTGGTCAAAAAGGTTGAAGAAACTGTTGAAGCCAACAAGCTTTTCGATTTACCTGAAATGGCCACAGAGAGATGCCCTTGTTTTAACTCCGAAGGCCATATTGACATGGAAACCAACAAAAACTTGTTAAAGGCTGCATGTAGAGAAGGATCGGAAGACAATTATCTATATTTTCCAAGTGCTACAGATGCTCAGGAGGAGATTAACCTGAAGCATTTTCAGCATCATTGGGCTAAAGGAGAGCCTGTGATTGTGAGGAACGTGCTTGAGGCTACAGCTGGTTTAAGCTGGGAACCAGGTGTTATGCATCGTGCTTGCCGTCAGATGAGAAGCACCAAGCATGAAACACTTCTGGACGTTAATGCTATTGATTGTCTGGACTGCTGTGAGGTCAGTCTCCCCTTTAGTTAATTATGTGGCATGTATGGTCTATATATATTCTTGGTTGCTTTACTTGTTTTATGTTTCTTTTCCTTTCCGACATACTCTTATGTCTTTTATTAGTTGCAAGTCAAATTTATAGTTGGAACTTGTTGCCATGCTCTTAACTTATATGATGACTTGTTATTGATGTAGGGATCTATTAATCTTCATGCATTCTTTACCGGTTACCAAAAAGGCCGTTACGATCGTGAGGGTTGGCCAAGTGTTCTGAAACTAAAAGATTGGCCTCCATCGAAGAGCTTCAATGAAAACTTGCCGCGTCATTGTGAGGAGTTCTTATGCAGTTTGCCTTTGAAGCAGTACACTCACCCGGTTAGTGGGCCATTAAATCTCGCTGTGAAGTTGCCTGAAAAGTGCTTGAAGCCAGACATGGGACCAAAGACTTACGTTGCTTATGGATTTTCACAAGAAATGGGCCGTGGAGATTCAGTAACCAAACTCCACTGCGACATGTCTGATGCGGTTAGTACTCTTTGTCATTTCTCGTGCACGTTTTCTTTCCTTTCCTGTACTTGGTTTTCTGATGGTTTCCCTTGGTATACCCATAATGATTTCAAAACCTATCAAAATAATGAAATAAGATTCCATTTCGTAAAATAATCGTTCAAAACACATTTTCTTACATATAGGATTAGTCTTCCCTTAGTTCATTTCTAGATAAGTTCTTTTAGTATTTCTCTTTTTTTTTTTTTGGGAAAGATGATATTTTTTTTGTCTTTGAGTTTAACTATTCCCCTAATAGCATCATTTTCTCCTCTTATGAGGCTAAGAATAGAAGTAAATCCCCATAATCTTGTGGTTGGCAATATCCTTCATACTTAAGCTGAATATCGAGCTATGCATATTGAAGTTTTGCTGCAAGTTCGGCTGAAGCTAAATATCTTCATAGATTAAGATTATCAAAACTGACATGATTTTGCGGCCGTCTAATTACCAAAAGACCAACAAAGTGTCTTGTAGAGGCTATTTGTAGATAGATTAATAAGTTTTCCTGCAAAATCTACTAAATCTGAATATCGAGCTATAACTAAACAAGTTCCGTTGCAAGTTTGGCTGAAATTGAATATCTCCACGGATGAAAATTACCTAAACGAACATTATTTTGATGCTGCCTAATCACCAAAACAGACCAACAGAGTGTTTTGTAGAGACTCTTTGCAAATAAGCTAACAAGTTCTATTACAAATTCTGGCTGAAGCTGAAAATCTTCATGGATTAAAGCTACCTAAACCTCTCCCTAATCACAAAATAGACCAAGAAAGTGTTTGCAGATAGACTAAAAGGTCTACTGCAAATTCTACTGAAGCTGAATATCGAGCTATTACTACACAAGTTTTGTTGCAAGTTTGGTTGAAGGTGAATATTTCCATGGATTAAGATTACTTTATTGAATATGATTTTGATGTTGTTAATCACCAAAACAAACCAACAATGTGTTTTGTAGAGGCTCTTTGCATATGGACTAACAAGTTCTACTGCAAGATCTGCTGAAGCTGAATATCTCAATGGATTAATATTATCTAAACGAACATGGTTTTCTGAATCGCCAAAATAGAGCAATAAAGTGTTTTGTAGAGGCTCTTTGTTGATAGACTAACAAATTCTTTTGTAAATTCTGCTGAACCTGAATATCGAGATCTATGACTAAGTTTTGCTGCAAGTTTTGCTGCAAGTTTGGCTGAAGCTGAATATCTCAATAGATTAAGACTACCAAAATAAAATGATTTTTTTGTGGTCAACATCAAAATAAACATGCCAACAAATTGTCTTGTACATGCCTTTTGTAGAAAGACAAACCAATCTAGCTTTAAATTTGGCTGAAGCTGATATCGAGATGAATGCTAGAAGTTTGGCTGAAGCTGAATATCTCAATTACCAAAATGAACATGATTTTGTCGCGGTCTAATCACCAACATGCCAACAAAATGTCTTGTATATGGCTTTTGTAGATAGACTAACAATTCCTGCTTAATTCTGCTGAAGCTGAATATCGAGATGAATGCTACAACTTTGGCTGAAACTGAATATCTCAATAGATTAAGATTACCAAAATGATTATGATTTTGCTGCAGTCTAATCACCAACATGCCAACAAATGTCTTGTATAGGGTTTTTGTAGAAAAACTAATAATTTTTGCTTCAAATTGTGCTGAAACTGAATATCGAGATGAATGTTACAAGTTTGGATGAAGCTGAATATTAAACCAAGATTACCATGTTAACTAAATTTGTTCACCTAATAATCTTTTGAATTTTCAGAACCCATTGAAACCAACTCAAATTGTGCAGTAAAAACCTAGGATCAATAAATTTAACTGTGTAGATTTCATGTGGATTCAATAAAATTGTTTGGCTGGACTTTATGTTTGGGCTGATAACCTTTTGAATACAGAAATGCATTGAAATGAACTGTAGAGAATATTAACTGATGCAAAATCTATATCAATGAGTTGTCAAGCTCCGTTTGACCCGCTGCAGGGCGGGTGCGGGTTGGCCATTTTGAAAAATTCAACATACGGGTGTGGATACGGGTCGAGTCGATTCTACGCGGGTACCTGCTGACCTGCAAAAAAATAAAAAAAATTCAAAAAATAATATATATTTTCGTAAAAAATATATAAAATACTATAAATTCAGAAAATAATATATAATATAATTATTTTATTAAAAAAATAAGTATTATATAATTAAAATATAATTAAAATAATTATTTTATTAAAATTTATATTACCCGCGGGTCCCGCGGGTTATCCGCAAACTTGGACGGGATGGGTGCGGATATGTGAATCTTTCTTTGCGGGTCATGCGGGTCGAAGTTTTGAGTGAAAAAAATGAGTCGACCCGCGGGTTGGCGGGGCGGGCGGGGCGGTTTGACCCGCTAACCCAGCTCGTGTATTATGCAATATCCTTGCTCCATGTCCTTCTTGAGAGTGAATAATAAATACCTTTTGTTTCCTGGTACATTTATAAAAATTTAGTACTGGTTATCTTGTTTCCTTTCCGGTTTAGTCTCTCTATGCTAATTCAGGGACCGACCAATTTGTACTATTCTAGATTGGTTCATTAGTCAAGTAGTAAAAACAGAATATACTCCGTGTCCTATTTCTGGTATCTCTTGGATTTTATGTAAGTTATGTATGAGCGGACTTACCAAAGTTGTCTTTTATTATATATACTTTCATTCTTTCATGATTGGGTGAAAATATAGATCAGTTTTACTCTCTTCTTTTCTGTATCTTAATTGCTCTGCGGTATTTGTAATTTCAGGTTAATGTGCTGACCCACGTAAGTGAAGTGACCATCAAAGAGGAAGAAAAGAAATCCACAATAGAAAAACTGAAGAGGAAGCATGCTGCACAAGATGTCAAGGAGCTGTTTGGCTCGGTTCCTAACTACAAGGAAAAGATAGAGATTCTTGAAAACACTAGTGAAGAAGAAGTCAAGAACCTTGAAGCTGATGGAGGAGCTCTTTGGGACATTTTCCGTAGAGAAGATGTTCCAAAATTAGAGAAATACCTTCTGAGTCATCATAAAGAGTTTCGACATTTCTTTTGTTCCCCCGTCTCTAAGGTACACCTCTCATCCTTAAAGTTTCAGTGGAGATAATGAAGATATGTAGTGAATTTTTTTGCTTCCTGCATGTCTCTATTAGAATTTTGGCGTTTTTTTTTTGTACTTATGGTATATGTTCATCCATCTCTCTTCTATGTAGGTGGTTCATCCAATACATGACCAGTCTTTCTATCTGACGCGTTATCATAAAATGATTCTGAAAGAAGAATACGGTATGCTTTTATACTTTGAATAATACAAGAACATTATCTTTTGACAGTTTTGGTAATAATGTTTCTATGGGCTTTGTATTGTGTAGGCATTGAGCCATGGACGTTTGTTCAGAAGCTTGGAGATGCTGTGTTAATACCTGTTGGCTGCCCTCATCAAGTCAGGAACTTGAAGGTAATACTATGATTTAGTCTCTCAGCAAAAGTTTCATCAGATTGATTATTTTGTTTCTCTTGCAGTCTTGCACAAAGGTGGCGCTTGACTTTGTCTCACCTGAAAATATCAGCGAGTGTTTCCGTTTAACAAAGGAGTATCGTCTGCTACCACCAAACCATCATTCAAAAGAGGACAAGTTGCAGGTACTTTCTTGTTTCGTTTTGACTTCTGGTTGCTACCCATCTCTAAAACTGGTTTTGATTCTCTGCGTGTTTGTTTGTAACAGATAAAGAATATGGTGATCTTTGCAATCGATAAGGCTCTCGAAGACTTGGATCCAAATTACGAGTTAGTTTGTGATACCATAGTATACTCTGTTGTTGTTTTTGTATAAGCTGAGGCTTTTGTTTGTGTTGACTCAGGTCTCCTGTAGCCAAAGAGGAGGAGAAGAAGGTGACGAAGACTGGAAGGAAGCGTAAAAACCGTGAGATGAGTAATGGAGCTAATGTGTTGGCTTGATCTGTCGTTTGTTGTTTGTGTTGATCTGTCGTTTGTTGTTTGTAGTAGTGTGAGAAGGATAAATCTATTTTGGCACTTTTGTTTCGTACCTTCTCCTCCTTAATCACCTAACTCTATACTCTGTTGTTGAAGTCTAACTCATGATACGGTATAATATAACTTATTTCTTGATTAGATTGATATAAACATAGTAGTTAACTAAATTAGATCGATAGTCTGAAGTCTAAAACCTGTGTGTCACAACATTTACTGCGGAAGTAAGATTGCTGAACTGATGGGTCATAAACAAACAAACGTTATGGGCCGTAAGATTAAAATAGTTTGGCCCATTAACGAAATTTAAAAAGCCTTACAATAATGCGGCCCATCAATGTCACTCACTTCAGTTTCTCATCCATAAACGCCGTCGAAACTATCGCGTTCGGACTTGTCTTCAATTTGTTTCCTCTTCTTCTCTGTGTTCTCGTTTCATTTCCACATCAACAATGGCTGTTCGATTGCAGGCGACTCAGGTCCCCGGTGGAATCTCCGGAAACCTCTCACCATCCAATCGCAATCCAAACGCCGTCATCCGATTCGGTCGCGGATCTTCGAAGCGCAACCGTTTGGTATCTTTATCGGCGTCGCTCCGGGAAGGGGATGGACGTGGGAAAGAGAGCTCCGTGAGAGCTGTGGAAGTGAAGAAGATCCTGGAAGACTCACCTCTGCTTCCTAGTACGATTCCATTTCATTCCTAGCGAACTGTTTCATAACTTTGTGAACCAATCAGAGATAGATTATCTTTCTACAGCTTGAATTAGCATCAATCTATTGATAATTTTGATGATGTTGATTCGTTGTTGTTGTATCTGTTTTTAATATTAGAGCCGTTATCGTCAAATCAGCTCGCGGAAACTGTCTCCAACGGCTCTCGTGTTCGTGTAGCCTATCAGGTAATACACATAAACATATTTATTGAAGAAGAACTTATCTGATTAAATGAATGCTTATATAGGGAGTAAGAGGTGCATACAGTGAATCAGCAGCTGAGAAGGCTTATCCAAACTGTGAAGCTGTTCCTTGCGAAGAGTTTGACACTGCCTTTGAGGTGAGAATCTTGTACCTTTAACATTAACACTCTTAGAGCTTGGTTTTGAAAGCATTTTCGGACCTTTGGTTTCTTATTTTAGGCGGTTGAGCGGTGGCTTGTTGACCGAGCAGTTTTGCCTATTGAGAACTCTTTAGGTGGAAGCATCCATAGAAACTATGATCTTTTGTTGCGTCACAATCTGCACATTGTTGGGGAAGTCAAGTTAGCTGTTCGCCACTGTTTGTTGGCCAACTATGGTGTAAAGCTTGAAGATTTGAGAAGGGTGCTTAGCCATCCACAGGTGAACCATTTACCTTTATAGTCTCTTAGTATGAGCGAAAGCCTCAGACTTTGCTTTGGATCAGGCTCTGGCTCAATGCGAAAACACGTTAACTAGATTGGGATTGGTCAGAGAAGCAGTAGATGACACTGCTGGTGCTGCAAAGGTAAAACACTTTTTGCTCTTTTCTTAGTATTATTAATATATTTTCATTAGCTTACAATAGTAGCTTATTAAGTTAATGGATTGAATTTGCAGCAAATTGCATTCGAAGATTTAAGTGACGCAGCCGCAGTTGCCAGCGCCAAAGCTGCAGAGATATATGGGTTGAACATAGTTGCTGAAGATATCCAGGTTTATAGAGTTTTTCAATTGTCTTTACTATTTTTTGTTAGTCCATAATTTTACACTTGTGGATGATGTGATTGTGAAGTTCAATCGATGTAGGATGATACTGATAATGTGACAAGGTTTCTAATGCTCGCAAGGGAACCCATTATCCCTGGAACTAACAGACTCTTTAAGGTGAGAAATGCTTATGTATTTTCTGAAATGCAAGCGCCGCTCTTATATTTGGCAATTTATTTTTTCTTTGATGCACAAGTTACTTTGATCTTCTTGTAGACAAGTATAGTTTTCTCGTTAGAGGAAGGGCCTGGAGTACTTTTCAAAGCACTTGCGGTCTTTGCCCTTAGGCAAATTAACCTCACAAAGGTTAGTTAGTTACATTCAAATTTTACTTTTTAATTTGTGCAGCCTTTGTTTATAATCAGTACTTTTCTCATCGGTAATGATCAATTGCTTGTGGTTTCGGTCAGATCGAAAGCCGACCTTTAAGGAAAAACCCTCTGCGAGCATCTGGAGGGCTTAAGTAATTTTTTCTTACGAGCACCACTCCTTTACTGTTGTACCATCAGAGAGTAACCCGAAAAATGATGGTGTTTCTCTCTCTTTTGCTTGGCAGATACTTTGATTATCTTTTCTATGTGGACTTCGAAGCATCTATGGCTGACGAAGTTGCTCAAAATGCACTTAGGCATCTCGAGGTACAGCCTTTGTTTTTCTTGCTTGGTCTGGAAAAACACGGCTGAAGTAGAATGTGACTAAGGCTATTGTTTTTCGTTTTTGTTTGTTGTTATTGTTGCAGGAATTTGCTACCTTTTTGCGGGTACTGGGAAGCTACCCAGTGGACACAACAATGCTCTAAACATCTTCAATGTGTTTTTGGTAAGTAGTTCATTTGGTTGCATTGCTTTTTTTGTTCACAGTTTGGTTTGCATTGCTAACTGCAGAGAAACACATCAGTCTCTAAGACTGTCAAATTCATCTAATTACATATCAGGCTGTAAGACCTGAATTAGTTATAAAATCATCTAGTTACAAATTTCGAAGGAGGAGGATTTACACACTTAGTTACAATTAATGATATGAACAGAGTTTAAATCCTTATAAAAACTTGGTTACGCAGGCAGATACCGACGTGTAGGAGCCTAGCGCACGAGGTCAGCTCCGAGCGGTCACCGGTTCACATTACAAGAGAGTCCTCTTTTTGTCTCCTGTTTTTTTATAAAGTTATCTTCAAAAACTTATGATTCTCTTTTGCATCAACTGCATGTCTTGTTGAAAAGATAAAGCTTTGGTTTTAGTAGGGAGTAAAGAATAGTGAGATATCAGAAAACAAAAGGAATAAATACTGATGTACTTATACCACTTGCATCGTTTTTTGATAATCTTGCGAGAGTTATTGCATACAATACAGATGTTAGTTTCTATCAGTTATGTTGTCTTTTTGTTAATAATCATAAAATAGAGACGATGTTTGATTGATTTATGTATGTAATGGTAACCCAATGTTAGTTTGAAGATATGAACCTCCTACACTAGTATGTGCAATGAATGAACTGCTCGACATGATTACAAGGGAATCCTCGACTCTACCCACAATTGTGGTTCCTTTTCTCGTGAGGGCATTCTAAGCTGAAGTTCAATAGCAAATCCCTTGAAGCAAGCAGCAGAAAAGCTAGTCTTCGTTACTTTAACGTTTAGTCCAGAAACAGAGACCACTAGGCTATTTGCAATCTCGCTTCGAGAAACCACAACCATTGATGCACATCCATCATGACCTTTGTCATGCTTGCTTCATCTAGCTCCTGTCAAATGCTTGCCCACCTCCATTCTCATCGGCCCAATAGTCTTTGCCTGGACCTAGACTTATAGTTCCCTATTGTATCTTTTGCTCAGCTGAATAAAAAAAACATGCTTTCCTTTTTGTTTTCTTGCAGACCATATCTTTAAACCCTGAACATTTGGAAAAAAGCCTTTTTGGTGATTCTGGTTGAAAAGTTTAGGTCAACTCATGAGATGATCTCCTTATGTCACAACAGCTAATGATGTCGTCCTAAGATATAATAAAGAGATATAATATTTTAATATTATTAATGATTCAGAGTTATGATTGGTGGGAGAGGCATATAATAAATAAATTTTGGTGTGAAGTTCATAAAAAGGCACTAATGATTAAATGAAGTAATAAGATTAGTTAATGTTATCTTAAGGAAAATAAGTGAAGTGTCGTCACCTCTTTTTTTTTTTTTTTTTCCGTCACCTCTAAGTAAGACGGTGGTTTTATATTCGACAAATAAGAAAAGAATACGATGTTTTTGTACCAAAGTTCGGATCGTCTTATAATCTTATCCAACTCGCATTTATTTTAGCATCATGTTCAGATTTTTATGTGTTACAATCTCTCAGTGCGTCTTATCTTCATCTTTTTTTTTCCCTTCTCCTTTTGGCTTTCACTATCGTTGATTAGTATTTTTAACTTTTGTGTGTGTGTGTGTGTGTGTCAAGCAGATTTGTTAATAAGCTTCAGTTTCATCACTCGTTTTGATCATATCAACGGATATGTACCCACATTGGAAAATCAATGGAACGTTAACTAATATATAAAATGTTAGGGCCAATCTACTAATTGCCAATTGGTTTTGAGTTGGAAACCCATAATAAATCTGAATCTAACATGGTATCAAAGCCCAGATCCTAATAAGTTAAACCCCTAATTAATATTAACCCTACCCGACCGGGTATATAGGTCATAATTGACTCGCTCGACCGAGTGTAACTGTCTTAAAAAGTTTCCGAGATTTCTGGCCGATAAAAACCATCATTTCGAGGAGGGGTATTAAGGGATATGTATCCCACATTGGAAAATCAATGGGACATTAACTAATATATAAAGGGTTATGGTCAATCCTCTAATTGCCAATTGATTTTGAGTTGAAAACCCATAATAAACTCGAATCTAACAGATGAAACAGTAACCTTAAAAGCTTACCCAAGTTTTCATCTAATCCAGCTCTTTTAATATTTTCTAAAATTGAAAATCAAGCAAATAATGAAACGTAGCCAACCAAGATGTATGAGCTTTTAAGACATAAAGTTAGGTAATTGTCTACGAGCTTTAGACATAATATTTTCTAAAATTGAAAATCAAGCAAATAATGAAACATAGCCAACGAAGATGTATGAGCTTTTAAGACATAAAGTTAGGTAAATGTCTACGAGCTTTAAGGTGTGGTTAAAATGACAACCTCTTCTAAAACATGTGTTTTGTCTAATTAAGTTCTTGTAAATGAAATTCATCCCTAAAGTAAAAAAAATCATACATAACATTTTTTACTAAACATTTTTTACTATTCATTAAAAATTCGATCTCATAAAAGAAATGAGTTCAGTAAACAGGTGAACAATAGAATAAGATGAAGGTGACAAAAGCCATTGATTTATTTTTGTTACATTCGTGAATAAAATCCATTACTATAGTAGCAAGATATGAGTTCAGTAAACTGCTACATCACAATTAATATTATTTTCTGTTCTTTTTATACAGGCAGACGTATCTAACTTGGCAGATATTTTTGTTTGTTTTCCATTTCTTTCCCGTCAAAAATATCTTTGCCATTTCTCTCGTCTTTCTGTTAACCAAAAGATATTTTGTTATGTAGAGCTGATCTGGTTTTTGTAAAGTCAAAGCAAAAAGAAAAAAGAGATTTATTATTAGTTATTGCGAGCCTAAAAACAAAACAATAGTAGCATATCTGATCTGAGATGAGTCTTTCTGATTCGTTCAAAAGCATCGAAAAAGCGAACACTTGGAGAATCCATTATGGCACGAGAGAAGCCACTTGGTACAATCCGCATCGCGATTACATTGGATTCAGTACTCGCACTCGTATGAGAAAACATTTAAGTAAACACTTATCTCTTCTTTGCTTTTCTTTTTATTACAACAATATCCGTGGGGCCCACAAAAAGTTTATTGCTTTCACTATAAATACGACAGGGACCCAACATACCCTACACAGAAACTTTTCAGCACTTTTTAGTTTTTAATAAAAGAAAATAAAAAGTAATGAAAAAAAGGTAGGCACTTTTGATTATGTCACAAGCCTACATGTCTCTTTGTGGACACAAGTATACCCACCCATTGTCTATCCATTCATTAGTTTTTTTTCCCCTAAGAGAAAGAGAGAGAGAGAGAGAGAGAAGCAGAGAAGAAAGAGAGAAGTAGAAGAATCATCGGCTCTGTTTCTAAGGATCTGTGTGTGTTTGTCTCAGATTTTTTTCTCGATTCAACTTCATAATAAGATCTTTTAACACTGTAAGTTGTTTTCCTCTCCTCTCTCTCTCTCTCTCTCTCTCTTTTTTTGAGTGTTCTTATATTTCTCGGATTATCCGTCTGTAATAATAATTGTTACTAGCTTTTTATCCACTGTTTCACTATGAAGGGTCTTAATGAATCTGTCTCTATATATGTCTCGTGTTGTTGGATCTTCGATTTAAAGAGATTTTCTTGTTTTCTTTTTGATAATTGGTTTCTTAAGCTTTGTTTGGATGAGGATGAGCATGATGATTGTGATAGTTAACAAAGCTTGATTTTTTTTCTAAGAACTATTGAATTTTGGATTCATCTTGAACTACAAGTCAAATTAAAAAAAAACATTAGATGTACTGATCTGTAGTCTGAAGCTTTGTTTTTATTTATTTCGATTTTGATTAATTTCTTTTAGTTCTCTGACTGTTCATATGAAAGCTCAGACCAAAATTCATAAAACTTTTAAAAGAGATTCCATCTATGTCTTGCTTTTTTAGACCAAGTCTCTTGTCTTTTTTATTTAATTCATGGTTTATGTATATATGATTTTTTTTTTAATTACAGCACTGAAAGAAGATGGGTTACATGTGTGACTTCTGTGGTGAACAAAGATCAATGGTTTACTGTCGTTCAGACGCAGCCTGTCTCTGCCTCTCCTGCGACAGGAGCGTCCACTCCGCTAACGCATTGTCCAAACGACATTCTAGAACGCTTGTCTGCGAGAGATGCAATGCTCAGCCTGCTACGGTCAGGTGTGTTGAAGAAAGGGTTTCCCTCTGTCAAAACTGTGATTGGTCTGGCCACAACAACAACAACAACAATTCTTCTTCTTCTTCCTCAAATAATCACAAGAGGCAAACCATAAGCTGCTATTCTGGTTGCCCTTCGAGCTCGGAGCTCGCCTCTATCTGGTCTTTCTGTTTGGAGTTAGCTGGACAATCAGGCTGTGAGCAAGAAATGGGTATGATGAATATAGATGATGATGGTCAGGGCAACCAAAACTGTAATGAGGATAAGAAAGATGTGGTCGCCGGCTCCTCCTCAAGGCCTGAAACCAGTTCTGCTGCACCTGCAACTTCATCATTTCCCAAGGTATATATACTCTCTTTGATTCAAAATGATAGTTTTTTCATACATATTAATAAAACATATTAAATTTCAGTATTAAATGCATAATTTTTGTAATTATCTATTTCCCGCAATTTTAAACCAATAAGAATTCAGTAAATGCAGTTAGTTTTCTTGAAGTTTACAGTTAATTAGTCTGTATTATTAGCTGATAAAAAGTGCATTGAAAATACAAAAAAAAAATGTTTTTTAAAACAATTTATTTCTTTCTAAAATATGCATCTCTATGAAACGGAGGGAGTGTATTTTATGGATAGTATGGCATTCATGGTTTATGATTTATTAACTAAATTCAAGTTATTGTTTGTTTATGGTGTTTGAAGGATGTTAGAGTATGTGAAGATGACTTTTATGGGAACTTGGGTATGGATGAAGTTGACTTGGCTCTTGAGAACTATGAAGAGCTCTTTGGGACAGCCTTTAACACCTCTGGAGAGCTCTTTGGACAAGGTGGAATTGATAGTCTTTTCCAGAAACATCATCAAGCAGCAGCTCCTGATGTATGTTTTGTTTGTCATCTTCTTTTTTTTTTTTTGAGGTTCACAAGCAATAATGCATGTTCCTTTGATTCTAGTGATGATCTTGTTCTTTTTTTAATCCAGGGAGGGAATCTGGTGCAGCCAGCTGAGAGCAATGATGATTCTTTCATGAGTTCGAAAACAGAGCCAATCATTTGCTTCACATCGAAGCCAGCACATTCCAACATATCTTTCTCTGGAGTCACCGGAGATTGCAGCGCTGGAGATTTTCAAGAATGTGGTGCATCATCTTCCATGCAGCTCTCTGGGGAGCCACCATGGTATCCTCAAGCATCATCACAGGATAACAATGCTTCCTCACATTCAGTGACTCGTAATAACGCTGTTATGCGTTACAAGGAGAAAAAGAAGGCTCGCAAGTAAGTGCCATTGCGAATCCAATGCATTGCATCACTGAAGTAAGTGTAAAGTGTTTTCTAAACGAGACATTCTTTGGCTTTTTGTTTGATACAGGTTTGATAAGACAGTGAGGTATGCTTCTCGCAAAGCAAGAGCTGATGTGAGACGGCGTGTGAAGGGGAGATTTGTCAAAGCTGGTGAAGCTTATGACTATGACCCACTCACCCCAACCAGAAGCTACTGAAGGAGGTAAACAAAGTAGATGCACATGGCGGAAAATCAAACAAGAAAGGTTTTTGACTTATGGAGAGAGTTCTCAAAAGTCAGAAACTGTGAAAAAACAAGACTACTCTCTGGGGTTTGAGAAGACATTAAACTGATGAGTATTGTAAAGCAAATGATTCGTTCTTGGGATTCAATCTGTTTTTTTGGCCTTGAAGAAGCTTCATTAGTGTTCAGAGAGATCGTTCTCTGACAAAAAATATTTATCCAATTGGATCTCTGCTGCTTCAGGGCTTTTACACAGATCAAGGTTCCATGAATTTTGCTCTTGTCTTGGTAGTTGGTATATGACTTTCTTTCCATGTGTATATAATGTATGTATGCTCTCATAAGTGCTTTGCACTGTGCATTCTTGTAAATTAAAGACAGTATCCAGAATCTTTTCAGACAAAGCTATGTGGTTACCACTTAAAGTCTCCTTTTAAGTAACTGACTGGTCCGAGCTTTAACTCTTGGTTTGCCACAACTTCAAAAAGTTTTGCTTAGCGTCTAAGTTCTTAACAGTTTATAGAGCATTGATTAAAAGTGATGCAAAGGCAAAACCGTAGCTCTTTCAAAAACACTTTAATAGTATTTGGATATTCTGGAAGACTATTACATTCTACATATTTTCTTGTATTTTTAATTCAAAAAAAGTTCAGGTAACTTCATATTTGAACATGTTCACAAAAGGCTGAGAAAAGAACCAAGAGTCTTCAGATACCAGACTCAGGCAGCAAAAGTTCTTTTTGGCTTAGCTCAGATGAGCTAAAAACTAATAAAGCAAATATTTTGCTAAACCCCCCCCCCCCCCCCCCCCCCCCCCCCCAAAAAAATGAAAAAAAGATATAGAAACACCAAAAAAACACTGGATTCATTAAAAACACCTTCCCCTATCCTTTTATGATCATCCTCTGTCAATCCCTTCATGCTTAATCCTTCAACTTCATAGCTTCCTTTCTTCAGTAATTTGTTAGATGGCACACACACACGCACGCACGCAAGTCAATGCACCATATCTTCCTGATACTCTGCTTGAATCCCCCAAAATCTTCTTTTCCTTTCTCTTTCAGTAATTACTTGGCCAATTCATTGGTGTTTGCTGAGGCTGTTGGAAAACGTTAGGAGGCCCAGGTGCAACCATTTCGGCTCCAGCAACACCCTGAGACTGTTGTAAGAGCGGATGGTGAACTCCTCCAGCTGCTGTCACTGCTTGTCCCGGATGATACATACCTGGGAATGTCACGTGACCGGCTTGTGCTGGAGCGTAAGTCACGTGCTGTTGCCCATGGTGCTGTAAACCGTAGAACGAGCTCGGCACATCTCGTCCTGGTCCAGCAATCCATACAGGTAATGCTTCACTCTGCAGATAAGAAACTTTAAGTAATCTTTCAACTGAGTTGGGTTCAAAGAGGCAATAGATACCTGTTGCCCTGTTGTGCTGTAGCCGTTGTTTTCCTTCAACTGCAACGTGTTGAGATCCTCATTGGAAGTTGAATTCCCAGCTGACGCAGCAGAATTGGGATTATATCCTGCTGGGAAGGAACCATGTGATGGTGGTCCGTAACCACCAGGCATACCAACATGAGTCAAGTTTCCTGTATTATTATTATTCCCAGGCTTGTGATGAGGGAGTGTGTATTTGCCTCCTGTTGCTGCAGCTCCAGGGGGTGGAAGAGGAGCAGGATACCCACTGCTTGCCTGAGGTTGCTGAGCGAATCCACCGTTGCTTAAGAACTGTTGCATCGCCGGGTGAGGTAGATAGAATGGGGAGAAGTAGTGTCCATATGGCATGTAGTTCGGTGGATAATGTGACATATGTAACCCTGGGGGCCGTAAGAAAGGAACAGGCTGCTGCGTGACAGGTATAGAGCTCTGCATCAGCCCAGCAGGCTGTGTTACCAGTGAAGTTGGACTAGCTGTCGACAGAACTAAGTTGTTTCCACTCTACAAATCAACATGTTCAAGCATTTCAGATACAGAAGTGGAATGGATTATAGAACAAATTAGACTAACCCAAAAAGCTGCACTAACCTCTTGCATGGTTTGAGATGAATGAGGGGGCAATACTGTAACATTTCCATTAAACTTGGACGCAACCCCTGGAGAAACAAAGGGAGAAACACGGCCATCACTGTCAGGGCCTGATCGGTAGAATTGAGCATAGTAACTCGCTGTATCAAATGGTTGCTGGACCTTCGAACAACAAAAGTATATGTCATTCAACTACAGATGATGAGAATGCCTAAAAACTATGTAATGCGCAAAATGTTACTGGTCAATGAAGAGTAAAAGCTAGGCATAATCAATGGTTTAAGGCGATCAAGAATAAAGCAGCCCAACAAGTTAGTTTTGAAGGCATACCACAAAGTTAGGAATACGAAGGGCATCACGTGCTTGAGGATCAGCATTCTCAAACTGTGGAAGCTGGCTCCCAGGAGCTGGAGGAATAGGCCCGAGAATATTACTTGGAACGTGGTCAAAAGGGCTGTGATTGCTTTCGGACTCCAACGTATTCTCTTGCTTGGAGACATCATACACTGCGGCGATACCTTCACCAGCCATATCATTTGGAACTTGTGAAGGCGACTCGGAGTAAACATTATTCTCCTCGTCCTTTTCAGTCGAATGGACATTTGGGTGGCTGAATTCATTTAAAAGAAAACGAAAACACTTTAGGCGCTAGTAAATTTTGAAACCCCAAGGTTCTAGAAGAAAAAAATCAATACCTAGAAGTGACAAAAAAAGGTTTCGTGTAGCAAGTAAACATCATAAGACAGAAAGGTTGTTACTTCCTATTTTGAACTTAAGAGCTAAGGAGGACATAGAGTTGTTTCTAGGAACAAAACCCACTTAGTCACTGACACTATCAGATCAAATGGGCAGCCTACAGCATGTCAAAAATATATGTGCTATGTTACACCTAGAATCTTAAGTACACTGTAACTTTCGAGTTTTGACTATGCTACTAAGCAAAACCAGCGAACTACAACTTCTATATTGAGAATATTTAGTCGCTCAACAACAACAATAATTAACAAAAGCAGAGACAGATAGATTACCTAAGTTCGTCTTCTTCAAAACTATCTTCAACCTCCTGTGAATTCTGAGAGAGAGGTGCAGATCTCTTTTCATTCTCTGGAAAAGCTACTGAACTTGATGCTATAGAAAAGCCAGCATCAAAGCTTCCAAAGCTGAACTTGGTTCGCTCAGCATCTGGAACAAGGATATGGTTTGGGATAATAACATGCTGACGTTGGACCTGCAAGTCCTCAAGCTGCCTCTGCAACTTAGATGTGCCCTCTGCAGAAGGGACAACATCTTCAACAGATTTTTCACTGGCTTCAGTAGGAACCGCAAGAGCTTCAGCTGTAGCTGATGCACCAGAACCCTGAGTAGTTGTATGGTTCACTGGCTTCGGCTTCCATTCCTTACCTTAAAAAAACAAGCATCCATGGTGATGTCAGAAAATTACAAAAGCAAATTTTTTACAAGACAAAAAAGTATTTCCTTTACCTCTTTGAGGACCAACAGTCTGATGTGAACGATTACTGTAGTTAGAAGAAGGCCGGCTACCCGTGCTGTTGCTATGAGATGAAGCAGGCCTCGGAACATAAGCATCATTCACTAAAGTCTTCCCCACCCCACGGGATCTGTTTTGTGACTTGCTTTGTCCAAGGTGTTGCTCGCTCACTGGTTTGGAATTTGAAGAAGTGAATCGAACCTCCGAGGAGGGTGGACGAGAGAGTGGCAAAGAATCAGCCGACTTCTGCTCTGTATTCACACGATTTTTGCTTGATTCAACAGCAGATGGTGGTGCACCATCAGAGCTTCCTGATGTCAAACCAACAGAACTTTTATCCATCACAGTTGAGAGGCTGTCAACAATACAAAAAGAAAATGAAGATCATGAGAAAGTTCATCTAAGGGTGTTGTCATACATTCACCAGTGTGTCATATAGAATCAAGGAAGATGATACATAAGAGGGGCTTGTGGTATAGGATGACGCTCACCTAGACACCAAGGCATTGTCTTTAGTTTTTATTTGTTGTTGAGAGGTCGAAGTTGATGGATCAGTGAACTGCTTTGGACGATTTTCTTTTCTGAAAAAATTCTTTGCACCAGCACCATCTGGTCAGAAGTAAAACATTCACAACAGAAACTTCATCAACGACTGAAAAAGAAAGCGATGAGTTTATTGGGCTTCCACTAGGAAAGTTTCTATAATTTCACTGGGCACACTAAATCCCATCCATAAACACTTGTAATATGTAACAACGTAAACATTGATTTCACATGAGTGGTGTTTACCATGTGACGAGTGACGAGAAGAGAAGTTCATCCGACCACCCCTGCTACCACGGCCCGGGCCACCAGATCTCCACTGTGGGTCAACAGAGTCCTTGCTGCTAACGTTCTGTTGCATTTAATAACAATGTCAATCACCATGTCATAATTAATGCAGTGAACACATGAATTAGAAAAAACCAAAAGAAGTTCACCAAGAAAAAAAAAAACTCATACCTCTTTTCTCTTATCACGCTTCTTCTTAACCTCAAGGAATGGATCTACAGAGTCATGGACAAATTTTAAAAATTAAGGTCAGAACATAATAATAGCAAAGATTAATTGCTCAACAAAACCTGAAACTTAAAACCTTATCCTAGAAACTGTCTCAAAATTACACAATATTTAACAAAACCCTGATGCAATACCCACAAGTGCTGCCTTGATTCGTGCATACTCTAAAATCAAAATCCTAAACAAGACATTATGACATAAACAAGTAGAGACAGCTTTCACTTCCGTACATACCAATAAATAAATGTTACCGAACCCCATCAAAATTCAGACAGATGCTAAAACCCCCTCCCACCAAATCGAAAACCTAGAATGAAATCGTGGATCCAGTCAAAGAATCCAAATCAGGGGATTAAACAAGATTGATATATATATATATATATATACCCTGAAGAAGAAGGCGTTGAGCAGCCTCATCGGGATTCATACTGCATTCAAGGAGCATTGCGTGAATCTCATCCTCGCTGTAGTTCCCAGCAGTGATCTCCTTGATGGTCTGAATCGTCTTCCTCGTATCCGCATCAGTCGAAACCCTAGCACCACTCCCAACCATCATCCTCTCTCTCTTTTTTTTTTCTTTTTCAAACGAATGTGGCTTTCTGGTAATTGAATCTCTGGGACCAGGCCGAGAAGGTCTCAGTAGCCCCCTGTGTATGTATATGTATAATGAATACGCGGGTGATGAATTAGCAGGAGAGGGTGGAGATTTGAAACTAGCTTGTGTTCTGAGGAGGACGAAGAAGGAGAGAAAGGGGAATAAAAAAATAAAATAAGGAGTGTGGTTTTTGGAAGCGTAGGGCTCTCTTCTTCTTTCTAAATTCATGAATCTCTCTAATCTTTTTTGATAATTACAATGATGGCTTTAACCCTTTTTTTTAGCGGTTAAAATATATGGCAAGGCCAAAAAGCCGTGAAAATAACAGTACTACAATAAAACATCATAATGTTGCAATAAATTCGACTAATGATTGTTTTTTTTTTTTTTTTGCTAAAAATAAATTAGTTTATAAAATTATCTAACTAATGATTGTTGTTTAGACAGATTTGTGGAATTCGATTTATATGCAGTTGGTTGACTTATAAAAACTGAATGATTCGTTAAATTTGAAAAAAACTGTTAGAAAGAAAATTTATGAAATATTTTGCATTTCTATGCAGTATTCTCAAAATTTTGTATTTCAAGTTAAATTATTTAGAATATAATTATTAATAGCAATAATGTTATTAGACTCAGAAAATCCTATAGAATTATACTAGGAGGAGATAGATTTTAATAAAAGTGTGATAATTAATGTACCAATATAAACGGAAAATGTTAACAATCGTTAAAAAAAACCAACAATGGATTTAAGTGTTTTAACAATCATTATTATTCACATGTTATACAAAATTAAAGTCATCGGGTTAAATGTTTTGAGTTTTTTTTAATAATTTATTAAATTACTAGTATTTGGACACGTACTACGGATAAATAATTATTTTCTATAAATATGTATTTTTGTTAAAATATATAAACACCACATGAATTGTTTTCCAGTATTCTTGAGTGATAGATATATGTATTTTTAACATTACTAGGGATTTTACACTTCTAATATGTGAGTGTTTAATAATTTAACACAATAATAAGTATATATATTAATATGATTTAAATACATTTTATTAATTTTTTGATTTTGTATAAAACAATTGTAAAATTTACAAATGATTTAAACCTTTTTATGACTTTAGAATCATTGAGTTATAATACCAAAATTGAACAGTTTCATTATAGAAATAAAATTGAATCAGACATTGATCCAAACGTAAAAATAATATCATTGTCCAAGCCAATCCAAAATAAAAAAAAAAACAAACTTTTTAACCAAACCAGTACCACTTGATATTTAAATCATATAAACCAACACTGACTCTCTAAATTAAGAATCTCTGTCTTTTCTAAATTAAAGACCTTAGATTTTCTTTTATGTTGGCTTGCAATTTTAATGATCTTTGTCATAATAACTCTAGCGACTGGATTAATATGTGGTTTTGGAGCTTAATGGGATTAATATATTGAGGACATTGCAGGGGAAAAAAATAACTGAGACATACCCTTACTTGCAGCTTCAGTACTAAAAACACCGTTCAAGAAGGGAAGCCATGAAACAAAGCATATTACGGAGGTCATATTTTTTTTTTAGCTAAAAGAACTAAATAATAAAAATGGTGGTTGATTGTTCTGTACAATTTATAAGTATCCATACAGTGACAATGATTGATGTCTAGGCCTGTGGTTTGAAATAAGGTTTACAGACACCGACTACCAAGTGTTTCATCTATATAAGATTTTAAAGTGAGCATGATACGCTTAGACTCTTTCTCGACATGACCAAGCTGAGCTCAAACCCTTTGCCCAATCTCCATCTTCTTCTTCTCGATCTCCTCTTCTTTCACCTTAACATGAAAAGGAGAAGTGAACTAACAGACTTTTCCTGAGGTTTGCTATGGATGCGTCATGGATTTCGTTTTCATGTGTGTGTATGTGGAGTAGTTGAGAAGTGAGGGCAAACAAAGATATATAATGTGTTTCATGGGGAGCTAAAGAGGTAGGATTTAATGGATGAATCATGATTGCAGAGAGCAACCGTTACACCGGCCATTTTGAAAGACAATTTAGGTTATATGTTACGTAAGTCTTATTTGTGATTCATCATTACTGGCATGACTTAAACACTCACGGTATTCCCCTTTTTAGTATAGTAAGATTATTCGCATGTTATACAAAATTAATGAATGTCATCGGGTTAAACGTTTTGATTTTTTTTTTTTTAATAATTTATGAAGTTATATGGTATCTAGTGATGTGGCAATACACCGCCAATGAAATCAGGCCACGTAAACCCGCTGACCAAATAGCTAAACGAAGAATAGAGCGACGTCGTTTATTGTTGATGTTTTTGTACGGGTCACGAAACTGACCAAATCAGGCCACGTGAACCCCCACAGTCAAAACAGGCTTCATCGTGTCCGATTCTGAAAGAAAGAACTCGCTCCTTTCTCTCCCACACCGTCTTCTTCTCCGATCAGTCTCTCACCGACCAGATCTATCCATCACTCCTCGTCGTTTCATCCCCCTCCATTCTCTCATTTTGCAAGGTTAGTCTCTCGATCTGAACTCCATCACCTCGTAAGAATCGAAAACTGAATCAATTCAATTGGATTTGGAGAAATCTCTAACCGTGGATTATTATTCTTAACGATTGAATTACGTTTTCTTAATTGAAATGATTATGTGGCAGATGAGCATGAAGGCTACGATCCTAATACTAGGCCTCGTATGGAGCTTCCAGGCAGCGTTGGGGATTAGATTCGTGATAGACAGAGAAGAATGTTTCTCCCACAAGGCTGAATACGAAGGCGATACCCTTCATGTCTCTTTCGTCGTCATCAAATCTGATTCTCAATGGCATTTTAACGAGGATGGTGTAGATCTTGTGGTATGACTTAGCCCCTTTAACTCGATAGACTTGTTAATCGTAGACGATCTCCATTGTTGAATAAAGTATTAGTTATTGGTTGATAATCTCTAATCCTCTTTATAGAAAATGATTTCTCTCTAAAGCTGTACCTTGTGGCATTGGTGTTAATATTTTTTTTTTTTTTTTTTTTTTTTTTTTTTTTTTCATTGGTGTTAATTTGGTTGTGACTATAGTTACAGATCTCTTCTCTTGTGTACGTTTTTGAGTAAACCAATAACAAACGCATTACACAATTTTTTTTTTTTTTTTTTTGGATAATATGACAGATACACGGCCCAGCAGGGGAACAGATTCATGACTTCAGGGAGCAGATAAGTGCCAAGCACGACTTTGTTGTCCAAAAGAAAGGGGTTTACCGTTTTTGTTTCACAAACAAGTCTCCGTATCATGAAACCATTGACTTCGATGTGCAGCTTGGTCACTTTGCGTACTACGACCAGCACGCAAAGGACGGTGAGTATTGTCTGATTTGTTTTTGTATCGTTTTGGGGTAATGAGTTATTAAGCTGAAAATATGATTTTTGTTGTGCAGAGCATTTCACTCCCTTGATGGAGCAAATATCGAAGTTAGAGGAGGCTCTTTACAATATCCAGTTCGAACAACATTGGTTAGAGGCTCAGACTGATCGTCAAGCTATTGGTAACAAATTTTTTCCTTAACAAAACTGTTTGTTTTTTTCTTAGCTTCTGCAAGTAAAATTTTTGCTATGTTTTTTTTTTTCTTTTCCTTGCAGTGAACGAGAACATGAGCAAGAGAGCAGTACACAAAGCTTTGTTCGAGTCGTTTGCGTTGATCGGGGCAAGTGTCCTCCAAGTTTATCTTCTGCGTCGCTTGTTTGAACGCAAACTCGGCATGTCTCGTGTCTAAAATAATATTTTGCCTCTAAGTTACCATATAATATTTACTTAGCTCTTTTTTACAGACACAACTGTAGTTCTCATTGGATGATTTGCGTTTTCTCATCTTCAAGAATATTATCCACTTCGTGGTTATCACTTAATCAGTATCTTTTTTTTTTTTTTTTTTTTTGTTAACGTGGGGTATCCCAGGTCCATGGAGAAGGGAGATGCAGTCCACGGATAGTCGGTATCTTTTTACATTATTAACATATACAGCTTTTCTATAACGTATTAGGATGTTCGTTTGAATCGAGTAATCAAATGTCTTCCTCAGTGAATTATTTTTCTCTTGATGATGGAGACACATGGCCCGTTAAGATTCATGTGGTTTAAACAATTACGGACTGGATGATAACCGGCGAGGATGCGCCGGCTCAGATTTTATAATAATCTTTGTTTATTAAATGTTTTTAACATTTTGCAACACTATAATCTTCATCAACTATAAAATGACGAATATAAATGTTGATCTCTTAAATATATTATCGTTGTTGAAAAGTTAATATTTTATATCTCATTTTAATTATTTTTAAAACTCCATATGCATAAAAAAATATTAAATTTTGCGGTTCACACAAATCACCAAAACCAAATATGCAACATCGATTGTATAACGACGAGAAGGGATTAGGTTTTCTGCTCTTGATTTGTTTACTATTGACTCTCCATAAGTGAATTCATTTTCTACCTCTATAAAATTGTGTTTTCATTCTCGTCTTTGTTTTATTGATATGAGTTAATTTTTTTTTTTTTTAACTTCTTCTATGAATTCAGTGAATTAAATAAGTGTCAATTTAAAAGAAAATAGACATCTGTAAAAATTAGTTTCACTCCAGATACATATTTAAAAATAAAAATTTTGGAAAAAATCACCGGCAAACTATATTAACAGATTAGTGTTCAAATCTAATATATCAAGATATTATAGAAAATATAAGTCCAGATTCGAAATATAAATGTATGTCTAGTATATATTCTCCAGCTTGGTCTAAAAATCATCTAATTCTAGAACAACAAAACAAATTACTTATTTCACCAGTTCGGGTAATATTTGAATCTAAACGAGTAATATTCGAACTCGAATGAATATCCGAAGATAACCAAACATAATTATACTTAACCCTATATTTCTAGTTTACTTCTATCATTTTATTCAAAATATATATATTAATGATGTTTATTGCTCAAAATTAGATAATATACATATAATTATGGACAAAATTATTTGCTGCTCACTTAAATATATATATCAAGTTCTTGTTTCTTGCATTAACAAAAGTTGCATCTAAAATTTCAAAACAACAACTAAATTAATGTCTTTTAATTTTTAAAGTTGTATCTCCAAATCTATTAATAGATTAATTTTTTAAAAAAAAATAGAAAACCAGTCAAAAAATTAATTTAAATAAAAAAAACTTAAAAATGAATCATTTATTTTTTTTCTTCAAAATTTAAATATCCAACCCGGCCCAAAATATCCAAACCCGAACATAAAATACCTGAAACCGGCTCGAAGTGTGGAAATATCCGAACGGGTTTTATACATTTATACTAAAATACCCGATACGAACCCGGACGTGTATCCGAACGCCCATCCCTACGATATATGATCATCATTTGTATCTTGCTTGAACAAAAAAAAAAAGTTAAACCATTGATCACAAAATTTTCAATGTGAGACTTTTACCATTTTTAGTAATTTATAGACTTTTTTAAAAATTCAGAATATAACATATAAGAAAAAAATAAATTCAGAATATAACATATAAGAAAAAAAATAAATTTTTTATTATATGCTTAATGTGAATATTTAATTTTTTTTTAATAGTGTAAAATTAAATATAAAAGAGAGAGGTTAGAAAAATTGTTATCAAATATGTATTTATAATCATTAATTGTCATATAGTATATGTTAACCATATTAGGTAATTCCGAAGCTTTTACTTAAGAAAAGAAAAAATATTTTTTTGTATACTAGTAATGAATTTGACAGTTAGTTTAAGAAGAAGCACAATATATATTTATATGGACCAACTTATTTTTCTAGCAATTATAAAAATCTTTCTCGTGATGATACGTTATTACGAAAATATGCTGTAATGCTCCAGGATTGATATATAGGGGATTGATATTAAATAACCAAAACAGATTTTTTAAAGTTAACTAGAGCTTAACTCACGCACCTACACGGGTATTCGATTTTGCTTTGGAATTTTTTTTTATCTTATATAAATTGTAATATACATTTTTAAAATATATATATATATTAAATAATTATTTAATATATTTTTAAACACAATCATTTTATAATTTGTAATAAATAATTTTATTTTATTTTTTTTATCAGTCAACTGTTACAACAATATTTTTAAAATATAACCCGTGTGTTCGTGCAAATGTATTTTTTATAGATCAAAATTTTAATGTAAAATAAAATGTTTATATATTTTATATTTGATTTATACGATTAAATAATTCAATATATTATTTACAATTTTGTGGTTTATATTATGTATTTTTATAACACTTTTATGTTTGTTAGACAAAGCTAATATACCAAAATAACCACTCCGTAATAATAAAGTATTGTTACATTTTTGACATTGATTAAGTATAATTTATTTTTAGCTAGATTATAGAAAATATATTTTAAATAAGTAAACATAATTTTTTATATTTTATTTTAGGAAAATGCATTAATTAAACTATAAAAGACAAGAATACTAAAAGATAGATAAATTTATTACTTCAATAGCATATGATTGTAAATAATTTAAAAAAATAATGGTTAATTTATATTTGTATTTCTATTTAAATAAAATAGATTTTTTAATAAAATAGATTACTATTTTTCAAAAAATAATAATAATTGAGCTGTTATTGTGTATGGTTCTGCTAATTACTAAAATGTGATATTACATTGTGATTAAAAATTGGGGGATTTACCAAATATGACTCAAAACTTGACTTTGATTGCAAAAGTATACCCAAACTTGAATCAAATGCAAAACTAACCTAGATGCCTTGTGAAATTACAGCCAGCCCCCCTTGTGACAAAACAAAAAAACATAAGTAATTTTTACGAATATAGCCCCAGTAAGTCGTCTGAGTCGTTTGAGATGCTGGAAGTCGTCTAGACGTGTAGTTGATCTTAAAAATAATTTATACATTTTTAAAAAATATTTTGACAATTGAAAAATTAAAATCATGTAACTATAAACAGTTTTAAATAATGTAAATTAAGATATAATAAAATTGAATAGTTTTCAGCATAGATGAGTGAAACTAGTTAATCATTATATTTTTTGGTTTTATGGTTTGACAACATATGTTGTAATATTGAATGTATTCTTAGGGTTAAAGTTTGGAAAGCTTGAATGTTTTTTTGAAAAATTAAATTTTGACCTATAAGTGTTTATTTTTGTGTATAGCAAACACTTTTAAAGTTTAATTTGATTTTATGAAGTGTTTAGTTAGTTAATTAAGTTTAGGGCTTATGTTTAGGGTCTAAACGACTAACTTGTAAGTCGCCTGGTGAATAATTTAAACCAGATGACTTACATGTAAGTCGTCGAAATATTCCCGCCTAAATTTTTTTTAAAAAATATTTTCCCGATTAAATAATTTAAACCAAGGAAGTCTTCTATTTTAGTTTCCCGCTAAAAATATTAAAATCTTATGGGTGACTTACAAGCAGTGTTTTGAAACCCGACTCGGACCCGCGGTTGAACCGGTAAACCCGACAACCCAGAAAAAATCCAGTTTGTGTTTTGTGAAAAACCCAATATTTAGAAACCCACAAGAACCCACAAAACCCCAGTAGAACTCGGAACCCGATACCGGTTGAAACACTGGTTGAACCAATAAATAACTTTTACTTCATTTTTTAATTTTTAATTATATTTTTAGATTATGTTTTATATTCTAAATTTCTAATTAAGAATTTATATACTGACAAAAAAAAAAGTTAGGTATTTCTTTTCAGTTTTATATTTGTGATTTTTAGATTTTAATGAAAATTTCACTATGCCACTGGTAGAAAATAGAGTGAACGATGGTATAGAGAACCAAAACTAGTTGATGTGATTTGGTGTTAGTTTATTTACGTTATTGATAATTTATTATAATGATTTTTTACTTTTGGTTTGTTTTGTATTTGAAATTTAATTTATTATTCACATTAAACATTTAAATATTTATAAATTTTATGTCTTGATTTTTTTTAGATGTCATAACTCTTACCTTGTTAGACAAAATTATAAATAGTCTAAACTATTTTTTGATATTTTGTATATCAAATGAAAATAAAAATATAGAAATTAAAGTTAAGTATTTTCTAAATGCTATTAAACTTAAAAATATACCCACCGAGACTATTATTTTATGTTTATAAAAATATTTAGAAAATATTAAACTTTAATTTCTATATTTTTATTTACATAGCTGATATATTATTATATATTAAAATTAATTCATTTATTAATCTGCGGTTCGCCCGCAGTCGACCCAGTGATCCAGCGATCCGGTAAGTCGTCCGGTTCAGTGTTCGGGTCGGGTTTAAAAACATTGCTTACAAGCAAGTCGTCTAGGAAGTCGTCTGAATCAAAAATATTTAACTTAATTAGATTTTTTTGTCTCCCTATATACAGAAAAATTTACAGATTCTCTCTCCATCTCTCAAATGACTGCAACAAAAATTTAATGTTCATCATTATAAAACTCTTCAACCTCTCTCCAATCTCTTTGAACTTATAAACACTAAGCTTTATATTAATTTATTGTTTTTGTCTCATGTCTTTCTCATTAATTTATATTGTTTTTGCAGGTTTTTCATCACATGGTTCTCATCTTCCACTCATTTAAATGTAGATATATTAATTTTAGATTTGTATTTTTGTGTGTTCTATAAAATTAGATTTATCTAATCTTCCACTCATTTTATCTGTTTTTAAGTCATTTGAACGTTTTTAGATATGCAGATTTTTCACATATAGATTTGGATATGCAGGTTTTTCAGATCTGGAAGACGTCTGGGACAACTTACCAGTTAGTCGTCTAAAATATAATACGCTAGACGACTTCCAGGAAGTCTTCAAGTCGTCTGGAATTTCTGGAAGTCGTCGGACGGAGTTTTCTCCCATGTCTATCCCTTTCATAACAGATCTGAGTGTTTTGAAATTTTTTTATGTTTTCTTCATTGGGTAACTTTATGTAGTATAAAGTTCTTACTTTTTTTCCCAAACTAAAACTCTCCAAACCAACTCTAATCTCTTTGACTTGAAAACACCAAACTGTATATGAATTTTTCAGTTTTGTCTCATGTGTTTCTCACTAATCTATCTCTTTTTTGCAGGTTTTTAATGAGATGGTTCTCATCTTCCACTCACTTAAAGGTAGATCTATTAATTTTAGACTTGTATTTTTGTGTATTCTATAAATGTAGATTTATCTAATATTCCACTCATTTTCTCTATTTTAAGCCATTAGAACGTTTTTTTATATACAAATTTTTCAGATTTGGATTTGATATGCAAGTTTTCAGATCTAGGACGACTTATTTGTTAGTCGTCTAAAATATAATGTCCTAGACGACTTCCAGGAAGTCTTCCAGACGGCTTCCAGGAAGTCATCTGGACTTCCTTGAAGTCTTCTGACGAAATCTTCTTCCATATCAAGTAGAGTCCAAGCTTGTATTTGCAGAGGAATGATCTATAATAGTTTTGTTTGTGGTCTAATTTGTGATTTGCATGTCTACTCTTTTAATTGTGAATTTTTTGTAAAATCAATAATAATGTTTCCCAAGATGTAATATATGTGCTAACAATGTGTTTACACATTTACAATTCAATGAAATAATATACTTCAATTGCTTTTTTCTTATCTTTGGATCTCCCATATGCAATAATAAACTTCAATGGCCTTCTTCTCATCTTCATAAACAAGAATATTGGTAGCTTCATATTGATACAACATTTTAAAAAACATTTTAACCCTTCTTCCAATTCATAACAATAATCATCATTGGTGCCTATAACAATAATACTTAAGAGATGTAAACAAACAATAGTAACTAGTCAAAGCATATCATATTTTTTACAAGTTTGTGTTGAAAAACTTAGTCAAATTTAGCAAACCTAAGGGAGAAAACATATTTTGAAAATATGAATTTTACATATCTTGAAGTTACTTATCACTCTTAAATATACAAGCTATTCAAAAACTAGCGTAGAAAAATTAAAAACTAGCGTAGAAGACTTCCACGGAAGTCTTCTCGGATCAGTTAGAAACTTTATTTAACGTGAATGTTGGTAACCTCATAAATATCACCAATTAAATTATAAATTTCATTCATTAGCCCTAGTATTGATTAATATACATGAATTAACAAAAAAATATTAAAAAGTCTCTACAAGTTTAGAGAAAATGAAAGTTTATTAAACATTGACTCAGACGACTTCCACGGATAGGTTAGTTTTGCAATTGATTTTTAACCTAGACGACTTACAGGTTAGTCTTCCATCTTTGTTTGATAAAAAAAATCAAGGAAAACGGGTTAGTTTTGCATTTGACCAGAATGTGTCAGAACTGTGACTTTTCCTAGACGACTTACAAGTTAGTCGTCGAGTAAAAAATTAAACTAATATTTTTTTTTGTCTAGATGACTTACACGTTAATCGTCTCGAGTTTTTTTCCTAGACGACTAACCTGTAAGTCGTCCAAGATAAGCAAGGTTTGACCATAATCTCAGAATATAATCCTGGACGACTTACTTAGTCTTCGAGTAAAAAATTAAACTAATATATTTTTCTCTAGATGACTTACACGTTAATCGTCTCGAGTTTTTTTCCTAGACGACTAACCTGTAAGTCGTCCAAGATAAGCAAGGTTTGACCAGAATCTCAGAATAAAATCCTGGACGACTTACATGTAAGTCGTCGGATGGTCGACTTCCGTGTAAGTCGTCTTGAAAAAAAAACTTTTTTGTTTAATATTTCAATTGCAAAACTAACCTGAGACGACTTACATGTAAGTCATCTAGAAAAAAATATTATTTTTTTAATTTTCCACTGGACGACTAACTTGTAAGTCGTCCAGGAAAAGTCAAATTTCTGACACATTCCGGTCAAATGCAAAACTAACATGTTTTCCCTAGACGACTTACATGTAAGTTGTCTCGATTTTTTTTATCAAACAAATGTGGACGACTTCCATGTAAATTGTCTAGAAAAATAAATTTAAAAGTCAATTGCAAAACTAACATTTGCATTGACCAGAAGACTTCTATGTAAGTCGTCTACAGCCAGACGACTTACCCGGAAGTCGTCTGGACGAAATGATCTGGAAAGAAACTAATTTCATAGTTTCAACCAGCGAGATAACTTGTTTAGCACATAAAAGCCTTCTCCAAGCACCCAAAATCTCAAACAAAAGTGACCCAACAAGAATCGTAAGCTTCGGTGGCTCTATGGACAATAACATTTTTAGAATCAAAATCTCTGGTTTTTTTTGATAAATATGGAGAGAAAGTAAAGAGACGTTGTTTTTAATTCATAAGAATTGAGAAAGAATGAGTGTAAATCGATTTTTAGGTGCATTAAGAGCTTCAAATTGGTTGTTCATGGTGGTTGGTGTATTGATGACAATGGCAATATTGTGAATACTTGAAGAAGATGAGGGCGATAGAGTAAAATATGCATTTTCAAAAAAAATGAAAAAAAAAAGTGATGATATTTTCGTGAATAATCTGAACTTTGAGGGTGAAAGAATCAAGTCAAAGTTCAAAAAAAAAACATGGGTTAGTTTTGTGTTTGACTTCAAGTTTTGAGTCATATTTGCAAAAAAAAACCTTAAAATTTGCACCAATCATTCTTTTATATTTTTAGAAGATAGTAAATTTAATTGAATGTTTACTTCGTAGCGGATGCGGATTATCACCTAGTTGTTATTATAACGGAAGCAAAAAATAAACGGGGAAGATGAATAAACAAAATTAAACGACAACAATATTTAATTTGGTTTACCAATCGATTATATATCTATGGAAAATAAGAAATTTTGTTAATGAGGTTAAAGGTAATTCTTGAATACAATAAGTTGCACAAACACTACATATATTTGGGATTATCTTGATTTAAAACTCCAAAACTACTAAATTGCAGGTTTAGATTTAATAATGGTAAGTGAACTGAAAGTCACAGTCTATATAAAATGCATACACTTGCGAGATCATGGCTATCTCTTGTACCGAGTGATTTAAAACATATCAACAATTACCAACTTAAAATTAAGATAACAAAAATATTGGTATGTTTTATTTTATATTATATTCGAGGCTTGTGAGCCATAGAAAAGACATATGATTACTTTCATCTTGTTATGTGTTTTAAAGAACTACTTTTTATTCCAATAAAAACAACCACCATTCCAACGTTCCCTGTTGCTGTACAGGGTATACTTACAAAGTCCATATGGTCCTATCCTCCACAAATAATGAATCGAGAACCCTATGATGAAATCTCGGGGCTCTTCATATATATCGAACCAACGCCTTCCATTTGGCAAATCAAAGGAACAGTAAAACAATGACCTTCCAAAGAAATTACGCTGAAACTGAAATGACCACGACCCACCGGGTTGCAATCTCTGGTCACGAAGATCAATGTCCTTTGATTTACAATGAAACTGCATTTTACTACCAAGATTGTTGACGATTTCTACTTGTATTTCAGCATGTGATAGATCTGTAGTTACAAAGATAATCAATATGAAAAGTAATAGGTATCGCTTTGGAATATCCATTTTTGTGGTATAAGAGAGTGTTTGAGCTAACATGATGTTGTTTGTAATTGTTGAATGAGTTATATATACAGATGTACCAATGTATTGTAACGCAGAGTCGAGGATCATTTATATTTAGTTCAATAAATTTATACGAATATTACTTGCTTTTTTTAATTAACGTATTTGGTCAAACTTTTTAGTCCAGAAACGTTAATTAAGAGACATTTAACAAGTAACATTTTAGAATTGACTCATTACTCTGCTGATGACATCTCTATCTATCTCTATTAATACTAGGTCATCTTCCGTGCGTATTTAATTTTTAAACCTTACAAATTTACAAACCTTTTAACGTCAAGCATATATTATAAGAGGGAGAGATGACATGCACTTATTTTTTCGTTTAAATGTTGCATGCAATTGTTGTCAAAAAATGCAGTTTTAGTTTGGCCTTTTCAGTGTTTCAAAAAAAAAAAGTTTGGCCTTTCTAAATTTCAATAAGATTGTGTTCTATAAATTTGCCAAATACCAAGACTGAGTTCAGAATATGTAGACAGTTTGGAAGACATCAAAATGTTGTTTTTAGTTGGATTTACTTAGAGATCATCCCCTGAGCGGTATTGGCGTTTTTTTTTTGCTCGAGCTCATGCTTTAAAGTTGACTCTTATCATGCTTCTGAAATCTTTGATGATTTGTATTGAGTTGTCAAAGTAAATTATTGTCAGAGATGATGAAGTGAGCATTCGCTTCCTTGTTAATAAGAGGTATTAATCATAACTACTATATTTTTAAGTTGTTTTCAAATTGAATTCGGAACATTGTAAGCTGTGTCGTTTGCATATTTCGGTTTTGCATGGTAAAACAATCAAATTGATATATTAGATAAGTAACTTGTACTTTGACAATTCTATAAAAATCAGAAAATTTTCTAGTGTTTTTGTTTGTAGAACAAAGTCGCTTTGTTTTTAATATATTACATTTTAGAGATTTTTTTTCACTTCAAATTAGATGACATTTTCAATTTTTAATTTTCAATGCAATTTTATTCATTTTTTTATATTATCCAGTTAGTGTTTTTATTGGTTGAATTATGATTAGGTGAATAGTTAATGATGTTTTTGGTTTGATATAATAGAAAATTAATTCTTTTCCTTTGATTTGTGTGAACAAATCTAAATTTCAAAGTAAGAAAAATGGAAATAGTATCATTTAGGTTATTATATATATATTAGTACATTTATATTTGTAAATACATTTGTTCGCAGATAAAAATATGCTATAGTTTTGTCTATTATATAGATTGCAATTTATTTTATATTTAAAATTATTTTCAATTTAAATTTAATGTTTTAACAGCATTCTAGTGGTATTAAATATATATTATTAAACGTATTTAAATCTAATTATATGATTACAAAAGAATTCCATTATATGTTTTAGAATGGTATTAATTTGATAAAAAATGTTAAGAACAATCACATGTTGAGATACTTTTTGACATCATCAAAATAATAACATTAATCATATGTTATGGTTGCATAACATAATACTAAAAATAATATGCAGGATCATATGTAAATATACTTATATATTATGATTGCATAACATATGAATTGTTTTTGTTAATGACATGACTTACAAAATAGTTAATGGCCTATAAAATAATTATATATGTTGTTAATAATTATTAATAGGTTAAAATATTTTTTATAAATCAGTTGGTATTGGTCTTGAATACAGATTTTTGAATTTAGAATATTAACAGTAAACAAATTTGAGATTATCCTTAAACATAGTATATTGTTGATTTTATTAAGATGTTAATAAGATATATCTGTGATTATATTTATTTTAAAATTAAATGATAGGACAACTAAATGTGATTATTTTCTAATAGAGTATGAGACTAAGATCCGTTTGAGTATATAAACCAGGTCTAACAGAGTATGAGATTTTGATTTTTGGGTCGATTCTGAATCAGTTTTTTTTTGTATAAATATTTTTGACTAATTTTGTTAGGCAACTATTAAGAAAATAAGAAAATATAATATATTGCAAATTTTAGGAATAAACTTTTAAAATAATTTCTGAAATGCATATGACACAAGTGTATAATTATGCAATATGACATATTTAATATACTTACCAAAAATTATATTAAATTAAATTAATATTAAACATAATATGATTACAAAATAACACAAATATAAAAATTAAATTTCTTGAAAAATTAAAACAAAAAAATATACCGTCAGAATCTAGTTCATCATTAAATTTTACATATTTAAAGTTTAGGAAATGAAGACTAATGCTTCATGTCGCTAATGTCGGCCAAACGTTGGAAGTGGACCGCTAGACTATAAAATGAAATAACGAAAAAGCCCATATACAAGGTGAAGTGGGCCACAAGTAGGCCCACGTTAGATAAAGACAGCATAGAGAAGCTGACGTAATTGTCTGATCTTGCCAAATTACCTGAAAAGAAAATAAAAACACAAACTTTCCTGAAAAGGTCGTTTCGTCGTTTAAGCTTAAGCATCGATTACTCCGACAAAGATCAAATCTTTTTTTGTTCCACAGCTTGTTGCCTTGTTAGTGAACAAGCCACTGAAGACACTCATTACAAATCTAAAGCCTTTATTTGTTAATAATGGAGCAATTGGTGGAAGCAAGGCTCGACGAGATCCGCAGAGTAATGTGCAAAGCCGACGACGATCCGTTAAAGATCGTAGGCGTAGGCGCCGGCGCGTGGGGAAGCGTCTTCATCGCAATGCTACAAGAAAACTACGGAACATTCAGAGATAAAGTCAGTGTTCGAATCTGGAGAAGAGGAGGGAGATCGATCGACAAAGCCACAGCTCAGCATCTCTTCGAAGTGATCAACTCGAGAGAGGAGCTGCTCAGGAGGCTGATACGACGGTGCGCGTATCTCAAGTACGTGGAAGCTAGGCTAGGCGATAGAGTGCTGTACGCAGACGAGATATTGAAAGATGGGTTTTGTTTGAATATGATTGAGACTCCTCTGTGTCCTTTGAAAGTGGTGACGAATCTGCAGGAGGCGGTTTGGGATGCTGATGTTGTTGTGAATGGTTTGCCTTCGACTGAGACTTTTCAGGTGTTTAGTGAGATTAGTAAGTACTGGAAGGAGAGGGTTACGGCTCCTGTGATCATCTCTTTGGCTAAGGGAGTGGAAGCTGAGTTTGAGCCTCGTCCTAGGATTGTTACTCCTACTCAGATGATCTATCGAGCGAGTAAAAATTTCACTTCCCATGTTTCTTTATTTTTATCTGCTTGGTAGATGAATATTTGATATCTTCCTCCTTAATCAATTGGTTGTGTGTAGTGTCAGTTAGGCCTTTGCGTTCAGCCGGTAGGATTCGGATTTTGGGTACTATGCACATAAGTCCCATTCGGGTTTTGCTAATTGTTGGGTCGGATTCTATTCAAATTGGATTATAACCAGTGTCTGAAATCGCCCAATAAATATTTTTTAAAGAACTTAAAAAATTAACAAAAACATACTCATATATATATAGATTATTCAAAATCTAATTAAAAAATAGTTAAACTAACAAAAAAGTATTCAAAATAATAAACCAAACATACAAAAATCTTTAAAATACTCTAAGATATCTAAATTTCCTTACTATATATATAAAGACATTAACATATTTAACTAAGTTCATGTATGTTCAGATTCTAGTTTGGATTTCGGTTCAGTTCGGAATGTATCCAAACTCCGAAAGTACCAATCTCTCAAGTCCCATTCAGATATTTTTGTATAACATTCGGATATGATTTCGGTTTTTTCGGTTCAGGTTAAGGTTGGGGTTTCGGTTTGGGGTAGAAACGCCCAGGCCTGAGTGTCAGTAAGCAGCATAGGTGTCTAGCTGCACCTGTCTCTCTTGCATCTTGATCAGTGTTACAACTCCCTTGTCATTGCGTCTTTGTAGCTGGAATCCCTCTTGAGAACATTCTCTACCTTGGGGGACCTAACATTGCTTCCGAGGTATACAACAAAGAGTACGCTAATGCACGGATATGCGGGTCTGAGAAATGGAGGAAGCCTCTGGGGAAGTTTCTAAGGCAGTCTCATTTCATAGTGTGGGATAACAGTGACCTTGTTACTCATGAAGTAATGGGTGGTTTGAAAAATGTATACGCCATTGGCGCAGGTAAAGATCAACACATCTCTATAAAATGTTTCTCTAGGTGAGAAAGCTCATGAACCAGTGTGTTTGTAGGAATGGTGGATACATTAACAAAGGAAAGTGCTACAAGCAAATCAGTGTACTTTGCGCATTGTACTTCAGAGATGATTTTTATTACTCATCTATTGGCCAAAGAGCCAGAGAAGCTTGCTGGGCCTTTGCTCGCGGATACTTATGTAACGTTACTAAAAGGTCGTAATGCGTGGTATGGTCAGAAGCTCGCTAAAGGAGAACTTAACCTTCAAATGGGTGATAGCATCAAGGGCAAGGGAATGATCCAGGTACTGCAAATATGATGTCTTAGATTAGTTGTATATGAAAGGCTAATGATGGAAGTGGTTTTGATGGAATGTTCCTAGGGTGTTTCTGCGGTGAAAGCGTTTTTTGAGTTATTAAACCAATCCTCGTTAAGTCTTCAACACCCTGAAGAGGACAAGCCTGTAACTCCTGCTGAGCTTTGTCCCATTTTGAAGATGCTCTACAGAATTCTTATAACAAGGTATCCTTATTTCCTTTGACTAATTAGCTTTGAACCCCTTTTACTCTTAGTTTATGCTTTGTTGTTGTTAGGGAGGTCTCATGTGAGGCAGTTCTTGAGGCGCTGAGGGATGAGACAATGAATGACCCACGTGAACTCATCGAGATTGCTCACAGCCATCTCTTCTTCCAACCATCTCTTCTTGGTCAGACACCTTGAGACTTGCGAACACTTTTCTTTGTTTGTAAGTTTCTCTGGTAGGCTTGTTTGTAATTTTGAAGATTGATATAAATAGTTGTAAGTTATGTACTTTTCTAGTGATGAACTCAGTCTCAGATACCTTTTTGACTTTCTTTTTATTGAGTCTTTGAAATAGTTATTTTTATACAAGTATTTATAATTTTTATACTGCTATACATCACAATTCTGTATTTGATTTTGGGAGCTTCAAAAGAATCATCATCATATCATCTTCTCAAACTTGTCGAGCTTATTTACCCTTTGCATAGATCTCGCTACCAATAACATAAAAATCCCTGCAAATAAAAAAAGAAAATACATTCAACCACCAGAACATATACACATGCTTGTACAACAGTGTCTTATCATACCTGCACCAACGAAGGATCCATTAGCAACAAGCTGACTTCCTTGGTTGCTAAATGTAACCCCAATGTTAAGCAGAGTTCCTCCAAGAACTGTGTACATTGTCGCCATCTGCAGTATTGTCGCTTTCCTAGCTGCTCTTTCCGACTAAAACATAAAATAGAAACGAGATTCTCAGTGATTCGTATACTATATAGGGTCAAAGAGCATGAAAATTATTCAGAGGAGTTGGATTATGTACCTCAAGAACTCTGACACGGAGTTTAAGATCGCCTGAATCAAGTTCTTTAACGAACTCTTCTATGCGCTGCACTCGGTATGGCATTGACAGAGTAGAAGACCTAGCCTGTACAGTTTTTTTTTTTTTCAAGTTGTGTTTAGTACAAAACATTAAACAAACAAGAGACTGGAAAATAACATTAAGAGAGAAAGGCATTACATCGTCCGCCTGTTTCCTTATTTGTTGGACAAGTTGAGTTCCTGAGTTTTGCTTTTGTTTTAAATCCAGGAGTTCCTGTTTTTAACCGATGTTCATGAGCGTTAAGATAAGAGAGAAGACTGTCATAAGATATGGTTTTAGAGTAGATAGTAATAACACCTGCGCATAGGGAGCCGCAACCTTCACAAAGGAAAAGTCTGGATCAAGAATGTAACCAATACCTGCAAAATGAATGAGCATAAGAGGTGTGACTTGTCAAAGATTTTTAACCAAATAAGAGAGAGAGGATAGGTACCCTCAAGTGTGGAAAATGCTCTGATGACAAATGTGAAAGTTGATGGGAAACGGAATGGCTGATCCTGAGAAATTGCAAACAAGTCCTGCCATAGAAAATGAGGGAATCATTCAGTACTAAGAATGACAGAGTAACAGCCACAATAATGGCTTAAGAAAGATGCTCAGAGTATTGATCAACGATCAGTACCTCTCCAATAGCTGCCAAAGTCTGTTGCTGATCTGGGGACTGGCTTAATAGATTGTCCAAGAAGAACTGAATAGATCTCCTTACCTAACACAAAACACAAACACAACTTCCAATAAGATTACATTTGTAAACTTCACATAGAAAAAAAGAGTGGAGACTCTTTAAGGTTACCGATGAAAGATCTCCAGTGGGTTGGAGTGCTTCAAGATCTATAAGATTTTGCATGACCTGTAAAAAAAACATTTAGTTAGCTTCTTGTCTCTCTCTCTCTCTTTAGTCAGTGAAAGAAGTAAAATAACCTTTTTGGCATCTTTTTCATATACAGAATAGAAGAGATCAAGCAACCTCGTCCGAGTAAACGTCTTGATCTCTCCCATCATGCCAAAGTCATAGTAGATGATTGATTCGTCTACATCAATGGCTAGATTCCCTGGGTGAGGATCCGCATGAAAGAAGCCGGTTTTGAGTATCTAAAACAACCAAAAAACATAAAAACATAAGTTTTTGAATAAAACTTTCTAGCACCTATTGTTTATTAACCTGGATAAGATAAGCTTCAATGGCTCGTGACGCTATTCTTGAACGGTTATAACCACGTGCAGCTAAGGCATCTAGCTTGTTGATCTTGATACCTGGTACATACTCCAAAGTCAAGACCTTCATGGCAGAGTAATCCCAGTAGACCAACTACAGATACAAACAAGATCACAAGAATGAGTTTCTTTATTACAAGAACTTGGAACCTCATGAGTTTTGGTTTAGTAAATGAAACTTACAGGTACACGGACCCAGCTTATATTCCTGAAGTCTCTCCTGAATCTGTCCGCGTTCTTAGCTTCGTTTATGTAGTCAATTTCTTGATACAAAATTCTGAAAACCAAAGGGAAAGATCAGTTCCATATGGTTTAGAGCCACAAGTTCTGTAATAAAAGACTTACGTGGCACATTCTTCGTATATACCAACCCAGTCATTTGTACCAAACGATTCACTTTTCTGGAAATATTCAGCAATCAACTTCAAGTTTCCTGATAACAAAGTGAACACCATTTTCAGCGTTTATCTAGCAACCATGTCCATAAGTTTTACTATATAGTTATTACATACGTAGATCAATATCGAAAAGTTTCTTGAGTCCAGGTCTTTGTACTTTCACAACCACTTTCTCTCCATTGTGCAACACAGCTCTGTGTACCTAATGGAATAAACTTTGCATAAATTAAAAATACAAACATCAATATGTAAATGAAAATGCAGAAAAGCTAAGCAAGTAAGTGTAGACAAAGGTGGTCAGGGCCGGCTCTGAGATTTTGGAAGCCGTAAGCGATTTAGTAAAAGTTTTAATAAAAAAATTTGATTATTTACAAATTTGGAGGCATGTCATTTTCTTCAAAAAAATTGGGGGCTATAGGCCAATGTTTCACTTAGCTATGCTCGGGACGGGTTCTGAAGGTGGCTAACTGTCACAAACCTGGCCAAGGCTAGCTGCAGCTATGGGTTGGTCTTCAAACTCTTTATACATTACACTAATAGGAGCTCCAAGCTCGGTCTCGATGAAGCGCCTTGCTTTCTCTGGAGAAAAAGCAGGAACTCTATCCTGAAAACCAGTTTAAAAAAGATGAGTAAGAAAAAACCATAAAGAATCTTAACTTTTACTTAGATAAATAGCAACTATGTACCTGCAACTTGGAAAGCTCATCAACGAACTCACGTGGGAACAAATCAGACCTAGTTGAAGACAACTGTCCCAGTTTGATGAACGTTGGACCAAGCTGCAACACACTCTCTCTCAACCAAGAAGCTGTTTCTCTTCTTCTGCTTTTCTGATTACATAACAACTCATAAGGAACCAATCAATGAGATTACAATGATGAGAGGTTTTTTTGTTTATTACCTGTTTTTCTTCTGTGAAGCCTCCAATGTAAGCCCACTTGGCATTGTCGAACAAGACACGGATCCTCAGGGCAAGAACAAACGACCAAACATCAACACTACGTTGAAATGAGCTGTAGTTCTCATCAGCCCAGCTAAAGCCTTCATCTGAAGGAAGAACTCTAACGCCCTCAACAGGTGGAGGAAGGAAAGATTCTGGTTTTTGCTTTGGAGGTTTAACCAAAGTTGAAGAAGACACAGCGCCATTGATGTTAACCAAACTCGATCCATTAACAACTTTTCCAGCTGAACCATTCACTTTGTTTACATTGTTCAAACCGTCTTTCCTTTTCATAACTTCACTGGCTGGAACCATTTTGACAGAACGTCCATTGATTCCAGGCTTGGAAGGAGTCTCTGATTGTCTCATCTCAACACGGAGCCTCTTGGACTTGGTGCCAAAAGAGTGAGTTGATTCCGCAGTGAATGTGTTCTCGAGAGAGCTGCTGAAACCAATAGCTTTGGTGGTTCTTGCGGCCTCGCTTACATAGCAGCAGCTCTGAGAAGCTAACAGTGCCGCCATTTCCACCTAATTTACAAGAAACTTATTTAATAGGAGAGAACAACTATGCAACAAGCATCATTTGAATGATCATCAACTATAAACAATACAAAGGAATCAGTTACAAGCTACAGAAAAAAACATTCCATTACATCGTCAGTTAAAAGCATCGAGTTTTCAACGATTCCTGTAAGAGAATCACAAGTCACAGCGACTTCTCAGAAACTCAAGGAACAGTGATCAACGATTGAAAGCCTAACGTTTTCTGAATCGGGCTTATGATACCAAACACAATTAATTTGAAGAACATGAAGTAAAAAAAAAAACAAATAACACAAGTAGAAAATCAGAAAAAAATTGAACCTTTAGTTGAGTCTTGAATTGGGTTGACTGGTGTTTCAGAAATCAACCCAGACCCAGAATCTGCTGCTGAAGTAGAGTAGAGGATCCTCTCTCTTGGGAACAGAGAGGACACAGGGAGAGATAGAGAGGTGTGAGTTGCGTGTGGTGGTCGTCCTAATGAGACGTGTGTTGTTCTCCTCTGATTTTTTTCCAACTTAAAATAAAGTCTTGTTCTTTAACTGAAATTTTGTGCGTTAAATACGGATTTGATCAGACAAAAGGAAAAGAATCTTGGTACCTTTGTGTCCTAAGATTAACAAGAACCAAAAAAAGAGTTATGGAAGGTGCGTGTCCAGCTTCGCCTTCTCACGTTTATTGTGCGGTCAGTCGGCAGTGTGTTCCGCGCATTATTTAATTTTATTAATTACTTCTTGAATTTTAAAAGGACGTAATTAGCTTAATTCTAATCATTCATCTGAGAGATTAACCAAATAAAAAAATGTATTCATTGCAAAATGACGAAGCTGACGCGTATTAGTTTCATGTGATCGCTTTGCTTTTTTTTTTTTTTTTTTTTGAGCAAGTTTCATGTGATCGCTAAGCATGTGTATTAGTGTTTTTTTTTTTTAACACACGCATGTGTATCAGTGTATACATGGCCGGCTTAACATTCTGAAAGGTCCTTGGGCAAAAAAAAATTTGGGCCCTATAACTATTTAAATTTGGTATTATAATTTAATTATTATTTTTTAAAATAATAAAAATTTCAAACAAATTAACTAAATTTATTATTTTCGTTTGTATTATAATTTTCATGAAAACTTATTTTACTATATCATTAAGTATTGTCTAAAATTAACACAATAAGTATCCCAAAGAAATCTGATCTTTGTTATATAAATAAAATAAAATATATGTGCCCTTTTTTTGTGCAACAATATATAGACTCTTTCTTTATGTGTTACTAATTTTTTGGTGGGTCTTGGGTCGGTACACTGCTTGTCCTACCCATTAAGCCAAATGCAGTAGTTCATATCTGTGTAGGTGATCAGGAAAATGTACCTTAGTTTCGCATATCAGATGTAGTGAACCTGAAATATAGTGACATCCCAAGCTTTTTCCCTTACCATTTGACCACGAGTTCCCGATCGTTTCCAAACTATTTTAAAACTATTTTGTCTACAAAAGAAAAAAAAAAGGAAAAAAAAAATCTCTTTTGTCATCTAAACCATTTATACAATCGACTATAAGAATACGTACATTATAATCAATTTCTTCTACCAAACCACATGCCATATGAGCGTTTGGCGACAAAAAGTTTGTTTTGTTGCTCCAGTTACATGTCGTGAACAACCAGTGCGTTTCACTAGTCGCGCAACTATTTCCTTTCCTTAGCTTCATCTCCAAGGCTCTTTAACTTCTGAAGGATTCGCTTTTGTGCATGATTACTTAAACGGTCAAGCATTAACTCATGTGCATGGTTACTTTTTTTTTTTTAAGTAAAATGTTAAATTTTATACCAAGATTTTTAAGTTTTGACAAAAGTAACAGGGAAAACTAGAAGCAAAAATTACAGAAAATAAACTAAACACAAGGAACCTAACAGTAAGAAAAAATCAAAGCAAGAGAGAAGAGTCAATGACTTTGGTCGTGACACCAACGTAACCGAGACGGACCAGAAGACGAAGCATGGAAAATATGAACAGCCAGTCGCCACGAGCTACAGGAGAGAAAGGCGCCCTCATACCTTGAAACACACGGCTCCTACAGCTTCCGATAAACCCACATACCACCACCTGCCTCAAGAATCACATCCCGAACTCGCTAACTCACCCAAGATGAGCCTAACCGGCAACACGAGGAAGGTTCCGCAACCGATGATGTCGTCGTTCGGAGAAGGTAGCCAAAGATTGCTGCCTCCGACCCACCAACCCGGGACCGTGTACACCCATTGAACCCAAGACTCATAAGAGCAGTGAGACCGGTTGAGAACACCTCCTCCAGAGAAACATCAACCAAACAAGTTAGAAAGCCGGAAGCCAAATTGATGTCTTTCCATTGTGCAGAGACCCGACCTACTCCAGCCCAGCTAAACCACCGTAAGGAGCCAACACCACACCGTCGAGCCCATACCACTTTGCAGAGACGCAACACCATACAGGAACGCACAGACGCAGGCCGTGGAGTCACCATCACCCACGCGCTGCCACGAGACCACAACAAGAGCGAGCTGAGACCCACCCTCAGAAGGACCAAACGCGTTTCCACCGGAGACCACCGGAAGAGAACAAAGAAGAAAGAAATAGACCAGAGATTCACAAACCTTAGGCTCGAGCTCTGCACCGAGACTTCTGCAACTGCCACACGCCACGCAAGAAGAGAGAGAACCCGAAGAGAGACACTCCAACGCTTCACCCACCGTCGACTCGAAGATAACTCCACCGAAGCAGGGAAAAAACCATCGGACAGAGATCCCGACATGAGCACTGGAACCGGACACGACGAACGGCGAGCCGTCCTCAAGCAATGCCGATAACACCATGTACGACCCAGATCTAACCAGAGACCCCCAAATCTGAACCGGCGAGCTTCGGGTGAGCACAACCTCCACCGCAGAAGTGAGAAACACAGAAATAACAAGGAGAAGAAGAAGAGACAGGGAGAGAAACACACGGAGGGGCTCCGGCAACCGCCTAAAGGATGCGGCGGCGCCGGAGATTCTGAGAAGCAATGGGAAAACCCTAGAAAGAGGTTGGAGAGAAAGGAAGAAGAGAGAGAAACTGGCATGGTTACTTAACACACAGAAACATGCTGTCGTTGCAGTGCATCATGTAGTAGAGCACACAGCTCAGCATCAGAAACCATATTCCATCAAACAGCAATGTGGGATCAAATAGTATTTGCAAATTATTATTATTATTATTATTTTGAATAGTAGGAAGTTCGGAACCGAGCCCCCAGTTTCCTTAGACTAGAAACAGTTTCATATAATATTAGTTTTGTTTCAGAAATCACTCTCTCACAACAACTATAATTTTTTTTAATAATTGAGTTAACGACTTATGGGTATTTGCACATTAAAATATAAGAGAGAGAACTACTACAAATGCAAATTTTTTGCCGAAACGAATCTTGATGATATGATAAAAATCAGTGCGCAAAAAATCTATATAACCAAGTAGGACTGGACATTGGGGTATCTTTTCGGGTACTCTTTCAGGTATATATATACTATCTATTCGGGTATCGATTTTTTTGGATTTTGAAAAATGGTTTCATTCGGGTATTATAAAAAAAATAGATACAATACAATCTGCCAAACTGTTCACGTGCGGGGATACCAAATACCAACTAGATACAACCTGGCCCAGGCTATTCACGTTAGGAAGAATGGAAGATAATAAGCAACCCACTATGAAAAGATTAGCGGTGATTTTATTACTATATGTTGTTAAATTTTAGGACGTAGGGAATATATAAACATTTTTAGGTGTTAAATCGTGGATAAAAAGATGTTTGTGTTACGAAAGTCAAAGAAAAAAAGCAGCAGCCACCGCAATTGTTGAAAATATAAAGATGTGGGGTCCGCTGCACTATTTACACAGTGAATTTCTTCTCTATATAAATGATCGATTTCGATCGTTTAGAATAACACACCTCAACCTTCTCTTCTCTCTAATACACTCTTTCTATCAGTGTTAAAATATTCTACGGGTATAAATTTGCTCTTATTCAAATTCCCGCGATACAATAAAATTCCAGTTCTTTTTATAACACGTTATCAGCACGATCACTCTGCGATTCGAAATTCAAATGGCAAAAATCGAGAAACTTCAGTTTCCGGCATTGGAAGTAACTGAGACAAACTACACGGCATGGGTTACAAATATGGAGCTTCATCTAGATTCCGAGGAAATACTCGGAACAATAAAAGACGACAATATATCAACCTCTCATGAAATGGCTAAGGCCGTGATATTTCTGAGAAGGCATCTAGATGAAAATCTTACGCATGATTATGCGAGAACCAAAGATCCCTTAGATCTTTGGAAAGCTCTGAAGGAGAGGTTTGATAACCAAAAGAAAATTACTCTCCCCCATGCACTCGATGAGTGGAAAAATCTACGATTTCAAGATTTTAAAAAAGTGGAAACGTACAGTTCCGCTATATTGAGAATAGCGGCGCAATTAGATTATTGCGGTAAGCCTGTCTCGGAAGCAGAAATGCTCGAGAAAACTTACCAAACGTTCCACAAAAATCATTATGTTCTACAAGAACAATATAGAAATTGTGGGTATACGAGGTTCTCTGAACTCGCTGTGGCGCTTATAATAGCGGAGAGAAATAATGAACTCCTCATTAAAAACCACAATGCCCGACCCACGGGAACCAAAGCATTTCCTGAGGTAAATGCAACGGATATAAAAAAATCCGGAAAAAGGAAATTATTCCTATCGTGGGCGTGGTCGTGGCCGTGGTCACAATCGTGGTTTTGGTCGTGGTCGTGGTTATCGATTTAACCGCAACCATGAAAGGAGTAACAACCCAAGAGGAAGGGGATCCAACACATGAAATCGATCTGATCGGATAAAAGGGAAAGAAACCCAAGAAAACCCTACTCATAAAAATGAGAACGTCTGTTACAGATGTGGATCGAAGGGACACTGGTCTCAAGTATGTCGAACTCCTCGGCATCTATGCCAATTGTACCAAGAATCTATTAAAGGCAAGGCAAAGGAAGTAAATCTCAATGAACACCTTGTGGGTACAACATCGACATACCTCGAATCCTCTGACTTTATGGGAGATTTCGACGAGGCCACTCATCAAAATAATTGAAGTGCTTGTACTGATCAAGCTTAATAATGCCTAGTGATGCCATAAAATATTATGTATTTCACTTTCAAAATAATGTTGTATTTCAAAATATCTAATCTAATCTATAATTATTGTGTACTTGTTATTGATGCATAATATGTTTACTTATGAAAGTCTATTTTCTTTATTGATATTAACTGTGTGTTACAGAAATGGATAAGAAAGCAAATGGAACAACAACTAAACAAATTGGTAGAGAAGTTTGCATACCAGATAGTGGCACAACGCACACTATACTGAAGGATAAGAGATATTTCTCTACTTTAAAGTCAGTAAAAATGACTATAAACACAATATCAGGTCCTACAGACCTGATCGAAGGAATTGGCAAGGCGAACTTTATGTTGCCTAATGGAACAAAGTTTTCCATAGATAATGTCTTATATTCTCCAAATTCTAAGAGAAATTTGTTGAGTTTCAAAGATATATACCGTCAAGGGTATAACACTCAGTCTGCAACTGAGAATGGAAAGAAGTATTTGTATATAACTTCTGAAAAATCAGGCAAAGGCCTTGTACTGGAAAAATTTCCAGAACTTCCTTCTGGATTGCATCACACTTATATTGATGCTATAGAATCACATCTTGTGATAAAAAGAAATCCAGAAGATGTTACATTATGGCATGATCGCCTTGGTCATCCAGGCACTACAATGATGCGAAAAATCATTGAAAGCTCACATGGTCATTCAATAAAAACCCAAGATATATACCAAAGTAATAAAATGACATGTGATGCGTGTGCTCTTGGGAAATTAATCATAAGACCATCACCAACCAAAGTTGACAAAGAATCACCAAAGTTTTTGGAAAGAATCCAAGGTGATATTTGTGGACCAATACATCCACCGTGTGGACCATTCTACTACTTTATGGTATTAATCGATGCATCGAGTAGATGGTCACATGTTTGTTTGTTATCATCTCGAAATATGGCATTTGCGAGATTTCTAACTCAGATAATCAAATTAAGAGCACAGTTCTCAGATTATCCAATTAAAAGAGTTAGATTAGATAACGCTGGTGAATTCACATCCCAAGCTTTTAATGATTATTGTATGGTATCAGGGATTGAAGTAGAGCATTCTGTTGCTCATGTTCATACACAAAATGGTTTGGCAGAATCATTAATTAAACGGCTGCAACTAATTGCAAGGCCATTGATCATGAGATCAAAACTCCCAACCTCTGTATGGGGACATGCTATTTTGCATGCAGAAGCACTAATTCGGATAAGACCAAGTGCATACCATAGATATTCCCCATTACAGTTAGCATTTGGAAAAGAACCAAATATCTCTCATCTAAAAATCTTTGGTTGTGCGGTTTATATTCCAATAGCACCACCACAACGTACAAAGATGGGACCGCAAAGACGGTTGGGAATATATATTGGCTATGATTCTCCATCAATAATAAGATACCTAGAACCACAAACTGGTGATGTGTTTACGGCACGATTTGCCGATTGTCATTTCAATGAGAAAGAATTCCCAACTCTAGGGGGAGACAATAAACAAGTAGGAAATAGATCAAATGGAGTGTACCATCGTTATTACACCTTGATCCTCCTACGAAACAGTCAGAACTAGAAGTTCGACGTATCATGCATTTACAAAATATAGCAAATCAGCTACCTGATGCATTTGCTGATACCAAAATGGTAACTAAATCACATATACCCGCTGCAAATACTCCTGCTCGTATTGAAATACCACAAAATGGTGGAACGGCAGTTGATACACGTGAATCAGGAACACGTTTAAAGCGCGGTAGACCTATTGGTTCAAAGGATAAACTTCCTAGAAAACGTAAGGAATGTGAAAAGCATGATACTCCCAAAATAACAGAAAATATTTTGGACGAAGAAAATTGTGAATCTAATGACAATATAAAGCATCTTGAATCTGAAGGAAATCATGAGATTTCTATCAATTACATCCATAATGGAAAGATATGGAAACGAAATGAGATGGATGATATTGATGACGTTTTCTCATACCTTTTAGCAAAGGAAATAAATGAAGAAAACGAAGATCCAGAACCAAAGTCTGTATATGAATGTCAAAAGAGACATGACTTGATAAAATGGAAAGATGCAATTCAAGTCGAATTAGATTCGCTTAACAAACGAAATGTATTCGGACCTATTGTGCTCACACCCAAAGATGTAAAACCAGTTGGGTACAAATGGGTGTTTGTCCGAAAAAGAAATGAGAAAAACGAGATTACAAGATACAAAGCTCGTCTCGTAGCCCAAGGTTTCTCTCAAAGGCCAGGAATTGATTATGAGAAAACTTATTCTCCTGTCATGGACGCAATCACATTTAGATTCCTGATGAGCCTAGCGGCCAATGAAAATTTAGAAATGCGTCTCATGGATGTCGTTACGGCATATTTATATGGATCATTAGATACTGATATCTATATGAGAATCCCAGATGGATTTAAAATGCCAGAAACGTTAATTTCCAAACCTAAAGAGTTATGTGCAGTAAAATTGCAAAGATCATTATATGGGCTAAAACAATCTGGACGAATGTGGTATAATCGTCTCAGCGAACACTTAACAAAAGAAGGATACACGAATGATCCTATATGCCCTTGTGTTTTCATAAAGAAAACAACATCCGGATTTGTGATAATCGCGGTGTACGTTGATGATCTTAATATTATTGGAACTCAAAACGAAATCCAAAAGGCATCAAACTATCTGAAAGGAGAATTTGAGATGAAAGATCTCAGCCAGACAAAATATTGTCTAGGATTACAAATTAAGCATTCTCAAAAGGGTATATTTGTACACCAGTCTACATATACCAAACGAGTATTGAAACGCTTTAACATGGATAAAGCAACTCCTCTTAGCCCCCCGATGGTCGTTAGATCACTTAATGTTGAAAATGATCCGTTTCGACCATCTGAGGAAAATGAAGAAATACTTGGTCCTGAAACTCCATACTTAAGTGCAATTGGAGCTCTTATGTATCTTGCAAATTGTACTCGACCTGACATATCTTTTGCCATTAATCTTTTAGCGAGATTCAGTTCATCTCCTACGCGAAGACATTGGAATGGAATTAAACATGTCTTTCGTTACCTTCAAGGAACAACTGATTTAGGTTTGTTTTATCCTAAAAGTTCAAAAGGTCAAATGATTGGTTTTGCAGATGCAGGTTATTTGTCAGATCCACACAAAGCTCGATCCCAGACAGGATATGTTTTTACAATTGGAGGCACCGCCATATCTTGGCGTTCTCAGAAGCAGACACTTGTTGCTACTTCTTCAAATCACGCTGAGATCATTGCACTCCATGAAGCAAGTAGAGAATGTGTATGGCTAAGATCAATAAGCCGACACATCTGTTCAAGCAGTGGGATTAACGAAAATACGGAGCCAACTATTCTATATGAAGATAACGCGGCATGTGTTGCTCAAACGAAGGAAGGATATATCAAAAGCGATAGAACCAAACATATACCTCCGAAGTTCTTCTCATACACTCAAGAGCTCGAGAAGAATAAAGAGATTGAAGTAAGATATGTTCGATCATGCGACAATGCAGCCGACCTCTTCACAAAATCACTCCCTACCTCGGTATTCAGAAAACACATCCATAACATTGGGATGCGCCATCAGAAGGATCTATGACTGTTCATTCGAGGGGGAGCTTACGTAGTTGTACTCTTTTTACCTTACTATGGTTTTTCCCATTGGGTTTTCCTGGAAAGGTTTTTAACGAGGCAACAAAGACGTTAAGCGAGAGCGGATAGTGACACCGGCCCCCAAGGGGGAGTGTTACGAAAGTCAAAGAAAAAAAGCAGCAGCCACCGCAATTATTGAAAATATAAAGATGTGGGGCCCGCTGCACTATTTGCACAGTGAATTTCTTCTCTATATAAACGATCGATTTCGATCGTTTAGAATAACACACCTCAACCTTCTCTTCTCTCTAATACACTCTTTCTATCAGTGTTAAAATATTCTACGGGTATAAATTTGCTCTTATTCAAATTCCCGCGATACAATAAAATTCCAGTTCTGTTATAATTTTTATAACAGTTTGAAAGAATTAGAAAAAAAGTTGAATTTTTGATTTGGATACAGCAAAACCCATGCCGTTTCTTGGGTGGTTAGTTAGTAGTACCAACTCCATGCGTTTTATTAAAGTAACACATACAAAGATTCGTTTTCTCCACCTCCTCTTGTTGGGCTTTTAAATAGAGGAGAAACCCAAACACGAACAACATAAAAACTAGTTGGTCCTTTTTGCCAAGTCGCCATCATCATCATCGTCGTTCAGTAGTGGTACAGCAGTGCAGCAGCGATGGCATCGACTCCAATGGAAGGCAAATGGGTTCAGGTTCTCTCAAAATATCTTTACTTTCCTCTGTCTGATATTCCCCGCGCTCCTTTTTTTTAATTGGATTGTACTTGCGATTGATTTATATTCATCGGTTAAAGTCGTGGCCTTTCCGCAGTCTGTTATAGTTAACAGAATTGTTCACGCTATTGCGTCTTCTGTCTCTTCTTTGTTTTTGATTGATTTCAGCTCAATACTTACTGTAATGATTTAGAACAAACTGAAGGAGAAAACTTTATTATTATTTTTTCTGTTGTTGATAAGGGAAAGGAGAAAACTTCGCTGATTACTGATGTTGGAAGGTTGAATTTTGCAATCTTTGTGTTGTCATCTTCTCCATCTGTTTACTGTCACTTGCATTAGTTTATGCTCTCTCTCTCTCTCTCTCATAAAAATATTACTACTAGGCCATTGGATTAGTGGATAATGAGGTCGTCACTACCGAGTTGAGCATTTGTATTTTGTATGCTGACTCAACTCTTGTTTGTTTGCGATTGTTGCCAGCTAATACTTATCGTAACGCTTATTTAAAAAAGAGGAAAGAAAAAGACTGTTGATTGATAAGCTACATGCTGAGTGTTCAGTCTTTATTGATATTTGAATAGTTTATCTTTGTGTTCTTTGTCTTCTCTCTTTTCAGCTAAAACAGAAAGGAACCGGACCTGGAGCAAGAAGCTCACACGCCATCGCCCTCGTTGGCAACAAAGTCTACGCCTTCGGCGGCGAGTTCCAACCCCGTGTCCCCGTCGACAACCACCTCCACGTCTTCGACCTCAGCACTCTAACATGGTCCATCCAAGAAGCTTCAGGGGACGCTCCTCCTCCTAGAGTAGGCGTAGCCATGGCTGCAGTAGGAACCATCATCTACTTCTTCGGCGGCCGCGACGAGAATCACCAAGAGCTCAACGAGCTTTACTCTTTCGACACTTCCACCAACGAGTGGAAGCTTCTCTCCTCAGGGGAGACAGGTCCTGAGAACAGAAGCTACCACTCCATAGCTACAGATTCTCAGAACGTGTATGTGTTTGGTGGGTGCGGAGTTGATGGCCGTCTTAACGATCTATGGGCGTACAATGTTGTTGATGGGAAGTGGATTAAGTTCCCGTCTCCTGGAGAGGGATGTAAAGGGAGAGGAGGTCCGGGACTAGAGGTGGTCGAAGGGAGGATATGGGTTGTGTATGGATTCACAGGAGATGAAGCAGACGATGTTCATTGCTTCGACATAGCTAAAGGAGAGTGGAAAGAAGTTGAGACAAAGGGTGAGAAACCGTCTGCGAGAAGTGTGTTTTCCACTTCCCTTGTTGGGAAACAGATTGTGATATTCGGAGGAGAGGTTGATCCTAGCGACTTAGGACACATGGGAGCAGGGTGTTTCACAGCTGAGGCTTATGGGCTTGATACTGAGACGTTGGAGTGGAGGAAGTGGGAAGATGGGTTTGGGTCAGAGGAGCATCCGGGGCCTAGAGGATGGTGTGCGTTTGCGGCTGGGTCGAGGGATGGTAAGGAAGGTCTGTTGGTTTATGGAGGGAACTCGCCGAGTAATGATAGGCTTGATGATATCTTCTTCTTCACTCCAGAATCTTACTAATGTGATTGGTAACTAAGTGTGGTTTGGTTTGGTTGCTGAGTCAGTGCTTGATTCTGTGAGCTTTAAGCCATGAGTCTGTACTCTGTACTAAGTTGTTTATGTTTGGGTGAAGCTTATGTTTTATTTATGCTTTTGTAAATCTGAATGATCATTTGAAGTTATAAATAAGCAATGTTCAAGAAATCACGCAAATTATTGATCAAATGGATGTTTACACTGATCTTTTGAACGCTTAGACCAATATTTTTTCTTTCAAAAAATCCATTTTAGAATATCGTTTTGTTTAGATCCGATTTACCATTGCACACATGAATCTTCTTAGTGTAAACAAACAAATGGCAATTAGGACACTGTAAGCAACTCAAAGATAGTACTACTAATTACACTTCCATCATAGGTCTATCAGTTGATGAGATGATCACCATTAGTGGAATCTTTGAATTCAGTAAATTTATTTTGAGAATACCAACCCACTGAAGCTACATTGATTGACCTTACAAAGAGTACTACTAGTATTACTCAATATATCTCGTTTTGGGGGTACAGTTGAAAAGATATTGAAGTTTGGTTACTGTTACTTCCTCACAACAACCTATGTTCATTAGTATTACTACTACTTGCCTTGTCAACGACTCAACCAATGCATGGCTCTTCTTTTGCTTCCCTCAATCACTCAAATCAGTATAAAATCTCTCTTCATTATGATTTTCTTGGTTGCTTCAAAACTATTTTATTAAATTTAGTAATCTTTTTAATTGATAAGTAAATTACATGATGTAGCCAAATAGCCAATAGATGTTTAGAAAACAAATAAGGAAAAATATGACGTGGAGATCATGATAAGCTGAAACATGAAGGGTCTGACCGGTGACCATTCGGAAATTAAGAGGAACGAATAAAAAAAGAATGTATGGGAACAAAATATCAGGAATGAAAAGGAATGGTTGTTCCTTATCAAATTTAACAAGGAATAATTTTGTTCTTAAATTCTCTACAAAAAAGAGAATAAAAGGGAATGAGAGGGAATTATTATTCCTTATGAATGGTGATTTTTTTTAGGAACATTAGGGAATGCATTATTCCTCACCGTTCTCTGGTCACCGGTCAGACCCGAAAAGTAAACCCAAGATTTTCCTTAGGTCAAATTCGAATCTGACTGATTAGTCTCTCATATGCAATTAAGCCCTAAAATATCATTATTTCCTTTTTTTTCCTTCTATCCCTTTCTGATCTCTATCTCTCCCTGTTCACAAGCATATAGTCTCTTCAAACGGTACGAATGATTCTACGTTTACTCTCATCTTCCCTTTTTTATTAACTTCTATAGGAATCTATGGTGTTAACCACAACTGATTAGATCTTTTTAAGTTTTTTTTTCTTATATGATTCACTCCCCCGAGAGTTTATTCTCTCTCAGTGTTGATTGCAGTGGAAGATGAAAGACGTTGTGATTGATGATGATGTTGGTAATGCAGACTCCATAATGGATAGTGATGATGGACGCAGAACGTTTATGGTGAATGCAGTTACTAACCATCATACTCCAACTATGTTTCAAGAAACTGATGTTCCAGTTCTTTCTCTTGATGATGATGATGATGATCTCAAGATTGATGAGGACTACAAGCTGCACCTTGATCATCTTAGTGATGATAACAGTTTAGTCCCTCCCTCTGAAGACGACAGTAAAGAATCTGAAACTCGTAGACTCAGATTCAACATGGTTACTAATGATGCAAACAGATCAAAGAGAAAGATAGCTGAGTTAGAGGCTGCAAGGGATGTTCCTTTAGCTAGTAACATGTCAGAAGAGTCAACAGAGGATGATGAGACTTTATGGGATGTTCCATTGCTTAGAACCCTAGAAGTCATCAAACGTGACAACGAAGCTAGGAAGCTGGCAGAGTCAACTTCATGGGATGTTCCATTGGTTAGAGCCCAAGAAGCCATACAAAGAGACAACAAAGCTAGAAAAATGTCAGAGACTTTATGGGATGTTCCCTTGGTTAGAGCTCAAGAAGTCATCCAACGAGGCAACAAAGCTAGGAGATTTTTGGAGTCAAAGGTTGATGACACTTTACGTGATGTTCCATTGGTTAGAACCAAAGAAGTGAAGGCTCTTCCTGTGAAGCGAGTACATAGAGTTACAGAGCCTTCAATGACACAAAGCAACAAAAGAGTTTGTGTAGGGACAAGGAAGAAGAGTGTGGAAGAAGTTGTGGATAAGGACTACATGAGTTACCTCACATGGCTTGTAGACTCTTTTGAACATCCCACAACTGTTGTCCCTGAAAAGGATCTATCAGCAAAAGTAAAGGTTGAGATTGATTCTTGGTGTTCTGATGATGATGATGATGATATAATTGAGGTTAGTGATACTCCATTCACAGATGGAGAGAGCACACCTTTCGTGGTGTCCAAGAACAAGGAAGTGATTGATCTTGAGAAAGATGATAGTACTGATGATGAAAGTGGTAGTAGTAGTGCGTTTAGAAGGGAGCTAATAGATGTTCTTGAGAAACCATACGATGCAGGAGAGCTGTTGTTGTTGTCTAGTCAGGCATCGATGAAGAAACCAGTGAGTAGATGTAGAGAGCTGAGAAAGGGAAGAGAGAGTAGCTATGAGACTTCTGAGCTGGGACTGTCTTATCTGGAGAAGGTCTGTGATTTCGATAGAGAATACAAGCTTGCGGATGGTGATGATAAGGCGCGGTTGGAGTTGCTGCGTGGTTTTTTCTTTTACTTGGAGAATATTTCTCTTCCTGGTGCTTTCAAGCCTTGGTTGCCAGAGAACATGAAGAAGCTAGGTCGAAGAAAGCAATGCTTGCAACCATAGGAAGATGTTAGATCAATCTTTTGGTTAAACTGTTGTAATGTTTTAGAATCGGATCAGGGCCGCTTCTCTTTTACTTTGTTGTTGTTGGATGACAATCCGATTCAGAGTAGTTGCCTGTCTCCCAAGAATCTTGTTTTCTTGAGCAATGTCTCAGCGAGGACACTGAGTTCAAAAGCTTAATCAAAAAAAAAAAAAAAAAAAAGCAAGAGAACAAGATCTGAAACATTCCTTTCAAAACTAACAGAGAAAAAGTTATGGATCCAACATCAGCAACATCTTGTATACACACTTCCTATATATGTACATAGCTAATACATTGTTTGAGAATTACATGTTAGGATTATGAACCAATGAGGCACACAACCATAGGGCTCATGAGTCATCATGATGACTCGCCTATTCCTTTCTGAATCAGTAAATCATACACTCTGTCTACTTTACTCGGCTCTACCCTGAAGAAGTTATAAGCATCAGACTTTTTCTTTACCGTCCCTTTCTTTATCTCGCTTGCTAAGGTTTCCAGCATTTTGAAATAGTGTGCAGGGAGTATTCTCATCTCGTTGCACATCTCCTTTTCCTGCATAAAAGCACACAGCTTCAATCTCTCAAACCATGGGAACAAATCACAATTGGAATGAGAATCACCAGTGTTACTTACGGTCTCAGAGAGTAAGTCAGCCCCAAGGAGACCACTGACATCCCAATTGTCCAGCGAGCTACATATTATTGGAAGCGTGGCCTTTGACAGCGACTCAGAACCAAAGGGCTGTAAGTTTCTTTGTAAACCTCTGGGACTCTTTAGTCCTTTACCGGCTACACTGCCTGGTCCACCATGGTTTAGTCTCACCAAATTTTCTTCAGCTTCCTTCTTTCTCTTCTCTTCTATAAATCTATTTGCTTCTGTAGTTGTCGTACAACCAGCAGCTCTTGCTTCCTGCAACATTTACCAAAAAACCTTACTTAGTTCCCGCCTGATTGTGTTGTTAATCAGTTCTCAGCATCAAACCTGAAGATCCTGGATTCTTTTGAGAATCCGGTGCTCCTCAATGACCTTCTGAATCAGTTCCTTGTGCTCTTCTTTGGAGTGGAACCGCGCAAAGACCTTGCACTTGTTGTATATTTGTCTCTCCTCTGCCGAAAGGCTCAGTTCAAACTGATCAGGGTACAGTAAGTTCCTTTCCAGAACGAACTCCTTCCTCCGCTTCCTCTCATCAAGCCTGCGCAGAAAAGCAAAAGCACGATCTAGGCTGTAGCATTGGCTCATAACAGAACAATTTGGATTAACATGTGACAAACGTACCTTTTCGAGTAAATATGAAGAACCTGCAACTTCTGCTCACGCTCAGCATCCGTGTCACAATCCTTAAACTCCATGTCTGAGAGTAGCTGCTCAGCATCGTTGTCATGTTCGATCTCAAATTCTTGCCGCTTTAAGTTGTAGGCATATAGCTCCGTTACAAATGGAACTTTCTTTCCAGGAAGCCTCGGTTTCTTCTCCCCCACACTCCTCTCAGATAGTTGTTTAGCAGCTGAGACGCAAGCGCCATAAACCACCTTTAGCTTTTGTTCCCTTCAAATATAACTTTATCATAAAAACTTGTTCCACAGTAGACAAACCTTCCAACTTGATGGTGTCCTGAGTCTGTGGTGCATTAGCTTTCTTCTTGACTGTCCAAGAAAGGTATTAATTTACATTTATAACTATGGCTGAGATAATATTTAAGGTTAAGAATCATAAAAAATCATAAAAGAATATAAAGATGTTTTACATACCTCCAGCTAAGATAGGCAAAGGTTGATCTACTGAATCTTCCTTCCCTGAAGCTTCTTCGCTGCTCATTAAAGCACATAAGTATTAGATTAGGTCCATTCAACATTGCAAACTTAGAGAAATTGTTGTTACGTACTTGATTTCAACTGACATTGGCAGCTCTTCTTTCGGAGATAGGTTCACGAGTGGAGGTGTTTCTGTAACAAACAAAAAAATGAGCCGGCAGTTTTCTTCTTTCAAGGTTAATTGCGAGTCCCAAACCATCAAGCAGACCTTTTTTCACGGCATGATCTTTACTCATAGCAAGAAGCTCATCTTTGCTCTTTCCATTTGTGTGAGACAAGTCCTACACAGCCAAGAGCTTGAGTAAATAAACGAGACAATATGTCAAACTATCTAAAGATCATGTGTCCTTTTACCGGAAGGGGAAAGCAAGGTGACTGCATGTAAGCAGAGTTGAAGTGATCAACACACTCGGTCAGTGTCTTACTGCCAACATAGTTTGCAACTTCTTTCCAGTTCCCAAACCCGTACGTAGCAATGGCCTAAAACAATAGATTAATGATTACACATAGTACAAGCAGAAACAAAACAAGATCCGTTAGAAAAAAGTTTAACGAGTACCTCGAGAAGGAGTATCTCTTCATCCGCATTCCAATCAGAAGAAACAAGCGGAAAAGACAAATTGTCCTGTCGCACAAAAGGGTAGATTCATTCAACACAAACAAACAAAACAACACATACTGCTCTCGAGGTTGGAAACTAACCATAACACGATACGGGTGACTGCTCTTGTGACGGTTAAGCTCAACACCGACATAAAAGCATTCCACACAAAGGTCAAAGTCGACACAAACAGCACATTTGAGACGAACCAAACCAGAGAGATCTTTATCGCAGTAGTTACAACAGTAAAGGCCAGGCTTCCTCTCATTCCCAGCTTCACCTCCTACATCGCATTGCAATGGACATAAAGTAAACAATTTTTCCACAAAATATATAAAAAAGGTACGAACTTTTGGAAACATTAGCTTGATTATACATTAATTCACATACCAATGGAAACTGAAGGCCCTGGTGCATTCTCAGTACCAGAGGATAACTTTTTCCTTTTAGATTTTCTGAAACAGCCAAAAAAATCAACACTTTAGGATAAGGAACAAGGTAGCAGCATGAAATTGAAGAACCCACAACGTCAAGTTAGTCAAACATGGCAATTAACACAACTGAACTGGATTCCAGAGAAATGTCAAGTAAGCAACCAGAGAGAATAAACCCTAGACTAACTAATTCGAGCTAAAAAGGGATAAAGATGGAAACTTTAAACGAACCCAGGATTCGCGTCTTCGGGAGCAGGACGAGAAGCTAGTTTCGAACGACCCATCGGCACCAAAGCTCCCTCCCTCGCTCGCACTTCTTCCCGGAATATTGAGAAGAAGAAAAAAAAAAAAACAGATAAAGAAGAGTGCGGAAATAAAAAGGCGTAAATGACCAAACTACCCCTGAGAAGATCCAATAATTAAGTTCATGCCATCTTTAAACCCTACCGGTAGTTATCTCTTAAACCAATAAAAACTTGCCGCCACGGTCGCCGGGAAACTCAGAGCTCTCTCTCTCTTCTATCGAATTCTCCGGGAAGGTAAAGAAGCTTTGTGGGTTATGTTCTTTTGGTTTGTGATGTATAAAGATATGTACTTTTGCTTGAACTGTGTAGTGATAATGGTGGCGTGTTCTGTTGGGGAGCAACACTTCCTTAAAGGTGGGATTGCTCAGGAACTTCGAACTGATGGTCGGAAAAGATTGACTTACCGTCATACCTACGTCGAAACAGGTGTTATTCCGCAGGTAATGTGATCTCCTAGAGCTCATCTGTTTCTGGCATGTCCATGATGTAATGTTTCCAACATTTGTTGCTTATTCTCTTTACTCTTTTGTTGGGTTTAAGGCTAATGGTTCAGCGAGAGTTAGGATAGGTGGAACTGATGTGATTGCCAGTGTAAAGGTACTTCCTTTATTACTCTTTCTCTCTACACTGTCATTGCTTCATGAGTAGTGCTTCTGTTCTACTCCAAATATTAACTCAATGATTTTGTGTAATTGCAGGCTGAGATTGGGAGGCCAAGTTCGCTCCAACCTGATAAAGGAAAGGTTGCTGTTTTCATTGATTGCAGTCCAACAGCAGAACCTACCTTCGGGGTGAGCTTCTATCTAGCACTTGTCACATGTGTTCTCTGGTTTCTCCTGGTGTGTATCTATCAAATGGAATCATAGCTTTGTTCTATCTGAGATTTTAGTTATCATATTCATAACTTTAGCTTCAAAGTCTCAAGCTTTATGGTTTTAAATCTCTAAGTGGCTAATACTTTTTGATTTTTCTATTATTCAGGGTAGAGGGGGTGAGGAATTGTCTTCTGAGCTTGCTTTGGCTCTTCAAAAATGTCTTCTAGGTGGCAAAAGCGGAGCAGGTTTGCAATCATGTGTATACAGTTTCTTTTTTAACCTTCACATTTGTTACACTCTCAGCTTGTAACGTGTATAGCTACTCCATTTTGGTAACAGGCGCTGGGATAAATTTATCTTCGCTTTTGATCAAAGAAGGAAGAGTCTGCTGGGACCTTTATATAGATGGGCTTGTCATTAGCTCTGATGGGAATCTACTGGATGCACTGAGTGCTGCCATTAAGGTAGTTTATCATGAGATGCTGTGACGGTAAGTGAGTATATAGTAATGCACTTGTTGGCTAATGCTTCCCTGCAGGCTGCTTTAACCAACACAGCTCTACCAAAAGTCCAAGTTTCAGCTGAAGTGGCGGATGATGAGCAACCAGAGATTGACATCAGCGACGAAGAGTATCAACAGTTTGGCACTTCCAGTGTCCCAATCATAGTCACGTTAACTAAAGTATATAACTTAATTCACATCTTCTTAGGTAAAGCTTACTAACATCCTTATGAATGCTTGTCTTTGGTTTTTATCAGGTGGGAGAGCATTACATAGTTGATGCAACAGAGGAAGAGGAGTCTCAAATGAGCTCAGCTGTGTCTATATCAGTGAACCGGGCGGGACATATCTGTGGGTTAACCAAAAGAGGCGGGTCTGGTTTAGACCAGAGCGTCATCCTTGACATGATCTCTGTGGCCAAGCATGTGTCAGAGACTCTGATGAACAAGCTTGATTCTAAGATTTCAAAGATCCATAAACAATTAGTTGACTCCATTGTTTATGGATCTTTGTTTAAAGTGGAAATAAAACATAACAAGTTACATGAGAAGATTGTGATATCTTTTGGGAGTAGAGATTGAGAAGTGAGTGTGAGGTCACCTTTGAAGAAAACTTTTGTGGTCCATGATTAAGCCCAAAGGTCAAAATCAAATAGTGTTGTGTGTGTGACCAGTGTTGATCACGTGTGTAATCTCAGCTTTGGGGTTTGGTAATGACTTTGAAAAATTAAACTCTTTTCTCCAATTTTGAAATTTATTGAAAATTTATTCTGTAAACTATTTAGAAAAGAAAAAAAGGTCATTACAAGCTGTTTGAAAAGCTCATGATTTCCTTTGTTTTATATTTACTGTATCATTCTTTTGTTCCATTCTGTGAGAAAGTGTGGTTACCTTTAAGACACTTGAGAGGCAATCACATAGTGTCCCTTGCCACTTTATCAACTAAGCAGCTCTCTGGACTTTTTGCTAGTTTAAGATAGTTAATTAATTATTTGACAACACACACAAAAGAACAATTAGTTAATGATACTTTGATCCATGTGATAAGACATTTGATTTTTTTGTTTCGTTGTGATCTCTAATTAATAAAAACAATCTTCCAATTTTTTGACATATTAGCTAAGCTATCTGTTATCCTAATAATAATGCTCACTGGATTAGTTTAAATCGCGTAATCAATGAATTAAGCACTAAACAACATGCTCAAATAATGTCCTCGTTGTTAAACTCAACGTTATTTACCGGCAACGTTTGTCATTTGCCGCTAATTATAACAACACGTTAAACATTAACAAGATTGTCAATTTATAACTAAAATTGGTACGGAGAGAGAGAGACGGTGGCGCGTAAGGGCGCGTGTAGAGAAGCGCCAAAAGAGAGAGAGAGAGAAAAAAAAGAAAGAAAGCAAACTTTCATTGAGTGGGACCCATTTGTCCCCGACCTCTCATCTTCTCCTTCTCTCTTCAAAGTTCAAACCCTAAAGGTCACGCATTTCGGCACTGCCAAGTTCGCTGAATCAAAGTTTTTTTTTTTCCATCTCTCTCTCTTCGATTGTTGCCTCCGAGATAAACTCCACTCGAATCGAAGCTTAAATTTCGGATCTTACTTACTTACAGCTGTCTCCTCGGTACGTATTCGTACTCTCTCTCTCTCTCTCTCTCTCTCTCTCTTTCTAAATCAAAGCGGGGATCTTTCCTTTAGTTTTTGGATTTGATGTTTTGCTTTTGAGATTTTGATGATGATTGTGAGCGAGTTGTATTGGGACTTTTGTGTAGAGGAGACGATGAGCAGAGATCATCCACCCGAGCCTCTTGATTTCTTCATCTGGACTGTTGAGGTATTTCAAATCAATCAATCAATCAATCAAAAATCCCTCTCTTTGTGTGAATCTGAATCAACCCTTTTAATGGGTTGATTTGATTTCACTCCTTATGATCTACTTCAGGTATGATCCTTAAGGGTTGTTCTTTCTTGGATCCAATTAAACTCAGGGTTGATGATTTCTTAAGTAGAACTTGGAACCTTGTTGTTTGCTTTTACTTTTGCTATTTTGTTGCCTCTTGTGGTTACTGGAATAGCAAAGCTTGAACCTTTAATGGTTATACCATTGATTGGAAGCTCGAGATTGATATACGTCTTGTACTTATCGAGCACACTAGTCTCACTAGTTTAGTCCATCTGTGTTTGTTGAGGTAGATTTACTTTGGAAATGGTTTTACTTTCTTTCTTTTTTTTTTTTTTTTTATCCCAGGGTTTTACTGGTGTTGTTCAGTGAAGATTTGATGAAAACTGAAAATAAACCTATGTTTCATTCAGATGGCTTTTTTTTAGTCTATTCGTTATGTCTACCGAGTTTCTTGTAGATGAGGAGGTTCTATTCGTTTTCTTCTAACAGGACGTTGGATCTTGGCTTGAGGAGATCAACCTTGGGAGCTACCGCCTGATTTTCAAAGAGAATGGTGTCAACGGAGAGTATCTAGAAAGCATGTCTGTGTTCACAACCGAACAGATCCTTCACTTCATAAGGAGGCATCACATGAAATGGGGAGACTTCATCACCCTCTGCAAAGAACTCAGAAGGATCAAAGGTTCCCTCTCTCGCTCCTCTCAGCTTAAAGTTACTTGAGAAATTTTTGACTAAACGAAAAGAAATTTTTTATTTATTTTTGCAGTGGCTTGCTTGAAAGGTGAGCAGAGAGTTCGACGGCCATGGTGGGCACCGTCCTGTCTATCAGTAGTCTTTGTTAAGGCGGCTAAGCGCAACCGACAGTCTCGTGTTGTATCTCTTAAACTTGAGTCTTGACATTTACACTTTGGATGTTTATGTACGTACGTACTTGTCTCTCGTCTCTTCTCTTCTTCTTTTTTTTTTTTCCTTTCTGGTTTGGGGTTTGTCTGTGGAGATGAAAAGCCACATATGCAATAGGAAGAAACAAACTCAAAGCTAAAATGCTTGTTGGCTTTGGTAAAATCTTGCAAGGTGGGGGAAAAACATTATGTTTTTTTTTTTGGTTTGTACTACGGTGTATACAAAGTTTGCTCTCAGATGTTTAATATATTATGCGACAGATAATAGTAGTAGTAATTTGATTATAAAAACCCCTGAAGAGAGAGATTGAACTTGTATGAGGCTCTCTCCATTCACTTGGTCCAGATGTTCTGAAGAAATATCATTGAGATAAGACTTTTGGCATGTAGCCTCGTTCCAGGTTTCCTGCTTGGAGATTAGCACTTTTAATAAATATATCCTCTTGGTTGAACATCTCTTCATTGAGTCCTCCGTGTTATGTTGACAGTTCAATTAAACCTACATTCTTGGCCTCATTCAATCCAATGGTTATTGAAGTCATATAGTCTAATCAACCGATGGTATATGTCATCGCAGCTAGACATATCACAATTCGTGGTCGGATCCAATAATAGTGGGGATCTTGGTTGGTATATTTTTGTTGTGGTATATCATTTGGATATTCGGTCCATAATATTATGTGCTTGTTACAGACTCAACCTCGGTTCACATAATCGGACCGGACTCGATGTCCAAAAAAGTCGACTTTGGTTTTAAAAAAATGTAATTTATAGGATAATGACGAAACTAACCTTTAAACCGTAACTAGCCGCTACATCCAGAAGCTTCTTCACCTTTGGCCAAAGAACCCTACTAAAACCTTTTTGTCCGCACCGCAAGTCTTCGTTCCCTCAGTGATACCACCACATATCAAAATCTAGCTAGAGTTTCTAGAAGCTGCGAATATGCTCAGGCTCTCGAAGCGTTCCGTCTCTACCTTCTTAGGCTCCGGCGAGAGAAGCCTCCGCGTCGCTGCCGCCGCGACTTCCATCTCCCGCTCTTCCCCATCATCTACCACGGTACTCCTTGCTCTGCTTTTTCGTTTTTTCCCCTTATGGGTCGATATAAAGATCGTTACTTTCTGAATCTGAACTTCGGTTATATATATCCAAATTGGCTTTCGTATGAGCTGATGGTTACCAAAACACCTTATATGCAATGTGTAACAAATTAAAATGAGTGATTGGATTACTCACAGTGTCGTTTCTGATTCCTTTTGGTCGTTGCCTTAGGATTCGAAAAGAGGTGAGAGTGAATCGAGATGGTACTCATCCTTAACCAATAGGAAATGTATGAAACATGAGTCTTTGCCTCAGTTGAACATGAAGACCAATTGGTTCATCATGGGATACCGGAACGAATCCACTGCTGCAGCATCAGACTCCGCTTCTCAGGCTCCTCCACCGGTCGAGAAATTTGAATATCAAGCTGAAGTACGTTCTGTTTTTATTTAGTTAATTTCGCTGTTCTAAAAATCGGCAGCCTGGAGCTATGCGTCACTCTTCCTACCGATTTATGCCAAATCGGTAAAAAAATCGGATATCCGATTTTTTCCTAAATGACCGCCTACTAGGCGGTCTAAACTTTTTTTTTTTTTTTTTTAATAATATTTTTATTTATTTATTTTATCTAAAATTTTATAAATATCATTTATATTCATAATTTTGATAAAAATTACACTATATTAAGTATATATATTCTATTTGTGTGTTTTATACAATTTTAAACATGAAAATGTATTAATGTTATACACAATTAAAGATTAGCATGTTTTATAACATAGTAAACAGTCTAAAAATTCTGCTCCGCATAATTTCCGATTAATCTCCGATTTTCTTTTTATGCGCTAGGTCCAACCCGACCGCCCGACTAGCGCCTAGCGCGTTCCGAACAGGGGTTAATTTTGTTTAGTGATCAAGTCTGTGTCGTACCCATGTTTGATACTATTTATTAGTTTTTTTTTTGTTTTGTTGACTGATCAATTCTGTGTGTTGCTTATGGTTGGCAGGTTAGTCGCCTTCTGGACCTCATCGTTAACAGTCTGTACAGCAACAAGGAGGTGTTTCTTCGGGCGCTTATCAGGTCCCTTCTCTCCTGATTTATACTTTCTTTTTTTTTGTTTTGGTGATTGATTTCTTGTGTTCGTTTTTTTTAACAATCTACATTTATTTGTTTTTTTCAACAGCAATGCTAGTGACGCATTGGATAAACTGCGTTATTTGAGCGTTACGGACCCTGAGCTCTCAAAGGATGCCGCTGATCTTGATATACGCATCTATGCGGACAAGGAGAATGGAGTAATTACTCTCACGTGAGTCATACTAGTTTCTGCTTTGAAGGTCGTGTAGAACAATAGTTATTAACAGGTCTGTACCTTTTCACTTTCAGTGATTCAGGTATCGGTATGACACGACAAGAATTAGTTGACTGCCTTGGGACTATTGCGCAAAGTGGAACTGCCAAGTTCCTTAAAGCATTAAAGGTTCTACTGGTTCTAATATTTCCGAAAATCTTTTTTTTTACAGGGAATCAGTAGATCAACTAAGCATTGTTGTAATAATTTCAGGATAACAAGGATGCAGGTGGTGACAACAATTTGATTGGTCAATTCGGTGTGGGGTTCTATTCAGCATTCTTGGTTGCAGATCGGGTAACTTCTTACTCTGTGATCTCGGTGTACTCTGATCATTGTTACGCTCACCTCTCCATTAACTAAATAATGTGTTAATTATCTATATTTTGAAGGTTACAGTGTCAACGAAAAGCCCAAAGTCTGATAAGCAATATGTATGGGAAAGTGAAGCAGATTCAAGAAGCTACACTATTAAGGAAGAGACTGATCCTCAGTTGATCATTCCTAGAGGAACGCGTATTACTTTGCATCTTAAGGTTCGTTATGATTTGCTATTTCCTTTGTAACTCAATGCAAGTATATGTTCTGTCATAAAAAAAAAAAAAACTGACATCCTAAACTTTCTTTCCTTTTTCTCGTGGTGCCTAATGTAGCGAGATGAAAAAGGATTTGCAGATCCGGAGCGGATTCAGAAGCTCGTGAAAAACTATTCGTAAATTTTTTCGTTCCCTATATACACATGGCAGGAGAAAGGATACACAAAAGAGGTATGATCAACGTGATGGCATAGAACTGAACTCATAAATGACCAAGTTACTCTGCCTACAAGGGATAATGATATATATAGTTTCGTGTCAGAAGGAAAAAAATTAAGATTCTTAACTTATTGGCCGGCTTTGTATGTTTGGTATCTCTCTTGTACAGGTTGAGGTTGATGATGATCCAGCTGAGTCAAGAAAAGACGACCAGGATGACCAAACTGAGGTATACTTGCTTCTCTGTCCGTGTTCTGAGAATTTATCTTGATCAGAATCAGATAATAGCTAGATGTGCAAGGATAGTTAGCTTAGAGCTTTTATGTCCTTTTTCACTTGAACAGAGAAAAAAGAAGACCAAGAAGGTTGTTGAAAGATACTGGGATTGGGAGCTTACTAATGAGACGCAGCCAATTTGGGTAAGGACTGCTTGATGTAGTTTATGTGCACTCAGAATCAACAAAATTATATGGAATCAGTTCAAGAGTTTGTTTCTATCTACTGCAGCTCCGGAACTCTAAGGAGGTGACCACAGAGGAGTACAATGAGTTTTACAGAAAAACTTTCAACGAGTATTTGGACCCGTTGGCATCATCCCACTTCACTACTGAGGTACGTTCGAGGGAAAACATCTGTTAAAGTTGTCTGTCTTTATTAAATCACCACATTGATCCACTAATGATATATTGTTCTTAGATTCTCTTACTGATATTGCTCTTAATGTAGGGTGAGGTCGAGTTTAAGTCCATCCTTTACGTGCCACCTGTCTCACCAATGGGGAAAGATGACGTGGTTAATCAGAAGACAAAGAACATAAGGCTCTATGTGAAAAGAGTTTTCATTTCAGACGATTTTGACGGAGAGCTGGTGAGAGAAGCTTCTCTTGATGTGGTCTTTCAAGATACTGTCTCTCTATTTTGTATTGATATCCACTTTCGTTGTGTTTGGTGAACAGTTTCCTAGGTACTTGAGCTTTATTAAGGGTGTTGTAGACTCACACGACCTCCCACTTAACGTGTCCCGTGAGATTCTTCAAGAAAGTCGCATTGTAAGTACTGATATACATACAAAGCTTTGTTCTGATTTGTTTTGGTATAAGTGTCATGTATTGTTAAGCTTACGTTTTTGTATTGTGTCTCAAAGGTGCGGATCATGAAGAAACGTCTGGTGAAGAAAGCTTTTGATATGATTTTGGGAATTTCCTTGAGTGAGAATAGAGAAGTATGCTTTCATAACTCTTACATTTTATCTCTTTATTTGTCTCGTTAGAAACTACCGCTATGTTCTGGTGGTGATATTCTATTATACTGTTTACTCACACAGGACTATGAAAAGTTTTGGGATAACTTCGGTAAACATCTGAAACTGGGATGCATCGAGGACCGCGAGAACCACAAGCGTCTAGCTCCGTTGCTTCGATTTTTCTCCTCCCAGAGCGAGAACGACATGATCAGTTTGGATGAGTACGTCGAGAACATGAAAGCTGAACATAAAGCTATATACTACATTGCTTCCGACAGCGTTACAAGTGCTAAGAATGCTCCTTTCCCCGAGAAGCTTATGGAGAAGGAGCTTGAGGTGACACTTTTTGTACTTGTTTGCAAATATTCATATTACTCTGAGTTGAACCTGAGGGGATTAATATTTCTCTTGTGTGTGATTATAGGTACTGTATCTGGTAGAACCCATTGATGAAGTTGCCATACAGAGCTTGAAATCTTACAAGGATAAGGACTTTATTGACATCAGCAAGGAAGACTTAGACCTAAGCAAGTGTTCAATGCAATTCCCTTGATTTATATAAATCCCACTTCATCGTATGTTAACACCTTCTGGCTGTGATCTTTGTATTGACAGGAGACAAGAACGAGGAGAAAGAGGCAGCTGTGAAAAAGGAGTTTGGGCAGACTTGTGATTGGATAAAGAAACGATTGGGGGATAAGGTTGCCAGTGTTCAAATTTCGAGCCGTCTTAGTTCATCTCCCTGTGTTCTTGTTTCTGGTAAATTTGGTTGGTCAGCTAACATGGAGAGGTAAAGATCTAGCAATGTAAGAACTTGTTTTGTTCCTTGTTTGGTGAACTAAGAGAGAATATGTTTGATCTCTACAGGCTAATGAAGGCACAAGCAGGTGGTGACACAACAAGCCTGGAGTTCATGAAAGGGAGGAGAGTGTTTGAGATCAATCCTGAACACTCGATTATCAAGAGCATAAATGTGAAGTCCCCGATCATCTTCACTTGGTCTTGCCTATCAAAATAAATCTATGAGACGCTTTTATAATATTGACTTGGTTGTTTTCTTCAATTCACAGGCTGCTTACAAGAGTAACCTAAACGATGAAGATGCGATGGGAGCCATAGATCTTATGTATGATGCAGCACTAGTTTCTAGTGGGTTCACGGTAAGCCTCTGGCTGCAGTCTATATTAACTCATTCTTTCCATTTTTCCTCTGAAATGAGGTGTTAGAAGATTAGTAAGAACCTTGTTGTTTGTGAATATACATACAGACTGAGAATCCAGCAGAGCTTGGTGGGAAGATATATGAGATGATGGGTATTGCGCTTTCCGGGAAATGGTCAAGCTCTGAGGTTCAGCCGCAGCAGCAGCATATGGCACATTCTCACAATGCAGAGCTCTTAGAAGCTGAAGTGGTTGAACCAGTCGAAGTGGATGGGAAGAAATGAACAGAAGCCTAATATCCCCTGTCCTGGGACGATTCTCAATTTCTCATATCAACATATTCTACTTTTAGTAGCAGCAGCATAAATAGAACTCCAGAGTTTTGCATTTAAGCATCAATAGGCAATGAGCCAATGATATTCCCTAGCTATGTTGGACAGATTGAGAATGTTGAGCTATTAAAATTAATTTGTTCCTCGTTATAATCATCTTATAATATGTTATGAATCATGAAGTGGATGGTCCATAAACTAGACTATACAAGTTCAAGACTAGAGTTCATTAGAGGTTTACATCCAGCCACATGGAAGATTCATTTAACTTTAGTCTTTATGAGTTTGACCATGTCATTATGTAGAGTATCTTTGTAATCAATTCTCCCTTTGACTCCACTTTGTATGAACCACTATATATAGTGGTGTAAGCAATAAGAAATATACAACACATTCTCATAAACCTTCTCTCAAATTTTAACACGCTATCAGCACGAAGCTCTCTCCACCTGAGCAAGCTCTCCGCCGGCGACCTCCTCTCCTCCGGCCAGCCCCACGCCGGCCACTTCTCCACCTCTCTCCACTATCCGCGGATCATCTTCCTCTCTCTCTTAAGGTGGTCCATTCAGAATCCTTGTGGTGAAAAGGTAAAATAATCTAACCCTAAAATCTAAGAACACTACATATCTGAATTTTGATTATAAAGATCTATATGAATCTGAATTTTATATGAATCCTAAAACTTATAAAACAATAGAAATCTATAGATATTATAAAAGAGAAAAATCTGTAGATCTAAAATCATCTCAAATATTAATCTTGAATCCATGATCTATATGAATCATGATTCTAAGAACCTTTTGAATCATAAACAAAATTATTGAAAGATTGCAAATCCCCTTAGCTAAAAGCCATTCATAAAATCGGCTTCTCCTCTCTCCTTTTGTCATCCATGTTTCCGGATTTGATGAAAGATTAAAAAAAAAAAAAAAAAAAATCCATGATTCAGTCCTTTGATTGGCCTAATTACCAGATGTGAAATCATGAATGTATAATCTGGCCTAATAAAAAACCCCATCAAAATCCTCAATCCAAACTGATGTGATGTTTGCCAAATAAAATCGGCCATTACACACATCAAACTTTTTCTCTTGCTTGGTTTCACAACCAGCAAAATCCAATATCCAAAATTCAAAAAAAAATAAAAAAAATAAATAATAATAATAAATAAATAAAACAATCATGATCACCCTAAAGCCAAAATCGTTTTTGATCCTTTGTGATCAGTCAAAATCAGAATAAATGAAATATTAAAACCCATAAATGATAATCTTTGACCATTGATGTCTGATTTTGAAAACTGAATTTTTTTTTTTGAAAAACTTTTATGATTGTTTAAATGAAAATCTTTGACCATTGATGTCTGATTTTGAAAACTGAAATTTTTTTTTGAACAACTTTTATGATTGTTTAAATGAAAATCTTTGACTAAAGTAAATATTTATTTCAAATATTATAAACTATAATCAAGTTTTTAAAATTAGTATATCATATAATAAATTTTAAATACTTGTTTTGAAAACATTTGATTATAAAGTTATCATTTGATCACAAAGTTATTATTAAAACCAACCTTGAAATCGATTTTTATGATTGAATTTTCTTAGTGATGACTGAAAAATATAAAAACATTTCAAACATTCAAAATCCCCATTGATCATCTTATTATGAATCCTTATCCCTTTATGGATTATTTGATTCAGATGTCGAAAATCAACAATCTTGAGTATGCTGCCCTCAATCTCTCCGGTGACAATTACCTTCAATGGGCACTTGACACCAAGATCATCTTGAAATCCAAAAACCTTGGTGCTTGTATCACTGATGGCAATGAGTCATCTGAGAAGGATAGATACAGTGCGATCTTAATCATACGCCATCACCTTGCTGAAAGTCTCAAAGACCAATACCTCACTGTTGAGAATCCTCTGGAACTTTGGACATAACTGAAATCCAGATATGATCACCAGAGGACGGTGCTCTTACCAAATGCCCTATATGATTGGAGGAACCTAAGGATCCAAGACTTTAAGTCTGTGGATGAGTATAACTCGGCTCTATTCAAGATAGTCTCAAAGTTGAAATTGTGTGGAGAGACTATCACTGATGCTGACATGTTAGAGAAGACATTCTCTACATTCCACACAAGCAATGTTTTGCTTCAGCAACAATACCGAGAAAAGGGTTTCTCCACCTATGCAAATTTGATCTCTTGTTTGTTGCTGGCTGAGCAAAACAATGAGTTACTCATGAGGAATAGTGAGATGAGGCCTCCTGGTGCTAAGGCATTACCTGAGGCACATGCGGCCATAGAGCCAAAAGATGAGTCTCCAAACAAAGAGTCAAACCATGGCCGTATGAGAGGCCGTGGAAGATGGCAAGGTCGTAACAGTGGGTTTCAACCACGTGAACACCTTGGTCGTAGCCGAGGCCGAGGATATGGCCGAGGTAATGGCCGAGGGTATCAACCTAGCCGTGGGTATAAGTCCGACTTCAAAACCCATGGTTCGACCAAATCTTCTTGCCATCGGTGTGGGATGACCAATCATTGGGCCAACCGATGCAAAACTCCAAGTCATCTTGTTAAACTCTACCAGGAGAGCATAAAGGGAAAGAACCCTGTGGCCCATTGGGTCCATCATGATGATGAGAATGATATCGACCATGAGGATGTTCAAGCCCATGACAATAATGATCAGACTGAATTTGAGACTTCAGATATCCTTAAAGAGGCCAATTAAGATTTCGACATCATGTTGCTTTTGTCTTTGCATTTCCCTTTGGCTTTATGTTTTTGTTCTACTACTTTGAAATAAAGTTCTATCTATGAAATAAATTTGATTTTATATATCCAGTTAAACTTCCTAAGAACATTTAAACAAAGCCAAATAAAACATTCTTATACTTAAGAAAAGTCTAAGATGATGATCCTTGTCTATTTTTCAGAAATGAAAGAAGACAAGAACATGCTAGTGGTGGATAATGGATCAAACCACACTATATTAAAAGACAAAAGATATTTTGTTAACCTCACCCTAAGAAGTGTCAATATCAATACTATAGCAGGCACAACCAGTCTTATTGAAGGTCATGGCCAGACCCACTTAATAATGCCTAATGGCACGCATCTAGAAATTTCTGATGCATTATATTCTCCTAAATCAAAGAGAAATTTGTTAAGTTTCAAAGACATTCGTATGAATGGTCTACATGTTGAAACTAAGGGCGGGGGAAAGAAAGAATTCCTTTTGATTTATGAAAATGTCCAAGGCCATAAGAAAGTCCTAGAGACTATCCCTGCTATATCTATGGGCCTTTATTGTGCCCATATAAACTTGATCGAGGTTAATGTCACAATGACTAAAGAGTTCAGAGAAGCCTTTAACCATTGGCACGACAGGCTCGGCCATCCTGGTTCGGCTATGATGCGTAAAATACTCTTGAACTCAACTGGTCATTCCTTGAAAGATAGGAAAATTCTCCCTAAGAGCTTCCCATGTGTTCCATGCTCACAAGAGAAATTAATAATAAGGCCATCACCTGTAAAGGTGGTTAAGGAAACATTAAAATTTCTGGAAAGGATTCAAGGCGATATATGTGGACCAATACACCCACCTTGTGGGACATTTCGATATTTTATGGTCCTCATTGATGCATCGACCAGATGGTCGCATGTTTGTTTATTATCCACTAGAAACCTGGCATTTTCTAGATTACTGGCCCAGATCATAAGACTGAGAGCCTACTTTCCAGATTTTCTACTTAAAACTATTCGTCTTGACAATGCTAATGAATTCAATTCCCAAGCTTTTAATGATTACTGTATGTCCATGGGGGGTAAGTGTGGAACACTCCGTGGCACATGTACATACACAGAATGGATTGGCCGAATCCTTCATTAAAAGAATCCAACTCATAGCTCGACCATTACTCATGAGGTCGAAGCTTCCAGTATCAGCTTGGGGACATGCGGTATTACATGCTGCTGAATTGATACGCATAAGGCCATCTAGTGAACACAAATATTCTCTATCCCAATTACTCTCGGGTCATGAGCCAGACGTGTCCCATATCAAAACATTTGGATGTTCTGTGTATGTTCCTATTACACCACCACAGAGAACAAAAATGGGACCTCAAAGGAGGATGGGAATATATGTTGGATTTGACTCTCCCACCATTATTAAATATCTTGAGCCAACAACAGGAGATTTGTTTAAGGCCAGATATGCAGATTGTCATTTTGATGAATCTGAGTACCCAACATTAGGGGGAGAGAATAACAAGCTGGGCAAAGCAATAAAATGGAATCAAACATCCATATCATGGTAAGATCCTCGGACACAATCATGTGATTTAGAAGTCTAGAAAATAATTCATTTGCAAAAGCTAGCTAATCAATTGCCTGATTCCTTTGCTGACCCGAAAAGGGTGACTCGAAAAGGGTGACTAAGTCCTATATACCAGCTTGTAATGCACCAATAAGTATTGATGTCCATGATGGACACAATCAAGTGGCTACAGAGTCTAAAGCACGTCTCAAACGTGGTAGACCAATTGGTTCCAAAGATAAAGGACCTCGGAAATTAAAGAAAGGTGCAAAAGAAACCGAGGTCATAGATTGTCTAGACAAGGCCGAAATGGCCATGCCTAAAGTACCAACCAATGAGACTCGGGACGCCGAGCCTCATGGTACTGAAGGTGCTAATGATGAGATCTCAATTAATTATCTTATGTCTGGGACAAGATGGAACCGAAAAGATGTCGACATTGATAATATATTTGCTTATAAAGTAGCCCTTGATATGATGGACTTAAATGAGGATCATGAACCCACGTCTATTCTAGAGTGAACTCAAAGATCTGATTGGCTCAAATAGAAAGAAGCCATAAACGTGGAGTTAGAATCATTAAAGAAAATGAATGTCTTTGGATCGATTATCCTGACGCCTTCTAACATTAATCCAGTGGGATATAAGTGGGTATTTGTGAGGGAGAGAAATGAACATGGTGAAATTGTAAGATACAAAGCACGGCTTGTAGCACAAGGATTCTCACAAATATCAGGCATCGATTATGAGGAGACATACTCCCCTGTGGTGGATGCAACTACATTTCGCTTTTTTAATAAGTCTGGCCATCAAAGAAAATTTGGATATGCGGTTGATGGATGTTGTAACCGCATACCTTTATGGTCCACTGGATAATGAAATATATATGAGATTACCAGAGGGTATTGAGCTTAAAGCTAACAAAGGTTCTGGTTCTCGAGAAGAACACTGCATAAAGCTGAACAAATCTTTATATGGACTTAAGCAAAGTGGTCAAATGTGGTATAATCGTTTAAGCGAATACCTTGCCAAAGAAGGCTATAAGAACGACCCTATTAGTCCATGTATCTTTATAAAGAAGTTTGCAAACAATGGATTTGTTATCATAGCAGTGTATGTTGATGATTTGAACATCATTGGAACCTCTGGGGAAATCGCCCAAACAGTTGAATATCTCAAGAAAGAGTTTGAAATGAAAGACCTAGGTAAAACCAAAGTTTGTTTGGGGTTGCAACTTGAGTACATGAAAGGAGGAATCCTTGTGCATCAAATGACATACTGAAAAAGTACTCAAGAGATTTTATATGGATCAGGCTCACCCATTGAACAGCCCAATGGTCGTGAGGTCCCTTGATTTGGACACGGACCCATTCGGTCCTAAGAAGGACGATGAGGATGTCCTGGGTCCAGAAGTGCCATACCTCAGTGCCATAGGAGCATTAATGTATTTGGCTAGCCACACTAGACCATATATATATTTTGCCGTAAACCTCCTATCAAGATTTAGTTCTTGTCCGACCCAAAGGCACTGGAACGGAATTAAACATATCCTACGTTACCTACAAGGAACTAAGGATTTGGGTCTATTTTATACCAATAAAACCAAAGATGGTTTGGTAGGCTTTGCAGATGCAGGCTACTTATCTGATCCACACAATGGTCGGTCCCAAACTGGTTATGTGTTCACTCATGGTGGTACTGCTATATCATGGCGTTCCATGAAACAAACTATAGCAGCCACTTCATCTAATCACTCAGAAATTCTTGCCATGCATGAGGCAAGTCGTGAGTGTGTATGGTTGAGGTCTATGACCCAACACATCCGATCAGATAGTGGAATGGTCAAGGACAATGGTCCGACCATCATATATGAAGATAATGCTGCTTGCATTGCTCAACTCAAAGACGGGTATATCAAAGTTGACCGAACCAAACATATTCTACCCAAGTTCTTCTTTACTCATGAGTTGCAGAAAGCTGGAGAGGTCAACGTCCTTCAGATCCGGTCTAGTGAGAACTCAGCCGACCTCTTCACCAAGTCATTGCCCACCAGCACATTCAGGAAGCTCACGCAGCAGATTGGCATGCGAAGACTCAAGGACATTGAGTGATGTCCAAATCAGGGGGAGTAATGTGTGTTGTACTCTTTTTTCTTTCTCTGGTTTCCCTTTTACCACATTGGGTTTTGGGTTTTCCGGGAGAGGTTTTAATGAGGCAACATTAGCATGTTACAAGCCCTATATGGTTATGGCATCCAAGTGGGAGTGTTATGAATCATGAAGTGGATAGTCCATAACCTAGACCATACAAGTTCAAGATTAGAGTTCATTGGAAGTTTACATCCAGCCACATGAAAGACCCATTTAACCTTAGTCTTTATGAGTTTGACAATGTCATTATGTAGAGTATCTTTGTAATCAATTCTCCCTTTGACTCCACCTTGTATGAACACTATATATAGTGGTGTAAGCAATAAGAAATATACAACACATTCTCACAAACCTTCTTTCAAATCTTAACATAATAATTTTTTTTTGTTTTTTAAGGAAAAGTTTTGAGGCTTTACTGCACGAAATTAAAACTATAAGTCAACGCTCAACACAAATCGACGGTTACCGTCTGGTCAGGTTAATCGTTAGTCATTCAGAACCTGCACCTGTAGCATCTTCTTCAATAGAAAAAATAAAAAATAAATAAATAAGGAGCTTCCATTGTGTCTCACGCTTCTTCTTCTTTAGTCCTCTACGGCTCGTAATCATATCTCCGGTGAGTTCTTTAGATTTTTCCGGTGCTCCTTCCGGTACGTAGTTTTGAGGGTTAATACAGTTGATGAATGTGTGCTGTTACGAGGTACTTGCAATAATATCAAGGATTCGCGTTTGACTTTTTTCTAGCGTTCAATCAGCGAGCCAAAAAGATTCGATCAACTTTTGTGTTATTATGTCCTGTCTCCGTGTTTTTGAGCTTCCATTAGTGATTGGTCTCAGCTCAATCAAATATAGGATGTAGTTTTGTCTGTAAATGTGTATTTTTTAAGTAATTATGAAACGTGATTAGTTCTTTTTTTCTGGATGAATTGAATACTCAAAGGTTTTATGCTCACAACGTCATTAGCTGGTAACAAATATCATGATTAATATTTTGGAAACTAATATATAAAATATGTTTCAATTATAAAAAAAAAAAATATTATGATTACTTGCAAATACATTTCACTATGAAAAGTCTTTTTTTTTTTGGTAAGTCGTTTAGATTGTCTGATTTCACATGTACCTGTTCGTTCTTCTTTCACTGTTTGATGTGTGTGTTAAGGTCTCTCCATTGTTTTTACTTTTTGTGTGTTTGGTCAAATATGAATTTGGCATTGACCTTACTTCTTCGGTGTCTGCAGATGGGCACATCATCAGGATCCAATCTCCCTCACCAGATGCTACCTCCACGCCAGCAACTACAAACTGATCCCCACATCTTTCACAAGAGATGCATAAACACATCTTGCCAAAACCAACTCCCGGCTGATGATTGTCCCTGCGAGATATGTGCCAATAGGAAAGGCTTCTGCAACCTTTGCATGTGTGTGATCTGTAGCAAGTTCGACTTTCAAGTCAACACATGCCGTTGGATTGGCTGTGATGTGTGTTCTCATTGGGCTCATACGGATTGTGCTATTAGGGAGGGAGAGATCTCCAAGGAAGAAATGATGTTCAAGTGCCGTGCGTGCAACCGTACTTCTGAGCTGTTAGGTTGGGTTAAAGATGTGTTTCAGCACTGTGCACCAAACTGGGATATGGAGGGTTTGATGAAGGAACTCGACTTTGTGAGTAGGATTTTCCGTGGAGGGGAAGATACAAGAGGCAAGAAACTGGTCTGCAAGTGTGAGGAACTTATCAACAAGATTAAAGGTGGCTTGGCAGAAGCAACAGCTGCCAAATTGTTACTGATGTTTTTCCAAGGTAAGCCCACTCGCCTGTCATCTATATAATCACCATGTTCTAAAAATTGGTATAGGCGGTACCTAGACGCCAGCCTTAGACGGTAGATTGGTTATAACCGGAATTATTTTCTTAAAATCCAATCAGTTTAAAACGTAATCGGTTTAAATTTGTCTAATTCGATCTAAATTGGTGTAACTCGGTTAAATCAAGTAATAATAATTAAGTCCACAGATTTCGTTTTTCTGTATATCTAGTTTTATAATTCATCAAAATAATTTTATAATTTAATTTAAAAATTATAATAATTGATATAAATATATAATCTATAAATAATTAAACAAATAATTTGTTAAGGTCTAGATCCCAAAATAGTCCACCTAACCGCTAAGTATATACAAAGTTTGTATTACCGCCTAGCGATTTTTCTGAACATTGTATAATCATAATAAATGTTGCTTTTGTGTGTCAAGAAAGTGAAGTGGACTCTCCAAAGAGCCTTGAAAACGAGGGAATGATCGCACCTCAAGATGCATGCAACCGTATTGCTGAAGTTGCAAAGCAAACACTGAGGAAAATGGAGATAGTAGGCGAGGAAAAGACGAGGATGTACAACAAAGCGCTGTTGGGGCTTGAAGAATGCGAGAGAGAGATGGAAGAGAAAGCAAAGGAAGTGTCGGAGCTGAAGCTGGAGATGGAGAAGAAGAAACAACAGATAGAAGAGGTGGGGAGGATCGTGAGGCTGAAAGAAGCAGAGGCAGAGATGTTTCAGTTGAAAGCAAACCAGGCGAAAGTGGAAGCAGAGAGGTTGGAGAGGATTGTGAAAGCGAAAAGGGAGAAGACAGAGGAGGAGTACGTGAGTAACTACTTGAAACAGAGGCTGAGGGAAGCGGAGGCAGAGAAAGAGTATATGTTTGAAAAGATGAAAGAGCAAGAAAGTGGTGGTGAGGCGTTAAAATTTAGCGAAATGCTTCATCGATACAATGCCCCGTCACGCCAAGAGTAGATACCTAATGCTTGTTTGTGTGTGTGTATTTGTTGTAGAAGATTCAAACGAGAAAAAGTTGTATTTTCGTTAGTTAATTTAATATATGCATTATAATAAAGTACTCAATCGGTATCGGTTTCAATATTGATGATGTTTTAGAAGGTTTGTTTTGTTTCAATTTACTTGAAGTTTTGAGATTTTAAGGAAGTTTCGATGTGTTTGGTTGGATTTGGTGGTTTGGTGTTGCAGATGTGATCTCGACTACGTACGGTCGATTGAAGCTTTGTTGGATGGTGGTTCTATCTATGTGAAGACTCGTCGCTATGGTTTGTGGATGGGGTATGGATGAGATCTCGACATAGAGTCGATTGGCGCTCTCCGTTTGATGAAATTGATGCGATGAAAGTGTGTGTGCATTAAAGCTTAGTTTCTTTGGGTGTGGTGGTTGTACTTCTCCCGGTTAGGTTCTGGTGGTTGCCGTATTTCCGGCGACGTTTTGCAATTTGGGAAGACGGTGGTGTCTCCTTCCAGCACATGGCCTTCGTTCTCGTGCTTTGAACACGTGGTAGAAATGTGTCACTGTTTCTTCCTTTGATATGGGTAAACTTGGGCCATTGTTGGGCTTCGCTTTTTTGGTTTATGCTGTGGGCTTGCATGCCTTATGAATACTAAAGTTTTTATTAATTACATTTTACTGTAAAAAGTTTTTTTTTGTAAGATCGATTTCCCATGCACCTGTTCATTCTTCTTTTACTGTTTGATGTGTGTGTAAAGGTTTCTCCATTGTTTTTACTTTTTGTGTGTTTGGTCAAATATGAATTTGGCACAAACCTAGCTTCTTCAGTGTCTGCAGATGATCATCTGGATCCAATCTCCCACACCAGATGCTACCTCCACGCCAGCAACTACAAACTGTTCTCTCCCTTGTACCTTCGGATCCCCACATCTTTCACAAGAGATGCATAAACACATCTTGCCAAAACCAACTCCCGGCTGATGATTGTCCCTGCGAGATATGTGCCAATAGGAAAGGCTTCTGCAACCTTTGCATGTGTGTGAATGCCCTTTGAATGCATGCCTTATGAATGCCCTTTGTTGTGGGTTCTTAATGTTCTCTCAAAATTTTCTTGTTCAATAAAAATATCAGTTGGCAAAAAAAAAAAAGTAGTATTTTTGCAGTCATTATTAATCATGCCAACCTAGAAAAGTATAAATGAAGCTCTTAAATCATTAATCATTTTATTAGATTAGGTAGATGATGGCCACAACCTACAAGGTACCACAACAACATCTTAGTGGAGTATTAGGAGAAGGGACTATACAAGTTCCGGTTTGAAACCCTTTAGTAGTACAATCAAAAAAGCACATATGAGGTAAGTAGCTGTCCGTGCATAAAGTCTTAGCGCAGTAAGTATACTTGATTTTTTTCTCGTGTTCCCCACCTACACAAACCCACACAAAACATATACGATATTTGTTAATTCTTCAATTATTGTCTTTAAACCATCATGTCTAACTAAAAAAAATAACTACAGTAAAATTTCAACATACCTGAAACCAAAATGTTGGTGTTAAACATTAAAGCTGCTAATATCACAACAAGAGAAAAAATCACCAACTTTTGTGTGTTCGCCATAATTTTTCTTCTGTACAAAATATATAGCAAGAGAAATATCCTTAGCTTTTCATCTCTTGTAAAAAAGCTCTGTTTATAAAACTTTTAGTCTTGGGAAATCATAAATTTCCATTTCTATTTTATTTTATTTTAATTGATCTTTCCATATCGATACATGCAAATTAATGATATTTATTTATATATTTGACCAATTAAGTCATTTTGTAAATTTGGTCAAAGAAAATATATTGTTCAAATCTTAATATTAATCACATGCAGTGACCAGAAAATCATATAAGTTACTCTATTTTAGTTAAATTGTAGTGGAAAAAAATAGAGTTCCATCAAAGATGCCTCAAAGAACAACAACATTATCAAATACACATACAAACATGTTTAACACGACCACAAATTAAAAAATTCTACAAAATACTTCTGAAAATATTATATAAATTATTCACAAGCAATTCTCGTCTCAAAGCTGCTCAAGAAGATGGCAAAAGCGTGAAACTACTTTTCATATTCAAAAACTACAGCTCACTCCTAGTTTAACAACGAGAAGTCATTGTACGAAATGTAGAAATACTTTGGATTGTACAAATAACAATAAAAAGACAATTCATTATTTATTCATTAAACTATTACCTTGGTTTAGAATAACACATAGATTTTGAAAAAAATTCAAAAATATGAAAATACTATTTTAATGCACAGACGCATCATTCACTAATATATGATGAATGTCAAAGAGGTTTGGAAACTTTGTTGTTTCTGTTTTTCTAGAGAATAACGATTTTATATTAGTTAGTCTACCAATTTAGGAGGTATTATAACGTTTTACTAAATTGATTGACAAAAAATTAAAACGATGCTCATGTACCATGAATAGAATTTAATATACATTAATACAAATGTAGAATGTTTTTAGAAATTTTAAAACAACATTAAAGATCATAGGCTTCAGTATATAGAAAATTTACCAAAAAATTCAATATTTTCGTAGGGGTTAACACATAGATTTTGAGAAAAATTCAAAAATATGAAAATATTGTTTAATAAATAGTTGCATCATTCACTAACATATGATGAAGGTCAAAAAGGTTTGGAACCTTTGCTGTCTCTGTTTTCTAGAGAATAGTGATTTTATAGTGGTTAATCCACTGCAGCGGCTGATATCTTAGCGAAATCAGCGCTGTTTGAGTTGCAAAACCTTCTTCTGTCTGAGGTCTAGTTTGTTCCGTGTGTTCCAAGACTCTAAATTTAATGAATTTGGTTTGATAAAAAAAAATAGTGGATAATCCACCAATTTAGGGAGTATTATGAAGTTTTACTAAATTAATTGACAAAAAATTAAAACGATGCCCATGTACCATGAAACAGAGTTTAATATACACTAATACAAATCTAGAATGTGTTTATAAATTTTAAAACAACACTAAATATCATAGGCTTCAGTATATAGAACATTTACCGAAAACTCAATATTTTCGTTGGGGGGTTAACACATAGATTTTGAGAAAATTCAAAAATATAAAAATACTATTTTAATGCATAGTTTCATCATTCACTAACATATGATGAATGTCAAAGAGGTTTGGAACCTTTGTTGTCTCCAGTTTTCTGGAGAATAGCGATTTTATAGTGGTTAGTCTACCAATTTAGGGAGTATTATGAAGTTTTATTAAATTAATTGACAAAAAATTAAAAAGATGTCCATGTACCATGAAAGAGAGTTTGGTACACATTAATACAAATGTAAAATGTGTTTAGAAATTTTAAAACTTCACTAAAGATCATAGGCTTCAGTATACATAACATTTACCGAAAATCTCAATATTTTCGTAGGGAACACATAGATTTTGAGAAAAATTCAAAAATATGAAAATATTGTTTTAATGCATAGTTGCATCCTTAACTAACATATGATGAAGGTCAAAGAGGTTTGGAACTTTTTTTGTCTTCGTTTCTCTAGAAAATAACGATTTTATAGTGGTTAGTCCACCAATTTAAGGAGTATTATGAAGTTTTACTAAATCAATTGACAAAAAATTAAAACGATGCCCATGTACCATGAAAGAGAGTTTAATATACATTAATACAAATGTAAAATGTGTTTAGAAATTTTAAAACAACACTAAAGATCATAGGCTTCAGTATATAGAACATTTACCGAAAAACTCAATATTTTTGTATGAGTTAACACATAGATTTTGAAAAATATTCAAAAATATGAAAATACTGTTTCAATGCTTAGTCGCATCCTTCACTACCCTATGATGAATATCAAAAAGGTTTGAAACCTTTGTTGTCTCCGTTTTTCTAGGGAATAGCGATTATATAGTGGTTATTTCACCAATTTAGTGAGTATTATAAAGTTTTATTAAATTAATTGACAAAAAATTAAAACGATGCTCATGTACCATGATAGAGAGTTTAATATATGTTAAAACAAATGTATAATGTGTTTATAAATTTTAAAACAACACTAAAGATCATAGGTTTCAGTATACATAACATTTAGCGAAAAAATCAATATTTTAGTAAGGGTTAACACATAAATTTTAAGAAAAATTCAAAAATATGAAAATACTGTTTTAATGCGTAGTTGCATCGTTCACTAACATATGATGAAGGTCAAAGAGGTTTGAAAGCTTTGTTGACTCCGGTTTTCTAGAGAATAGCGATTTTATAGTGGTTAGTCCACCAATTTATGGAGTATTATGAAGTTTTACTGAATTAATTGACAAAAAAATAAAATGATGCCCATGTACCATGAAAGAGACTTTAATATACATTAATACAAATGTAGAATGTGTTTAGAAGTTTTAAAACAATACTAAAGATCATAGGCTTCAGTATACAGAACATTTATCGAAAAACTCAATATTTTCGTAGGACCCAAAGCCACCAAACGGCCGGTCTCAAACACATAGTTCACATAGCCTCACAAGGCCATAACACACATAAATCAAATACGGCCACACTCGGCCTAGATACATCAAACTTCGAAATAAAACTAAGGGAAATAATCCCAACAATCCTCAAAGCTCAAAGTCGAAGAACCCGGACATGGAGACCCCGAACGAGCTCACAGGCTGGTCCACCTCTCCGTCCGCGACTCCGGCACCTTCATCACCAACACCGGTTCCCGCTTCCGCCGTGTCCTCCGAGACCTCGATGGAATCCCAAAGCTGTCGGACCCTTCCTTCGATCGGAGGAACCAAGGATTCGGCATGGGAACACCCGTTCATAAGATCCGACATCTCAGCAACCTCGGCAGGAAAATAGAAGTCCTCGTTCTGCGACTTGTAGAGGGTAGCAACCGAGCCACGGCACTCGCGAAAATCGCCCACGAATTCTTGAGCATCCTTAGACATGGAGACCCCGAACGAGCTCACAGGCTGGTCCACCTCTCCGTCCGCGACTCCGGCACCTTCATCACCAACACCGGTTCCCGCTTCCGCCGTGTCCTCCGAGACCTCGATGGAATCCCAAAGCTGTCGGACCCTTCCTTCGATCGGAGGAACCAAGGATTCGGCATGGGAACACCCGTTCATAAGACCCGACATCTCAGCGACCTCGGCAGGAAAAGAGAAGTCCTCGTTCTGCGACTTGTAGAGGGTAGCAACCGAGCCACGGCACTCGCGAAAATCGCCCACGAATTCTTGAGCATCCTTAAAGCTCTCGAATTCGGTGGCAAACAAAGCAGCCCTCCACTTCATTTCGGCGACAATCGCTCTCTTTCCTCTCCTCTCCGCACGGACAAGGGCCCGAGAATGGAGCTCAGCCTGTCTCCGGCTCTGTTCTTCGACCTCCTTCCGAAACCAAAAGAGTTCTCTTTCAGCCTCCTCAGCTTTGAAGTGAGAGATACGCGACTCCCGGAAACTTCCGTCGAGTGCCGCATTGAACACCCTCATCCCCTGCACGAACTTAAAATCGGAAAAGGAAACAAAAAAGAAATATAATTTAGATCAAAGTTCAAAGGATAAACCTCGTTGACCGGTTCTACGTCATACGGAACAGATGTAACACTTGCTGCGACCCGAGACGGAACTAAACAGATGTAATAGCCCGGTTAAGGTTCCGGTTTAGTTTTTAATGTTGATTTTGAGGGAATATATAGACGACGTACAAGTTTGGTTGGTTTTAGATTTGATCTACTAATAAGTTAGTGAAATGAGAACTTGTCAACAAAAGACACACATAATTGTCTCTACTAAGTTGCTGAAAGTGAAACAAACAAAAGTTCCGGTTCAGTTTTATATTTTGATTTTGAGAGCAAATGTAAAAATACAATTGTTTGGTTTGGTTTGTTCGATTTGTTGGTTTTAGGTTTGGTCTATTATGTTAGTGAAAAAGAGAAATTGTCAACGAACAAAAAAAAGGATTGGTCAATGGTCTGCAAGGCCGTCAAATATTTCTTGATATGGGTTTTTTTATGGATGGTGGAAATGGGCCTGGAGAAGGTTGAAGGAAGTTGGAGCTAATACTAAAATCGAAAAAAGGGGCTTTCGGACAATTGAACTCCGGACCTCTCGCACCCTAAGCGAGAATCATACCACTAGACCAAATGCCCATTTTTGTTCACTAAATCAATGAAAGTATAAAGAACTTCAAGATTGCTCCAGGATTTATTTGGTGACTTTTGTTATATTCATTGGTTATGGTCAATATTAAGATGATAATCTTTGAATCTATATAATTTATTTTGTAATGTATTTATGCTGGTGCTTGTTGGTAGAGTGGGATCATCATATGGTTCATGATTAGCTAATCCACTTTTTTGTGTGTTTGCGTTTGGAGCAGCCAGTTTTGGCCCTTGTGTGCATAGTTTTATTAATAATGTATGGTCTGTTTAGGGAAGTTGCCAACATCGAGGAGTCGTAGTTTCTTCCTTCAACAACTTTTTTTTTTTGAAAGATTAAAAGATTATTGACTCAAAATCCGTACATCTCCTATGACAAAGCTCAACCCATGTTAAATCATTTTTATTTAGTAGAGCAGAACACTCCTAAAGGAAATCAAACTTATACCATTTAGATTCATATTAGGTGATCCAAGAGTTTTAAACATAATGCTAACGATGTTCAACAGATATATCATCTCATGTTTATTAGTCTCTATATGAAGATTGCATCATTCCAATTAAATATATATTAGATTTTGACATGCGCTTTCAAATCGCGGGTATATTATTATTTTTTTTTTCAGTTGACAAATATTTAGTAAATGTCATATTTTCATATATTTGTGTTTTATTTTATAAAAGATTTAAACTTTTTATCTTTATTTATCGTATTTCATTTTAAATGACTATTTATGTTAAAAAAATTAAATTTTATTTCTTTAATGAATTAAGTTGGTATAACTCTGATAAATTAATTTTATTATGTGGTTAATATTTTAATAAAAAAATTATATACTTTTAATAAAGAATTATATTTTTCAATGAAAAAATTCAATTTTTTTTATGAATGCTTAAATTATATTAAGAAAAGAAAAAAAATAATAATTAAGAATAGTTGAAAAAAAAATATTTGAACTTGGACTCAATGGCTCAAAAGAAAAAAAATGTGAGAATTGGATCTGATTTCTTAATCGGCTCAAATGGTCCAAGAGAGATCTGATGTGGGCTGGATCCGAAAAAAATGACCAAATATAGATGTGTTATTAATATTACTTGATTGTGCTTAATGAAACATGCAATGTTAGTAAAGAAAATAGTAGGTTAAGATAAAAAGGACAATAGGATCATGTAGATACATGTAGATTTGGTCGTATATATAGTTACACATAGCTTAGCAATTAGTTAATAACTTAACCACAATTTCCTCAACAAGATATAAAGTATATTATTGTACCATTGGAGTTTTGAAACACAAACATCAGCCTCCAAGGTTTTTGCGGATACTAGCAACATATCCTTCTTGGTCATTGATATGGTAAAGCCTCTTCAAAACGTCTTGTGGAATCTGAAGTTTTGAATCCAAAGAGACCATAGACACAAACTGTGTCCCAGGATTCTGACTAGTCAGCCCAGAGACAGCTAAAGCCGAGCTCACTGTATCGATGTTATACAGAAAATGTATCAACCCTTTGGGAAATACGAACGTCTCACCCGGATGAAGCTCCTGGGTAAAGACCCGACCCGACGTGTCCCCGAACCCGACCAGAAGCACACCGTCTAGGCAGACCGTCACTTCGGAGGCGCGTGGGTGTACGTGCGGTGGGACGACCCCGGAGGCGCCAAAGTCAAGCCTGCCCATCGTTAGGCCCATTGTGTTGAGACCCGGGAGGTTGGTGGTTGTAGTGAGAGTGACGTTGGTCATAAACGGGTTGGCCCGAGTATCTCCGGGTTTGGACAATGCGGAGGTTGTGAAGTCGGAGACGGTGACTTTTGTTGGATCTTTGCGTAGATTTCCGTTGAGGAAGATGTGTTGGTGTGGTGAATGAGGAGGAGATACGCAGTAGTCTTGTAGCGGGTCTGGGTCGGATCTAACCTGACCCATTAGAAGTATGAACGCTAATAGTAAGTTTAGAAGCATAGGATTAGTTCCTATTGTTGGGTTTTACATTTAGAGATATGAATTTTAGGGGTGAGTAAGTGAGTGTATAAATGATAAATTTGAGAAAATGATGTTTAATAAGATGCAGTTAAGCTATCTTCTTGTTTTTATATATCTTCTGCTTTTTTAAATTGTTTGACATATGATATTTGTTTATTAGTTCTATCTTGTTTATTAGTTTGACACATAGATTTTGAGAAAAATTCAAAAATATGAAAATATTGTTTTAATGCAGAGTTTCATCCTTCAATAACATATGATGAAGGTCAAAGAGGTTTGAAACTTTTTCTGTCTCTATTTCTCTACAAAATAGCGATTTTATAGTGGTTAGTCCACCAATTTATGGAGTATTATGAAGTTTTAGTAAATTAATTGACAAAAAATTAAAACGATGCCCATGTACCATGAAAGAAAGTTTAATATACATTAATACAAATGTAGAATGTGTTAAGAAATTTTAAAACAACACTAAAGATCATAGGCTTCAGTATATAGAACATTTACCGAAAAACTCAATATTTTTGTAGGGGTGTTAACACATAGATTTTTAAAAAAAATTCAAAAATATAAAAATACTATTTTAATGCTTAGTCGCATCTTTCACTACCCTATGATGAATATCAAAGAGGTTTGAAACCTTTGTTGTCTCAGTTTTTCTAGAGAATAGCGATTTTATAGTAGTTAATTCACCAATTTAGGGAGTATTATGAAGTTTTACTAAATTAATTGACAAAAAATTAAAACGATGCCCATGTACCATGAAAGAGAGTTTAATATATGTTAAAAAAATGTATAATGTGTTTAGAAATTTTAAAACAACAATAAAGATCATAGGTTTCAGTATACATAACATTTACCGAAAAATTCAATATTTTAGTATGTGTTAACACATAGATTTTGAGAAAAATTCAAAAATATGAAAATACTGTTTTAAGGTAAAGTTGCATCCTTCACTAACATATGATGAAGGTCAAAGAGGTTTGAAACCTTTGTTGTCTCCGGTTTTCTAGAGAATATCAATTTTATAGGAGTTATGCCACCAATTTAGGGAGTACTATGAAGTTTTACTGAATTAATTGACAAAAAATCAAAACGATGCCCATATACCATGAAATAGACTTTAACATACATTAGTACAAATGTAGAATGTGTTTAGAAGTTATAAAATAACACTAAAAATCATAGGCTTCAGTATACAGAACATTTACCGAAAAACTCAATATTTTCGTAGGTTTTGAGTAAAATTCAAAAATATGAAAATACTGTTTTAATGCATAGTTGCAACCTTCGATAACATATGGTGAAGGTCAAAGAGGTTTGGAACTTTTTATGTCTCTGTTTCTCTAGAAAATTACGATTTTATAGTGGTTATTACACCAATTTATGGAGTATTATGAAATTTTACTAAATTAATTGACAAAAAATTAAAACAATGCTCATGTACCATGAAAGAGAGTTTAATATACATTAATTCAAATGTAGAATGTGTTTATAAATTTTAAAACAACACTAAAGATCATAGGCTTCAGTATATAGAACATTTACCGAAAAATTCAATATTTTGTAGGGGTTAACACATAGATTTTAAGAAAAATTCAAAAAAATGAAAATACTGTTTTAATGCATAGTTGCATCCTTCACTAACATATGATGAAGGTCAAAGAGGAATGAAATTTTTGTTGTCTCCGTTTTTCGACAAAATAGCGATTTTATAATAGTTAATCCACCAATCTAGGGAGTATTATGAAGTTTTACTAAATTAATTGACCAAAAATTAAAACGATGCCCGTATACCATGAAAGAGAATTTAATATAAATTAATACAATGTAGAATGTGTTTTGAAATTTTAAAACAACATTAAAGATCATAGGCTTCACTATATAGAGCGTTAACCTAAAAATTCAACATTTTCGTATGATGAAGGTCAAAGAGGTTTTGAATCTTTGTTGTCTCCTTCTGTATACAGAGCATGCTTCACTAAAATATGATGAAGGTCAAAGAGGTTGTAACTTTTGTTGTCTCTATTTTTTTAGAGAATTATGATTTTATAGTTGTTAGTTCACACATTTAGTGAATATTATGAAGTTTTACTGAATTAATTAACAAAAAATTAAAACGATGGTCATATACCATGAAAGAGACTTTAATATATATTAATACAAATGTAAAATGTGTTTAGAAGTTTTAAAACAACACTAAAGATCATAGGCTTAGTATACAGAACATTTATCGAAAAACTCAATATTTTCGTAGGGGTTAGTTAACACATAGATTTTGAGAAAAATTCAAAAATTTGAAAATACTATTTTAATGCATAGTTGCATCCTTCAATAACATATGGTGAAGGTCAAAGAGGTTTGGAACTTTTTATGTCTCCGTTTCTCTAGAAAATAGCGATTTTATAGTGTTTAGTGCACTAATTTATGGAGTATTATGAAATTTTACTAAATTAATTGACAAAAAATTAAAACGATGCTCATGTACCATGAAATAGAGTTTAATATACATTAACTCAAATGTAGAATGTGTTTATAAATTTTAAAACAACACTAAAGATCATAGGCTTCAGTATATAGAACATTTACCTGAAAACCTCAATATTTTTGTAGGGTCATAGATTTTAAAAAAAAATCAAAAATACGAAAAATACTGTTTTAATGCTTACTCGCATCCTTCACTACCCTATGATGAATATTAAAGAGGTTTGAAACCTTTTTTGCCTCCGTTTTTCTAAAGAATAGCGATTTATTATTGGTTACTTCAACAATTTAGGGAGTATTATGAATTTTACTAAATTAATTGACAAAACATTAAAACGATGCTCATGTACCATGAAAGAGAGTTTAATATATGTTAAATCAAATGTATAATGTGTTTAGAAATTTTAAAGCTACACTAAAGATCATAGGTTTCAGTATACATAACATTTACCGAAAAACTCAATATTTTAGTAGGGGTTAAACACATAGATTTTGAGAAAAATTCAAAAATATGAAAATACTGTTTTAATGCATAGTTGCATCCTTCACTAACATATGATGAAGGTCAAAGAGGTTTGAAACCTTTGTTGCCTCCGGTTTTCTAGAGAATAGCAATTTTATAATGGTTAGTCCACCAATTTAAGAAGTATTATGAAGTTTTACTAACTTAATTGACAAAAAATTAAACCTATGCCCATGTACCATGAAAGAGACTTTAATATACATTAATATAAATGTATAATGTGTTTAAAAGTTTTAAAACAACACTAAAGATCATAGGCTTCAGTATACAGAACATTTACCGAAAAACTCAATATTTTCGTAAGGGTTAACACATAGATTTTGAGAAAAATTTAAAAATATGAAAATACTGTTTTTAATACATAGTTGAATCCTTAAATAACATATGGTGAAGGTCAAAGAGGTTTGGAACTTTTTATGTCTCCGTTTCTCTAGAAAATAGCGATTTTATAGTGGTTAGTGCACCAATTTATGGAGTATTATGAAATTTTACTAAATTAATTGACAAAAAATTAAAACAATGCCCATGTACCACGAAAGAGAGTTTAATATACATTAATAAAAATGTAGAATGTGTTTATAAATTTTAAAACAACACTAAAGATCATAGGCTTCAGTATATAGAACATTTACCGAAAAACTCAATATTTTCGTAGGGGTTAACACATAGATTATGAAAAAAATTCACAAATATGAAAATACTGTTTTAATGCTTACTTGCATCCTTCACTACCCTATGATGAATATCAATGTGGGTTGATACCTTTGTTGTCTCCGTTTTTCTAGAGAATAGCGATTTTATAGTGGTTAGTTCACCAATTTAGGGAGTATTATGAAGTTTTACTAAATTAATTGACAAAAAATTAAAACGATGCCCATGTACCATGAAAGAGAGTTTAATATACATTAATACAAATGTAGAATGTGTTTATAAATTTTAAAACAACACTAAAGATCATATGCTTCAGTATATACAACATTTACCGAAAAACTCAATATTTTTGTAGGCGTTAACACATAGATTTTGAAAAAAATTCAAAAATATGAAAATACGGTTTTAATGCTTACTCGCATCCTTCACTACCCTATGATGAATATCAAAGTGGTTTGATACCTTTGTTGTCTCCGTTTTTCTAGAGAATAACGATTTTATGGTGGTTAGTTCACCAATTTAGGGAGTATTATGAAGTTTTACTAAATTAATTGACAAAAAATTAAAACAATGTCCATGTACCATGAAAGAGAGTTTAATATACATTAATACAAATGTAGAATGTGTTTATAAATTTTAAAACAACACTAAATATCATATGCTTCAGTATATAGAACATTTACCGAAAAACTCAATATTTTTTGTAGGGGTTAACACATAGATTTTGAAAAAAATTCAAAAATATGAAAATACGGTTTTAATGCTTACTCGCATCCTTCGCTACCCTATGATGAATATCAAAGTGGTTTGATACCTTTGTTGTCTCCGTTTTTCTAGAGAATAACGATTTTATAGTGGTTAGTTCACCAATTTATGGAGTATTATGAAGTTTTACTAAATTAATTGACAAAAAATGAAAACGATGCCCATGTACCATGAAAGAGAGTTTAATATATGTTAAAAAAAATGTATAATGTGTTTAGGAATTTTAAAACAACACTAAAGATTATAGGTTTCAGTATACATAACATTTACTGAAAAATTCAATATTTTAGTATGGGTTAACACATAGATTTTGAGAAAAATTCAAAAATATGAAAATACTATTTTAAGGCAAAGTTTCATCCTTCACTAACATATGATGAAGGTCAAAGAGGTTTGAAACCTTTGTTGTCTCCGGTTTTCTAGAGAAAATCGATTTTATAGGGGTTATGCCACCAATTTAGGGAGTATTATGAAGTTTTACTAAATTAATTGACAAAAAATAAAACGATGCCCATGTACCTTGAAAGAGAGTTTAATATACGTTAATACAAATGTAGAATGTGTTTAGAAGTTTTAAAATAACACTAAAAATCATAGGCTTCAGTATACAGAACATTTACCGAAAAACTCAATATTTTCGTAGGTTTTGAGAAAAATTCAAAAATATGAAAATACTGTTTTAATGCATAGTTGCATATAGTGCACCAATTTATGGAGTATTATGAAATTTTACTAAATTAATTGACAAAAAATTAAAACGATGCCCTTGTACCATGAAAGAGAATTTAATATACATTTTAAGAAAAATTTTAAAACAAAACTAAAGATCATAGGCTTTAGTATATAGAACATTAATACAAGACTAAAGACCATAGGATTTAGTATATAGAACATTTACCGAAAAACTCAATATTTTCGTAGGGTTAACACAAAGATTTTGAAAAAAATTCAAAAATATGAAAATATTGTTTTAGTGCATAGTTTCATCCTTCAATAACATATAATGAAGTTCAAATAGGTTTAGAACCTTTGTTGTCTCTGATTTTCTAAAGAATAGCGATTTTGTTGTGGTTAGTTCACCAATTTAAGGAGTATTATGAAGTTTTATTAAATTAATTGACAAAAAAAATAAAACGATGTTCATGTACCATGAAAGAGAGTTTAATATACATTAATACAAATGTATAATGTGTTTAAAATTTTTGAAACAACACTAAAGATCATAGGCTTCAATATATAGAGCATTTACCGAAAAACTCAATATTTTCGTAGGGGTTGTTAACACATAGATTTTGAGAAAAAATCAAAAATATGAAAATACTCTTTTAATGCATAGTTGCATATTTCACTAAGATATTATGAAGGTCAAAGAGGTTTGAAACTTTTGTTGTCTCCGTTTCTCTTGAAAATAACGATTTTATAGTGGTTAGTCGACCAATTTAGGGGTTATTATGAAAGTTTACTAAATTAATTGACAAAAAATGAAAAATATGTCCTTGTACAATGAAAGAGATTTTAATATACATTAATAGTAATGTTGAATGTGTTTAGAAATTTTAAAACAACACTAAAGATCATAGGCTTCAGTATATAGAACATTTACCGAAAAACTCAATATTTTCGTAAGGATTTAACACATAGATTTTTAGAAAAATTAAAAAATATGAAAATTCTGTTTTAATGCATAGTTGCATCATTCACTAACATATGATTAAGATCAAAGAGGCTTGGAACTTTTATTGTCTCCGTATCTCCAGAAAATAGCGATTTTATAGTGGTTAGTCCATTAATTTAGGGAGTATTATGAAGTTTTATTAAATTAATTGTCAAAAAATTAAAACGACGTCCATGTACCACGAAAGATAGTTTAATATACATTAATACAAATGTAAAATGTGTTTAGAAATTTTAAAACAACATTAAAGATCATAGGCTTCAGTATATAGAGCATTTAACGAAAAAATCAATATTTTCGTAGGGGTTAACACTTATATTTTGAGAAAAAATAAAAAAAAATATGAAAATACTGTTTTAATGCATAGTGGCATCCTTCACAAACATATGATGAAGTTCAAATAGGTTTATAATCATTGTTGTCTCCGTTTTTCTAGAGAATATCGATTTTATAGTGGTTAGTTCACCAATTTATGGAGTATTATGAAGTTTTACTAAATTAATTGACAAAAAATGAAAACGTTGCCCATGTACCATGAAAGAGAGTTTAATATACGTTAATGCAAATGTAGAATGTGTTTAGAAATTTTAAAACAACACTAAAGATCATAGGCTTTAGTATACAGAATATTTACCGAAAAACTCAATATTTTCGTAGGGATTAACACATAGATTTTCAGAAAAATTTAAAAATATGAAAAATATTGTTTTAATGCATAGTTGCATCATTCACTAACATATGATGAATGTCAAAGAGGTTTGAAACTTTTGTTGTTTTAGTTTCTTTAGAAAATAGCGATTTTATAGTGGTTAGTCCACCAATTTAGGGGTTATTATGAAGTTTTACTAAATTAATTGACAAAAAATGAAAACTATGTCCATGTACCATGAAAGAGAGTTTAATATATATTAATACAAATGTTTAATGTGTTTAGAAATTTTAAAACAACACTAAAGATCATAGGCTTCAGTATATAGAACATTTACCGAAAAACTCAATATTTTCGTAGGGATTTTTAGAAAAAAATCAAAAATATTAAAATTATGTTTTAATGCATAGTTGCATCTTTCACTAACATATGATGAAGATCAAAGAAGTTTGGAACTTTTTTGTCTCTGTATCTCTAGAAAATAGCGATTTTATAGTGGTTAGTCCACCAATTTAGGGAGTATTATGAAGTTTTATTAAATTAATTGGAAAAAAATTAAAACGACGTCCATGTACCATGAAAGAGCATTTAATATATATTAATACAAATGTAGAATGTGTTTACAAATTTTAAAACAACATTAAAATAGGCTTCAATATATAGAACTTTTACCGAAAAATTCAATATTTTCGTAGGGGTCAAAACACATATATTTTGAGAAAAATTCAAAAAATATGAAAATACTGTTTTAATGCATAGTGGCATCCTTCACTAACATATGATGAAGTTCAAATAGGTTTAGAACCTTTGTTGTCTTCGTTTTTCTAGAGAATAACGATTTTATAGTGGTTAGTTCACCAATTTAGGGAGTACTAGTATATCACCCCGTGCTACGCACGGATCAATATTGACTTGCATTTAAATTATCATTTTTCTTAAAATTTAACGAAATTAGATATTGTTTTAGTCGCATTTTCTATAGCTAAATAATATCACAACTAAAATTAAAAGTGGCTCCTTTAAAACAAAATACTTGAAAATGTTAAAACAACTATTAAGATTTTATTCCAAAAGAAGAGATGCATGTATAGAAGCAGTTTCGTAATATAAAATAATATACATATAAGAACACACAAAATATAGTATAAGTATATTTGACAAGTTTAGTTTTATTTTTACTTTTTTAATTGAATAATCTCTTTTTTTTTTTGAGCAACTATTGATTGATCTCTAAAACTAAATGTTCCTTAGATTTGATCTACTGAAAATTAAAACAATGAAATAAACACATTTGGACCGTTTTTCTAGAATAAACTTGCATTTTTGTATACCAATATGCTCCATTAGAAACAAACGGATTTGTAAACACCTAATTTGCTTCGTCGAAGTTGTTGACATTCTCTTAACATTTAGACCCAAAAAATAAGTTGTTGACACTCCTTCTCCCTGGTAAATGTTAGTTTTTTTGTCATTCCACAAATTTTGAAAACTGCATCATATCATTATGTTAGCCTTGGGATGGGATTTCTTCAAACATGTAACTGCTACGAAAACAAAATAACGAAAACAAAATAGAGATATTTAAGAGTAACTTGAGAGAGAGAGAATTAGCACCAAAAAAAATGAGAGAGAGAGAATCATAGGATACCACTGATTTCCAGATTAGGCACGATTCTGCTCTTGTGTCACGTTTGTTGCAGAGAACGCTCCTTCATTTTCTTTGTAATTTCATTTGCTTGATTGTAGGGCCTAATAATGCTTCGTTCTGGTTTAATTAAGCCGAGCTTGCCTTTTGTACTCTTACCTCTTTGGTTCTGTTTTTGTTGGATGCAGGTGTGTATATTTCGCCTCCTCTGTCTTAGATTTTTAGATTTAGAAAAATGAGACACAAGCCTGAGTTCTTAGATGTTCGATATACAGAGGTTGTAGTGGGAGTAGTAAAGAAAAGAGTGAGATCAAGAGAAACTGAGAATGTGATATAGTTACCAAATGCCAATTTACCTCAAATGGAAACGTTGCATGCCAACATTGGATTTGTGGATTTGAAGAGGAGAGAAAATGGACTTTTCCTGTTTTGAACATGAATCATTATGCTTATAAAGGTATGAGAGAAAAATCATTTCACAAATATAAACGATGGAATAAAGGTAGTTTTCCAGAGAGTGCTGGTGATAGTGGAGTGGTGATTGGTGATCGTGGAGTGAAGGTGTGGGATATTTTGATTTAGTCATTTAGTAGTTACTTATAAAATAAATATATTGCAAATTGACACGTATTTTGGTTAGAACGTGTTTATCTTTTTATTTATTTTTAATTTTGCTTTATTATTTTAAATATAATTTTTCAATTGTAAATGTGTCAAAATCTGATTCGTCAGGTGACTTGCGCTTTAGTATATAAAGGATTATGAAGTTTTACTAAATTAATTTAAAAAAAAATTAAAATGATGTCCATGTACCATGAAATAGAGTTTAATATACGTCAATACAAATGTAGATTGTGTTTAAAATTTTTAAAACAACACTAAAGATCATAGGCTTCAGTATACAGAACATTTACCGAAAAATTCAACATTTTCGTAAGGGTTAGTTAACACACAGATTTTGAGAAAAATTCAAAAATATGAAAATACTGTTTAATGAATAGTTGCATCATTCACTAACATATGATGAAGTCCAAAGAGGTTTAGAAGTTTTGTTGTCTCCGTTTTTCTAGAGAATAGCTATTGTATAGTGGTTAGTTCACCAATTTAGGGAGTATTAAGAAGTTTTATGAAATTATTTGAAAAAAATTGAAACAATGGCCATGTACCATGAATGAGAGTTTAATATACATTAATACAAATGTAGAATGTGTTTAGAAATTTTAAAACAACACTAAAGATCATAGGCTTCAGTATATAGAGCATTTACCGAAAAAACACTATATTTTCGTAGGGGTTTACACGAAGATTTTGAGAATTAATTAAAAATATGAAAATACTGATTTAATGCATAGTTACATCATTCACTAACATACGATGAATGTCAAAGAGTTTTGGAACCTTTGTTGTTTCCATTTTTTCTTCAGAATTGCCATTTTATAGTCGTTAGTCCACAAATTTAGGGGTTATTATGAAGTTTTACTAAATTAATTGACCAAAAATGCAAACGATGCCCATGTACCATGAAATAGAGTTTAATATACATTAATACAAATATATAATGTGTTTAGAAATTTTAAAAGAACACTAAAGATCATAGATTTCAGTATATAGAGCATTTACCGAAAAATTCAATATTTTCGAAAGGGTTAACACATAGATTTCGAAAAAAAATTCAAAAATATGAAAATATTGATTTAATGCTTAGTCGCATCTTTCACTACCATATGATCAATATCGAAGAGGTTTGGAACCTTTGTTGTCTCCGTTTTTCTACAGAATAGCGATTTTATAGTGGTTAGTCAATCAATTTAAGGAGTATTATGAAGTTTTACTAAATTAATTAACAAAAAATTAAAACGAAGTCCATGTACCATGAAAGAGAGATTAATATACATTAATACAAATGTAGAATGTGTTTTGAAATTTCAAAACAACATTAAAGATCATAGGCTTCAGTATATAAAAAATTCAACATTTCCGTAAGATGAAGGTCAAAGAGGTTTGGAACCTTTGTTGTCTCCGTTTTTGTTTTGAGAATTATAATTTTATAGTAGTTAGTTCACCAATTTATGGAGTATTATGAACTTTTACTAAATTAATTGACAAAAAATTAAAACGATGTCCATGTACAATGAAGGAGAGTTTAATATATGTTAATACAAATGTAGAATGTGTTTAGAAATTTTAAGACAACACTAAAGATCATAGGCTTCAGTATACAGAACATTTTCCGAAAAACTCAATATTTTCGTAAGGGTTAACACATAGGTTTTTAGAAAAATTCAAAAATATGAAATTACTGTTTTAATGCATAGTTGCATCCTTAACTAACATATGATGAAGGTCAAAGAGGTTTGGAACGTTTGTTGTCTCCGGTTTTACAGAGAATAGCGATTTTATAGTGGTTAGTCCACCAATTTAGGGAGTATTATGAAGTTTTACTAAATTAATTGACAAAAAATTAAAACATTGCCCATGTAACATGAAAGAGACTTTAATATACATTAATACAAATGTATAATGTGTTTAGAAATTTTAAAACAAGACTAAACATCATAGGCTTCAGTATATAGAATATGTACCGAAAAAACTCAATATTTTCGTAAGGTTAGGTTAATACATAGACTTCGAAAAAAATTCAAAAATATGAAAATATTGTTTTAATGCATAGTTTCATCTTTCAATAACATATGATGAAGTTCAAATAGGTTTAGAACCTTTGTTGTCTCTTATTTTCTAAAGAATAGCGATTTTATAGTGGTTAGTTCACCAATTTAGGGAGTATTATGAAGTTTTATTAAATTAATTGACAAAAAATTAAAACGATGTTCATGTACTATGAAAGATAGTTTAATATACATTACTACAAATGTATAATGTGTTTAGAAATTTTAAAACAACACTAAAGATCATAGGCTTCAGTATATAGAGCATTTACCGAAAAACTCAATATTTTCGTAGGGATAACACAAAGATTTTGAGAAAAATTCAAAAATATGAAAATACTGTTTTAATGCATAGTTGCATCCTTCACTAACAAATGATGAAGGTCAAAGAGGTTTGGAACTTTTGTTGTCTCCGTTTCTCTAGAAAATAGCGATTTTATAGTGGTTAGTTCACCAATTTAGGGGTTTTTATGAAGTTTTACTAAATGAATTGACAAAAAATGAAAACGATGCCCATGTACCATGAAAGAGAGTTTAATATAAATTTATACAAATGTATAATGTGTTTAGAAATTTTAAAACAATACTAAAGATCATAGACTTCAGTATAGAGAGCATTTACCGAAAAAATCAATATTTTCGTAGGGGGTTAACACATAGATTTTGAGAAAAATTCAAAAATATGAAAATACTGTTTTAGTGTTTCACATCCTTCACTACCATATGATGAATATCAAAGAGGTTTGGAACCTTTGTTGTCTTCGTTAATAACAATTTATAGTGGTTAGTCCACCAATTTAGAAAGTATTACGAAGTTTTACTAAATTAATTGACATAAAATTAAAACGATGTCCATGTACCTTGACAGAGAGTTTAATATACATTAATAAAAATGTATAATGTGTTTAGAAATTTTAAAACAACACTAAAGATCATAGGTTTCAGTATATATAGCATTACCGAAAAATTCAATATTTTCGTAGGGGTTAACACTTAGATTTTGAGAAAATTTCAAAAATATGAAAATACTGTTTTAATGCATAGTTGCATCCTTCACTGACAAATGATGAAGGTCAAAGAGGTTTGGAACTTTTGTTGTTTCCGTCTCTCTAGAAAATAGCGATTTTTAGTGGTTAGTTCACCAATTTAGGGGTTATTATGAAGTTTTACTAAATTAATTGACAAAAAATGAAAACGATGCTCATGTACCATGAAAGAGAGTTTAATATAAATTAATACAAATGTATAATGTGTTTAGAAATTTTAAAACAACACTAAAGATTATAGACTTCAGTATAGAGAGCATTTACCGAAAAATTTAATATTTTCGTAGGGGTTAAATACATAGATTTCGAGAAAAAATTAAAAATATGAAAATATTGTTTTAATGCTTAGTTGCATCCTTCACTACCATATGATGAATATCAAAGAGGTTTGGAACCTTTGTTGTCTCCGTTAATAACAATTTATAGTGGTTAGTCCACCAATTTAGGGAGTATTACGAAGTTTTACTAAATTAATTGTCATAAAATTAACACATAGATTTTGAGAAAAAAATCAAAAATGAAAATACTGTTTGAATGCATAGTTGCATCATTCACTCACATATGACAAAGGTCAAAGAGGTTTAAAACTTTTGTTGTTTCCGTTTTTCTGAATTGAAATTTTATACTGGTTAGTCCAAAACTCAAAATCTAAAGAAGCAACCTCTGCAACTCCACAGCAATCAGGGAAACGACACTATTAAGACCAGCAAAGAACATGTAAACTATTTGAAATTACCTCATGGAAGTTTCCCATGGCAAGAATGTAAGATTTTTTTCCAGCAGCGGATATGAGTGCTTGCATATGGTGAATCATGTGAAGGTAACCAGCTGCATTTCAATGCATTAAAACACGGATTAAACTCATCACTCTCGTCATAAATTGGAAACTGAGGTGTCGAGAAACTTACCAACACCAAGAGTCCCCACCAAAATACCCGAGTAATATCTTCAAACACATAACTTTCAATGAGTAGGAATGTAAAGCAATAGAGATGTCTTAAACAAGTGATTGTACCGTCGTTTAAGTATCCTTCTCTGTTGAGTAAATTAAGTGAACTAAGAATCTTCTTCAGCATCATATCTGACTAATATCAGCAAAACATAACATACCGAGAAAACTGTCAGATCAGGCGGTGGCAAAAATGTTGGTAAAACAACAGACACTAGATCAAGAAAATAGCCATATATATACCAACGTCACAGCCATTGAAGGAGGAGCAGCTGAGTTTGTCAGTGGCTCCCATCCATTTTAACATAATTGTAAAACGTTTATGTTTCCATTATCCCTTTTTTATTATTTGAGGAGCATTTTAAACAATTAACCTTATCACCATGTGTGATTAACAAAAATGTCATTTCCTATGTGTCATCATGAGAATCATTCTCACACTCTTTATTAAATAGCCCTCTATTGCCTAGACTAATTACATATAATGTCATTTCTCATTAAATTTAATAATATGAAGAGATTATATTACTATACTATATGAGTTGTGATTGCATTACTAAAAACGTAGACAATACCCGAGATAACCATTGCGTGGAAACATAAGTAAGCTAAATTTCGTTCTTCTATTGGTCAAAGCGAGACGTAACCGATGGTTATGCCAACAACATTATCTCTCTTTGATCAGTGAGAAGAAGCCTTGCATATATAACATGAAACATTTCAAGGTATAGTTACTCACTTCAATGGATTTTAATAATTATCGAACAAAACATATATAGCCACAAAATGAATGGCAAAATATAGTTATCTATATTTTTAGCATAATATTAGTGGATTGAGCGATGTGTATGCTTCATTATTTTACAAATTTTTAGTATAATATTAGTGGATTCTTCGATGTGTATGATGTATTATTTCATAGAAGCTATCATACATAATTTTTTTTAATAAAAATTGTTGGGATTTTGACTATATATATACGATTCATGTTTTATAAGATTCATGTTCTTTACGATTCATAAATAAAACATGACCTTTTTTGGGACTGGAAAATATAAACGATTCAGAATTACGTTCTTGTATAAAACTTCCTTATGTGACATTTATTTTGATTAATATTTTTGGATTATTATGGGATACATGAAATTTATTTTGGGAATTTATTTTAAAAGCATCAATATAAACGTTTTTATATTGTAAAATCAAAATGTTGTCGATAAAAAATCTATTGAATATCTTGCGTGATTGTAAAATACATCCGAAAAGGAATTTCATATTAAATTTTTTCAATCCCTTAAATTTTGCAACAAGACTTTTTGATTTTGAAATTATATTAAATGGTAACAGACATTAAATTTGGTAATTTATATCATTCATCTCTGATTAAGTTTAAAGTCAAATATCATTTTATTATGGACTTCCTTTATTTTCCCTCCTTGCATGTAAGACTTTCTATAATTGTCTGGAAATCTAGGATTATAATGTTATGCGAAATTAATAGGATTATCTGATATTTATAGTCACAAATGATAGGGTTTTGACTATATATACGATTCACATTGTTATAATTTGAATATTCTTTACGATTTATGAATGATACATGACATTTTTTAGGGTCTGGAATGTAAACGATTCATAATTATGTTCTTCTATAATTATTTGGTTTGTGACATTTATTTTGGTTTATTTAGAGACAATTATATATGTGAGTAAAATTTAATTTGAAACTGGAAAATATAAAAAAATTTATATTGTAAAATCAAAGTGTCATATATAAAAAATTTATAAGCAATCTTGAGTGATTGTAAAATACATTCAAAAATTGGTGAAACTGTATTAAAAATTTCTGGGCTATCCCTTAATTTTGATTACAAGACTTTTTGATTACGTAATTAACATAAATTTTGACAGAAATTAAATTTGGAAATTTAATTTTTTCCGATTCAGTTTAAGGAATATGTCATTCTTAATGTAGACTTCCTTAATTTTTTTCCTATGCATATATTACTTTATATACTTGTCTGGAAATCTACTAACAATTAGGGATTTGCAACATTGCTTTATGGCGAAAATTATTTATTTTTTCAAATCTCGTGGGTCAAAACCCAATCAGTTACTATATATATATATACCATATCATCCATATAGCTACAATATCACAAACTACACGTGTCAAAACTAGCAAAAATATATTAAGCATGAATTTCATTTCTGACTTGAAACCAAAAAGTCTTTGTGGAAGATTATGGTGAATGTCATAAAACTTTGGAAGCAGTACTAGGCTGCTACTGGAGAAACCATTGAATGGTTTTCGTAGACGAAAAAATTAGGTTTTCTTATGATGTATATTCTTTAAATCGTAAGCAAATTATGTGTTTATTATCTGATGCTTTCATTTGTTATTATATTGTAGGGAGACAAAATCCATACATCGGTTAGAAAAGACTGGTTTCACAGTTTGATCCTTTAATGAGACAACAATGTTCTAAGATTCTGTTTAATTTTTCCGTGACACCCTCTTGCGATAACATATAAAGTTATCTGAATCATATGTTGTTTCCAAGATTGAACTGATCAATGATTGTAACTACATTTGTCTAGCCAACTTCCGTTGGATCATTCTTGGTCTTTCTCATCCAAAGTTCTATGTTGGTATGTTCATGATATTTGATTATGTGTATATAAACTCATTTTGTCTATGTGTATATAAACTCATCCAAAGTTCTATGTTGGTATGTTCATGATCATTCTTGGATTTATATTTTATTTCAGTATGCAATTGTTGCCTTTTATTGATAACAACTATTTATTTTAAGTTTACTATTATCTTTTTATCATCAATTATCAACTTTATCCTCCATGTGATTGTTAATAAATTTCAAGCAATATATATTAACCATAAACGATAAGGTCGGAATCTAACCTCTCCACGATGAATGTGATACACCTCTTGCGACTTCATGTAAATGGAAACTAAAATAAACGCCAAATAAATAATCTTATAATCAATTCAGTAATTCATATCACTCGGATTTATAAAAGAATATAAATTGAAATCTTACCATGTAACCGCTGCGTCAACGAATTAAACAAACTTCAAGGGATATGTTGACAGGAGTGATAGTCAGTACACACTTCTCCGGTTTTAATTGCAGGAGTCTTTTCCAGCCCTTTCTTTTCACTAAGATATACCACTCGCGACTTCACGAAGTCGACAATGTCAAAATTGGCTAATCAATTCGCTCATAAGAAATACAATACTTCAAATAATTGGGGATTATAAGTGATTATATTGAAAGCTTACTGTGTCCTCGATGCATCTAGAAATCAACAAATATTCAGGAGGTTTGTTGATAGGGCCTTTGCCGACTTACAATCCATCGGTTCAAATTCCCTGAGACTTGAGTCACTCGATTCAGCTTTTAATCTTCTTATATATTGGGATTGAGCTTAGTTAACGAAATATGTTTATTTCTCAGGTGATGAGAAGAGAGATCGGGTGGAGAGGCTTAACTGTAGCCTCTTATCTCGTGTCCCCTAGAATTTTTTTAGTAAAAACACCTTTTTAAATAAAAGATAAATTAAAAGAGACTCGTATGTATTTTGAGTCACAATCAATATTAAGGTTCAATAATGGGTCTCTTTTACAAATTCGAGTCCTAATCACCCCACTAAATTTGTAAACTCATATTATTATTTTTTTTTCCAACGTAATATTATTTACTTCAATTTTTTTTTATTCTTTTATAATTTTTATGTACTCCGGAACCAGTATAATTTTAATAAAATATAACGATACAACTTTGATAATAGGACAATTACTGTTTCTCGACCATAATAAGATTATCGTTATCCAGATACTCCAGTAAACTTTTTTTAACTGAAAAAAATCGAGTAAACTTCCAATCCCAAATTGGTTTTCTTTGCATTAATCATTATATCAAACATTACTTCTGCTAATCTATACCAAGTATTATATGCCACTTTTTGTTTTACCTTTTCAATAACTATAGATTAAAATATATAATCTCTTTTAGACCATTCATTCCGCACAGGGCGCTGATCATCACCTAGTACTAATTGTTTATCTCTTTATGAGACTAATGGTTTGGACTTGTTTATCTCTTTATGAGACTAATGGTTTGGACTGGTTATGCAAATATGCATCATGTAATAATTTACATGTTCTTTGGACAAAAAAAAAGGAACTATATAATAATTATTAACAATAAAATCCTAATCCAGTGGTTGTCAAAACTATTTTGCTAACTTACGGGGTTAAAAGTTAACAAAATCTAAATATTTGGGGCAAAAGTGTAATATATTGAAACTTAAACGAATATAAACGAATTGATAAAAGGAATCCTTACCGATGCATTGATCTGCCATCCATCATTGTGTTTCCCTGTCTGAACCATAAACAAACCCTAGAATCCCAATTTTCGACCAACTGATTCGAGATGTTTCTATCGCCTGGCCACTCTCCACGTCACCTATCTTCTCCGTCACCGTCTTCTTACTCCGACGATGGTCTCCGCATCTCCTCAAAGATCCCACCTCGAAACCCTAGAAAGCGGATGAGAGTCCTCGACGAAGACGCCTACGTCGCAGCCATCGAGAAAATCATCGAGCGCGATTACTTCCCCGATATCTCCAAGCTCAGGGACAGGCTCGATTGGATCCAGGCGGTTAAAACCCGCGACCCGATTCAGATCCGAGACGCACAGTTAAAGATCATCGAGAGGCGTGGTAAGAAAGCTAATCATCACGGTGGGGACACGGTGGGTGATAAAACTCAAACACCTGGATCTACCTTCTTGAGAAGTTTCACTCCTTTAGATGAGTTCGATGGTTCTAAGACTCCTAGAGAAGTACAAGTAGTAGTTGCTGATGATGGAGATGGTGGCGTAGATGTTAGTAATATGTCGTTAGACCAGTTCTTTAGGAGGCATACAAGTGAGGACAACGATAGCTTCTCGAATATCTTGGAGAAGGTGAACAAGAGGAAGAAGGAGAAGTATGGTTATCTTCTTGAAGGTGGTGATGCGAATTTAATTGAGGATGCGAAGAGAGATAGGATTACAGATGGTTACGGTACTTCTTATCAGCCACCGAGTACGTTACAAGGATGGAAGTATACAGCGAAGAATCTTCTCATGTACCATCCAGCTGATCGGGGGGAGTGGCCGCTGACTCAGGAGGAGAGGGCTGTGAGGCTAGCTGGACTGACCAAGGAGATTGTTAAGGCCAATACACGTTTTCAGGGGAAGACGATGGATTGCAGGCCGAGGGAAGATGGTTCTGTTGAGATTCTCTACACTCCTATCGCAGGCTCTTCCCCTGTGCTGCAGGTTAGGGATAGAGACAAGTCCAAGAGGTATGATCTTGACGATCTGAGGAAGACTCCGAATCGTTTCTACGTGGAGTCGGATAAGAAGGCGGGCAACGGGTATAGTTTCGTCAAAACGCCGTCTCCTGCCCCTGGTCTGGACGAGTCGCCGTTTATAACGTGGGGGGAGATCGAAGGGACGCCGATGCGGTTAGATTCAGAGGATACGCCTCTTGATATCGGCGGTAGCGCTGATGGACCGCACTACAACATTCCCTCCGCTCCTGCGAGGGACGTGAGGGCGCATTCTTTGTCGAGGGACGCTTCGAGGAGGCTGAGGGAGAGGTCGAACAGTATGTTCAAGAAGCCTCCGTTGCCGCCGTCTCCTTATCATCGGAGTGGAAGCGCGAGTCCGAATGTGAGGACGCTTTCGCCCGCTGCTCAGAAGTTTTTCAGGCGGGCGATAAGGAAGTCTTCTTCTGCTGTTGATGAGAGCCTTCGTGCGAGTTACCGTGGAGCGAGTCCTGGCGCTGTGACTCCTAAGAGTGTGTCGAGATTTGGGAAAGATAGGATCACCCCGGGTTCAAGGTCGCCTTGATATGATGTTTTAAATGCTTTGGTGCTAATAGAGGCAAACAAAGATACCTCTTCTTGTAATTAATAAGATTTGGGCCAAGAGCTGTTGACTCTTTTCAAATAGAATACTATCTACGTTTGTAATTGTTATTTTGATTTCCACAGCTTCTTTTTTTTCTTGGTAGCTAATTATCTGCTCCGAGACCAATTAACATGTTTAATGTATCAAGCTATGCTGATTGATAGGTTGCTTTGGGTACTAAAGTTATGAAAATTGATGAGAAAGAAGAATGCTTGAAACAAACATGAATCAGAAGCTAGCAATAGAGGAATCATAAAACATTTATATTCATATACAAGAAACATCATAAGAGGTTTTCAAAGACAACAGTGAAAATAATAAACCAAGACAAGTAAAAGCAGACAGAAATCTCACTATATTATATGTTTAACTCGTTCCACAGCAAGTCAGACTTGGACCATAGTGGCAACTGTGTCCACACAGGATTCAGCTCTTTCCTTGTCAGAATCCAACACTTTCTTTGAAGCATTGATGACAATTTGATTATTGACATAATGCTTACGACAAACAGGCATATAGACATCAGCTCCACCGATCAGCTCGGTTCTGGTGTCGCAAGTCTTTCTGAGAGTGAAGAAACCTTTCTGTCCACAAACCTCACACCTCGCAGTTAGCTTCGTCACAGAATCAGCTATTGGTATAATATCAAGAATAGCACCAAATCTCCTTCTGCGTTTTACCAATAAAGGATCACATTCAAAAAAAAATGTTAAAGATTTGAAGTAAATATGTTACCTTAGATAATCACCATCAAGGCCTGCAACAACAACAGTTTTGCCATCAACATCAGCGACTTTGCAGCAAAACTCATAAAGATCTCCGAAGAACTGTGCCTCGTCAATACCAATCACATCAAGCTGCCAAAAACAACTTTTAATGCAGATCCCTCACAATAAGACAACAATTACTCACAAAAAGACAAAAGACTTTACCTTGTCGTAAGCATCTTGTCCGAATCTCTCGGGAAACGACATTAGATCTGGAAGAGCCCAGCAAGGGAATCCGATTCCGTCATGCGTCACCACTGAATCCTTGGCGTATCTCGTATCCTTACTCGATTTCACCATCGCAACACTTCTACATAACCAAATAGAAATCAATTAGATCACTGAACCGTAGAACCCAAATCCGGTTCGGACAGATCTGTTGCAATTGGTTTACCTTCCGACGCTGATCTCTGTCTTGATTCGCCGGAGGAGAGATGTGGATTTCCCGGAAAACATAGGACCCGTGATAACATGAATGGCACCGGATCCGAGATGTCCCTCATCTTTGGAGATGTCACTGAGCAAAACGGAAGCTTTGGGGGTCGCCATGGTAGAGATTTTGTTAGAGAAGATCGTGATTCGTGAGTGAGGAGGAGAAAGGCTTAAACTTGCTTGTGGTTTTGGTAGGGGTGATGAATAGCTTGTCGATGGTATATATAACAGAGACGCAGAGGTTGAAGAATGGAAGAGAATTGTGGGAGAAGATTCGTGAAGGGTAAAGGGTTTTGAAATATTCGACATTTTTTTTGGAGGGAAACATTTTTTTGGAGGGAGTTTTTTTCATAAAAGCTGAAACTCTGAAACACACACATCTTTTAAATATTTAAAATGAAAATGACAAAGACGTTTGAAAAGATCGTATTCAGTTTTATTTAACTGTGGGCTTAAGCCCAAAATGTCCTAGGCCTTTATCGGCCCTAAGGTAAACATGGTATTAGGCTAACTCCATTTTTGCGTAACTACATGATTAGGTTAACTCCATTTTTGGTCGTGGTGATTATATTATATCAATATATATATATATAGAGAGAGAAAATAAAATATACTCTTCTGTTCCTGAAAGTAGGATTTTCTACATTTATTTTTTGTTCCAAAATGATAGATTTTCTAAAATTTTAAGGTATTTTTAATAGTTAATGTTGAAAAGTTGTATACTTTTAAGAAACATTAATTAAAAATATTTGAATTGGTTGAATATTTATTGAAAAATGTATAGTAAAATAAATAATAAATTCAATTATAAAAAGTTAATTGTTTTCTTAATATACGTGAATACTCTAGAAAATACTTCTTTCAGAAACAGAGGGAGTATAATTTTTAAAACAAAATGCATAAACTACTAAAATTTATAAATACCTAACTAACTGATTACTAAGCGGTGGTAGTCTAGTGGCAATCTCTTGGGACTTAGTGTATATCCACATCAGTCCTATGTTCGATTCCCTCTCGTAACTAAATTATCATCACTTGGCCAGTTTGAGTTTGGGCTTTGGCCCAAATGATTTACAGGGTGGATCGTATCGTAACAAATGATCGGTTCAATCCCTGACATTCGTTAAAAAGTATTCTAAACTCGGGTCAGGCAATGTGGTAGCCGGACACTTTGCACCACAGTATCCGGCGACCGAGGTCAACTGATTATTTTATAGGGCTTAAAAGTGTAATATTAAATTATATGGTGGCCAATGGGGATCGAAAACCTTATTACTCCTCTCGTTCTCTCTTCTTGTTATAATTTCTTATGTCTTCTCTAGTTTTTTAATGCTTCTCTCGTTCTCTCTTCTCTTTTTATAATCGGCTGTTCAATCTGCCTGATTGATTAGGCCGAGTTATTTTTATTTACTTCTTAAGGATGGACCGGGCTTTGTATTTATAGGCTTTGTTGATAGATGCAATCCCTCTCGAGCAAGCATCAATTCCATTGACAATGGAGGAAAAATGAACCTCTTTCTGTTTGTTAATTTTTGTGTGCTTTTCCACTAATTTTTTAATCTTTACCATGTATAATGTATCTTTCGCATTTCAATTCTTATTGTTAATTTTTTTTATCATTTATACTGTTCCATATAAATCATATTATCTACGTAAACGTTATTTTGTATCTTTTCGAAGTTTTTTTAATTAATAATTTATATCCGTAAAGATCGAGGTTGTCGAAAATATGTTTTGGTCTGATTGAATAGTTGGTAACGCCTATGTTTAAACCGTATAAGAACTTTTTTAAAAGCGTGATTTATAGATTCTTCATCTACATCGCAACGTGTACAACAGATCACAATCTCACATACTTTAATGTTCTTTATGACCGTTAAATTATCCGATATAATTTACCAAAATTGAATAATAATAAATTTTTTGAAATTGTAATTTCCAATGTAAAATGCAGTAACAAAAAAGGGATAATAATCATAACAATTGTTTTTACAGTAAAACTAAATGAATGTTAAAATTTAATAGCAAGACTATCACAAGCTTTTTTACATAATTAATTATGTGAATAAACACCAATAATTGCAATTTTTACTCAATACATTGTTTTTAGACATAGTGGCAATATTCTAATTAATCTACTTTTTTGTTTAAGATACAAAAAAAAAGTAGTGGAAAGTTGTTTACTATTTATATTTCCAAATATAAATAGTAAACAACTTTATATAAATATAAAGGGAAATATAAATATTCAAATATTTAGGGGGTGTTAAAATCCGGTGTTTTGCCAAACTATTTATATTTCCCTTTCTTTTTCTGGCAACAATAGTAAACAAAAAGTTGCGTGTAATAAAATTGGAAAGGGAAAACAAAACTCCGCAAATTCCTTATTACAAACGCACATAGCTTTGTAATGGTAAAAAAATCTTAACCTTAATATATAAATACAGAGAGACAGACATATCTTCTTCTTCTTGCACCCGAAAAGCCTTTTGTCTTTCTATCTCTACATCTCTCTCCCTTCCTCCTCCTCCCCCTCCTTCTCTCTCTCTCTATCTTAGAACGCGTTCTCAGTACGTTTTTGATTGACGCCATTGAAATTGAGTTAAATCGGTTTGAATCGGATTGAACAGAACCATTATCATTTGTGTTTTTTCGTTTCTGCGGAGAAAAGGGGGCAGGTTCGAGTTATGCCCTCTATTCAAATCGTGCCTATCCTCAGATCTTAGACGAGATTCAGCATCTGGGTTTTCTTAATCTGATTGGTGGGTTTTCGAAAGTTTGATTCTTTTGATCTGAGATTTTGATTCATGTTTTTTGATTCGTTGATCAAACTCCCCGACAGATCTGATGTTCCTAGATTGAATCCGAGTTGCTCTTTTGGTCGTTTCCAGATGTGTTTGATTGATCAGATTCCGAGAATCGATCAAATCTGGAAAAAAGCTTTTATGTTTTTTTTTGAATCTGACATAAGCTTGTGTGTTCGATTTTCTTACAACTTTTTTTTTTCTGTTGTGTCTTTGTGTTGCAGAGGCAAAAATGCAATCCGACAATGGAAAGCTGTTCATCGGAGGGATATCTTGGGACACCAATGAGGAACGTCTCAAGGAGTATTTCAGCACCTTTGGTGAAGTCATCGAAGCTGTGATCTTGAAAGATCGCACCACTGGTCGTGCACGTGGCTTCGGCTTTGTTGTCTTTGCTGATCCAGCTGTTGCTGAGTTTGTTATTACAGAGAAGCATCATATCGATGGAAGATTGGTATGGTTCTCTCATGCTAACACTCTTCTAGGCTTTGATTCTGTACAATGTAACTTGTTTTTGAAGCTTCTTTATGCAATCAAGCCTTGAAATTGATCATATTTATCATGTTTTGTGTTTCTTTCCTTGTTTGATTGTGTTTTTGGGAAGAAGTAAGTTTTAAATTTTTTGTTTTTTTTTTGTAGGTTGAAGCCAAGAAGGCTGTTCCTAGAGATGACCAGAACATGGTAACTAGAAGCAACAGCAGCAGCATCCAAGGATCACCTGGTCCAGGAGCTCGGACAAGGAAGATATTCGTCGGAGGGCTACCTTCCTCCGTCACAGAGAGCGATTTCAAGACCTACTTTGAGCAGTTCGGGACAACAACAGACGTGGTTGTTATGTACGACCACAACACACAAAGGCCTAGAGGTTTCGGATTCATAACTTACGACACCGAGGAGGCCGTTGATAAAGTGCTGCTCAAGACGTTCCATGAGCTCAACGGTAAAATGGTTGAGGTTAAGAGGGCTGTGCCGAAGGAGATGTCTCCAGGTCCAGCTCGTAGCCCTCTTGGTGCTGGCTACAGCTATGGTGTTAATAGGGTTAATAACCTCTTGAATGGATATGCTCAAGGGTTTAATCCGGGTGCGGTTGGTGGCTACGGGCTTAGGATGGATGGCCGGTTTAGTCCGGTTGGTGCTGGGAGAAGCGGGTTTGCGAATTTCGGTTCTGGCTATGGGATGAATATGAACTTTGATCAGGGGTTGCCCACAGGGTTCACTGGAGGTAATGGAAACCTAGACTATGGGCGAGGGATGAGTCCTTACTACATTGGGAACACGAACCGGTTTGGTCCTGGTCCTGCTGTTGGTTGTGAAGGAGGAGGAGGAGGGAACTCGTCCTTCTTCAGTTCGGTTACAAGGAACCTATGGGGAAACAACGGTGGTCTTAGCTATAACAACAACAACAACAACGCTGCAAACTCAAACTCAAACTCCAATACATACATGGGAGGAGGAGGATCAACAAGTGGGAACAACAACACGCTTAGCGGCGGGCCGTTTGGAAACTGGGGTGCTCCTGGAGGTGGAGGTGGAGGAAACAATGCTGTTGGTAACGAGAATGCGAAGTTTGGTTATGGAGGAAACGGTGAATCTGGTTTTGGGTATGCAGCAAGGAGCATAGGGCCTAGCAAGGCAGCACCGTCGTCTTCCTTCTCTTCTGCCTCGGCGGGTTATGATGGAGCAGGACTTGCAGAGTTTTATGGGAATGGTGCAGTGTATAGTGATCCCACTTGGAGATCACCAACTCCTGAGGCAGAAGGGCCTGCTTCTTTTAGCTATGGGATTGGAGGAGGTCCTTCTTCTGATGTGTCAGCTAGAAGTTCATCTCCAGGTTATGTTGGCAGTTACAAGAGACAACCAAACAGAGGTAATTTTGCTTTAACACGTTGATTCTATGCTTAGAGAATGCCATGAGCTAGTTGATAACTAAGGTAATAAAATAGGAATGGTTCTAAATCAACTGTATCTAACTATGTATGCTTAGATTTTGATGATCCTCTTCTATTTTCTGGCTTAACCTTATGCATTGCGCACACCATAGTCTCTGGGAAGTAGAGGAACATGACTGGTCTCATACTGCTCTGAATAGTTTCTCCATTTCTTCGCCTTTGTGATGCAGGAATTGCTACTTAGTACATTCGTTTTTGTTTTACCACGATATATTGTAGGCGAGGCTCCATCAAGGTGAAGGATCTGTTGTGTCTTTTGGCGAATCTTTTAGATTATCTTTCATACAAAGCAAAAGCCCATGAGGACAAAAACTTGATCATATCATCATCAGCTAGAGCTAACCAGAAAAATCCCCTCATGGTTTGGTTTTCTAAATTCATTGGTCCTCCTCTTAGGCTTCTTCTCTGCTTTTTCCCTTTTTTCCTATTTTTGTTTTTTTCTTTCTTTAAATGAGGGACAGTAGAAACTGGTGTCAAGTCTCCGGCGAGGCAGTAATACATAAGAAGAGTTCAAATAAAAACCCAAAAAAGAAAAGAAAACAATGATCCTTCTTCCTTAGTTTTCTTTATTGTCATGTAATGGTTCTTCTTCTTGTTCTTGGGGTTATGTCTTTTAAGGTTTGGTGTTTTGAGGCAGATTGTACTAGAGGTTATATGTTTCTTTTGTTTTTTTTTTTTTTTGATAGTGTGAGATATTGGAAAAGAGGATTTAGCCATTGTAGGGCTTTCGAGAATAAGTCTTTTTATCACTTTGAGATTATTTTCTTCTCATGCTGTTTGTATGTCTTATGCGAACGCAAGCAAAAACTCGTTTTATTATGTTCATGTACTTCTATTTTATAGAAAACTATTTTATATGTTTTATTTATTTCTTTTCTTCTGCTATTTTGGAAATAAATTTTTTCCAGTGAATGACAAAACATTCAAGTTGTATGACATACTCCTTTACCCCTCACACTCAATTTGATTTATAATATGTATGTGAGACAATGATCTTTATATTAAAACTGTAAACCAAGCTATACAATTTGCCTAAACCAAATTCTACATTCTCCAATAGATCACTATGTTTAGTGCTTGAATTAGTTTGGCCAGCGTTAGGACTTTGGCTTGATTTAAAAGTATGATTCGTGAGACTTCTATCTTATTAAAAGAGAATTATAAATATGAACTCACCATAAAAAATACAGCTTATTTACAAGTCAATGCCATTGAAATAATTAATAAATCTACATTTAAATTTTATATATTTTTCTAATTTAATACATAATTTCCTAATTCGAATTCACAACAGATTTATGATAAATCTTAAATTTATTGCACAATAATACTGTATAAACTTTAATATGTAAAGCAAAGGACCTCCTTTCCAAAACAAAGTTCATATAAAATAAATTTCTACATATAATAATGTTAAAGTCAATAAATTAAAATCAAATTAATTTTATAATAATAGAAATACAAAAAATACAATTACTCACTCTGACAAATTACTCGTTTTAACAAGTATAATATAATTTTCTTATTAAAATGCATGATAAGTATTTACATAACAGGTTAGGAAATTAAAAATATAAATATTTAATGTTTTACATAACAGATTATAAATTTAAATATATTTATCATCTACAAAAAAAATATCAAAACATATTAAATACTATTTTTTGCAGATATATTTTAATTTTGTGGAAAAAATCACACACATCAAAAAATAAACTAAAACATATTTTCCTTAACTATTATGCTTTGAAATGTCATATTAAACAAATACATAATATTTGAAATTATAAATATATAATATTATTTATATAAAACAAAAAATGTACTTATTAAATGAAAATAAATATTTGTGCGATTACGCGGGTCAAGCTCTAGTTAATTTTATATATTGCGTATCATTGTTGAATGTAGATAGTACACTTCGTATTTATTGAATGTTTGCTTATGACTTTTAGATGCGCAGAGCAGCTAGCTACTGATGTTCTTAATTAATCGTAATAATAATTTAAGAGAAATTCTTGGGTTCACCCACTAGATGAACCTCTAGATTTACCAATCAATAGTGTTCGAATATCAGATATTTGATATCTTTTAAAAAAGAAAATAAAATTAAATATCAAAATTAGATTACATTTCATCAAACACTTTTTTAAACCCTAGAGTTTATGATTTATCCAAGGGTTCAGGGTTTATGATTGGGTTTAGGGTTTAGTGATTGGGTTTAGGGTTTAGTGTTATTAAGATTTAGTTTTTAATGTATGATTTAGGGTTTAAAATTTTCCAATGGTTTACGGTTTATCCAAGATTTAAGGTTTATAATTTAGGGTATATGATTTAATATTTTGCTAACGGTTTAACAATATATATTTTTTTTTTGTAACTATTTTTATGTATTTTTATTGTTTTATTTTAAAAATATAATCTTATTTGGAAATTCAATTTTGTTTCCTTTTTTGAAAGATATCAAATATCAATTACTCAAATACTATTGGTTGGTGAATCTAGAGGTTTACTATTGGTTGGTGAATCTAGAGGTTCACCCTAGGGGGTGAACCCAAGAATTTCTCATAATTTAAACCTTGAAATGGCTTTCTCTAGATTATGTCTAGTGTCTTTGGTATTATATTCTTGGGTTCACCTCTAGGTTCACCAACCAATAGAATTTCGTTATTTCAAATTCGACATCTTTTAGAACAAGAAACAAAATATTGTCAAGTTATATTATGTTTTTAAAATAAAAAGTAAAAAAAAATAGTAGTTACAGAAAAAAAAAATTTAAAAAATATTTTTAACGTCGTCAGCAAAACACTAATCCCTAAACCCTAAATCGGAAACCCTAAATCATTGGGTAAACTCTAAACCCTTGGATAAATCATAAACTCTAAATCAAAAACACTAAACACTAAAACCCTAAATCCTAAATCCTAAACCCTAAACCCTAAACCCTTGAGTATTTTAGTGCTTAGTGTTTTTGATTTAGAGTTTAGGATTTATCAAACGGTTTAGGGTTTACCCAAGAGTTTAGGTTTAAGGATTTATGGTTTAAGGATTAGGATTTAGGGTTTAGTGTTTTCCTAACGACGTTAAAAATATTTTTTGTAATTACTACTATTTTTTATTTTATTTTTTTATTTTAAAACCATAATATAACTTGACAATATTTTGTTTCCTTTTATAAAAGATATCAAATTTAAAATAACACAATCCTATTGGTTGGTGAACGTAGAGGTTCACCGGATATTTCTTATCATAATCGTAGAAATAGTGTTACCTTCCTTGGCTTTAAACAAAACTGAGATCATAAATAATATTTGTGTTATTTTTAACTATATTACATATTTCATAAATAAAAATGAATGTAATTGGGAAATGTCCAAATTAAATTTATAGAAAATATAATCCAAAAATTTAAAAATTTCAATAATATTATTTATATATTAAAGCACTCTCGCATATTGAGAATGATACAAAATTTTACTAACCAATCATGTGTCACTCCTCTAGAGATATCCACATCATTTATAGGGCTTTTTGCAGAATTGACCTATAACTTAAAGTCAAACACAAAACTAACCTCCATTTTTTTTGAAAATTGGTTTTGCCCTATTCACCCCACAAGTTCATATAATTTACGGAAATGCCATCAATTTTTTTTTTTTCTTTTTTTTTTCGAAAATGACATTTTTACTCTCTCACCCTCATCATCTTCAAGTAATTACAAGATTGCCATTGTCATCAATACCACAACCACCATGAACAACCAATTTGAAACTCTTAATGCTCCTAAAATCGATTTACCCTTCTTCTTTTTCCATTCTTGTGAACTAAACACAACATATCTCTCACTTTCTCTCCACAATGAGCTAAAACAACCCAAGATTTTGATTCTAAATTTTTTATGGTTCATAGAGTCATAGAAGCTAACGATTCTGGGTGGGTTACTTTCGTTTGTGATTCTGTGTGCTTGGAGAAGCCTTATGTATGCTAAGGAACTTATCTCACCAATTTAAGGTATGACATCGAGTTTTTTTCCAGATTTGTTCGTCAGACGACTTACTTGGGAAGTCGTCTGGCTGTAGACAACTTACCTGGAAGTCGTCTGGTCAACGCAGAGGTTATTTTTGCAATTGACTTTGAAATCTGTAACCTGAGATGACTGAAAGTTAAGTCGTCTGTTTTTGTTTGGTTTCAAAAAAATTTCCAAAGAACCTAGACGACTTACATTTCAGTCGTCATAGGTTAGTTTTGCATTTGACTGGATAATTTCAGAAGTTTGACTTCCCCAGACGACTTACATTTCAGTCGTCTGGCGAAAATTAAAATAATAATATTTTTTTAAAAGTAGACGACTTACAGTTAAGTCGTCATAGGTTAGTTTTGCAATTGAAAAAAAAACTTCAAAATTTAATTATACACAGACGACTTATACTTCAGTCGTCCACGAGACGACTTACTTGTAAGTCGTCCAGGATTTTTTTCTGAGATTCTGGTCAAACCTCGTAAATCCTGGACGACTTACATTTCAGTCGTCTCGTGGACGACTGGATTATAAGTCGTCTGTATATAATTAAAACTTGAAGTTTTTTTTTTCAATTGCAAAACTAACCTATGACGACTTAACTGTAAGTCGTCTACTTTTAAAAAAATATTATTATTTTAATTTTCGCCAGACGACTGAAATGTAAGTCGTCTGGGAAAGTCAAACTTCTGAAATTATCCAGTCAAATGCAAAACTAACCTATGACGACTGAAATGTAAGTCGTCTAGCTTTTTTGAAGTTTTTTTTTTAGCCAAACAATAGTAGACGACTTATTTTTCAGTCGTCCGAAATAACAGATTTCAAAGTCAATTGCAAAAATAACCTCTGTGTCGACCAGACGACGTATAGTTTAGTCGTCTGGACAACTTAGATTAAAGTCGTCCGCGTCTTCTCCGCTAGTTTTTAAGTCTTCTACGTTAGTTTTTGAATAACTTGTATTTTTAAGAGTGATAAGTAACTTCAAGATATGTAAAACTCATATTTACAAAATATGTTCTCTCCCTTAGTTTTACTAAATTTGACTAAGTTTTTCAACGCAAACTTATAATAAAATATGATATGCTTTGACTAGTTACTATTGTCTGTTTCCATCTCTTAAGTATTATTGTTATAGACAATAATGATGACTATTGTTATGAGTTGGAAGAAGGGTTAAAATACTTCTTAAAATGTTGTATCAATATAAAGCTAGCAACATTCTTGTTTATTAAGATGAGAAAAAGACCATTGGAGTTTATTATTGCATATGAGAGATCCAAAGATAAGAAAAAGACTACTGAAGTCTATTATTTCATTGATTTGTAAATGTGTAAACACATTGTTAGCACATTTAATACATCTTGGAAAATATTATTACTGATTTTACAAAAAATTCACAACTAAAAGAGTAGACATGCAATTCACAAAACAGACCACAAACAAAACTATTATAGATCATTCCTCTACAAAGACAAGCTTGGATTCCACTTGAGTAGACAAGACCACACGACTTTTAAGAAGTCCAGACGACTTCTAAGAAGTCCAGACGACTTCCAAGAAGTTCAGACGACTTTGTCAGAAGACTTTTAGGAAGTTCAGACGACTTCCAGACGACTTTACAGGAAGTCCAGACGACTTTACAGGAAGTCCAGACGACTTTACAAGAAGTCCAGACGACTTTGTCAGAAGACTTCCAAGAAGTCCAGACGACTTCCAGACGACTTCCAGACGACTAACAGGTAAGTCGTCCCAGAAGTCTTCCAGATCTGAAAAACCTGCATATTAAATCCAGATCTGAAAAACCTGCATATCCAAAAACGTTCAAATGACTTAAAAACAGAAAAAATGAGTGAAAGATTAGATAAATCTACCTTTACAGAACACACAAAAATACATATCTAAAAATAATAGATCTACCTTTAAATTAGTGGAAGATGAGTACCATCTAATTAAAAACTTGCAAAAAAGATAGATTAGTAAGAAAGACATGAGACAAAACTGGAAAATTCATATAAAGTTTGGTGTTTTCAAGTCAAAGAGATTAGAGTGGGTTTGGAGAGTTTTAGTTTGGGAAAAAAGTAAGAACTTTATACAACAAGAAGTTCCCAAATGAAGAAAAATCAGACATAAGAACTTACCAAAACGCTCAGATCTATTATGAAAGGGAGACTTCGTCAGAAGACTTCCATGAAGTTCAGACGACTTCCCTGAAGTCCAGACGACTTCCCTGAAGTCCAGACGACTTCCCTGAAGTCCAGACGACTTCCCTGAAGTCCAGACGACTTCCTGGAAGTCCAGACGACTTCCTGGAAGTCCAGACGACTTCCTGGAAGTCCAGACGACTTCCTGAAAGTCCAGACGACTTAGTCAGAAGACTTCCAAGAAGTCCAGACGACTAACAGGTAAGTCGTCCAAGAAGTCTTCCAGATCTGAAAAACCTGCATATCAAATCCAGATCTGAAAAACCTGCATATCCAAAAACGTTCAAATGACTTAAAAATAGAGAAAATGAGTGGAAGATTAGATAAATCTACATTTATAGAACACACAAAAATACATATCTAACATTAATAGATTTACCTTTAAATTAATGGAAGATGAGTACTGTTTGATTAAAAACCTGTAAAAGAGATAGATTAGTAAGAAATACATGAGACAAAACTGAAAAATTCATATAAAGTTTGGTGTTTTCAAGTCAAAGAGATTAGAGAGAGGTTGGAGAGTTTTAGAATGATGAACATTACATTTTTGTTGCAGCCATTTGAGAGGAGGAGAGAGAATGTGTAAATTTTTCTTTATATAGGGAGACAAAAAATCCAATTAGATTAAATATTTTTTACTCAGACGACTTCCTGGACGACTTACATTTCAGTCGTCTGGTGAAGAAATTAAAACAGACGACTTACATGTAAGTCGTCCAGAAGAGTCTAATATTTTTAGCGGGAAATTAAATATTTTTAGCGGGAAACTAAAATAGAAGACTTTCCAGACGACTTACAAGTAAGTCGTCTGGTTTAAATTATTTAAGCGGGAAAATAATTTTTTTAAAAAATTTTAGGCGGGAATATTTGGACGACATACATGTAAGTCATCTGTTTTAATTTCTTCACCAGACGACTGAAATGTAAGTCGTCCGAGTAAATTATTCAACAGACGACTAAAATATACGTCGTCCGAGTAAATTATTCAACAGACGACTGAAATATAAGTCGTCCACACCCTAAACATAACCCCTAAACTTAATTATATAATTAAAGACTTCATAAAATCAAATCAAACTTGATAAGTGTTTACAATACACATAAATAAACACATATATGTGAAAACTAATTTTTGAAAAAAACATTTTAGTTTTCCAAAATCTAACCCTAACAATACATACAATACTACAACATATGTTTGCCAAATTCCTAAACCAAAGTATTTCATGATTCACTACTTCCACTCATCTATCTTCAAAACAAATCAATTTTATCATATCTTAATTTATATCACTTAAAACTGTTTATAATTACTTGATTTTTATTTTTCACGCATCAAAATATTTTTTTACAAAATTTATAAATTATTTTTAAAATAAACCGGTACCAGACGACTTACACTTCAGTCGTCCAGACGACTTCCAACATCTCAGACGACTCAGACGATTTACTAGGGCTATATTCGTAAAAATGACTTCTGTTTTTTTGTTTGGTCACAAGGGGCTGAGCTGTAATTTCACTAGGCTTTTAGGTTAGTTTTGCATTTGATTCAAGTTTGGGTATAAGTTTGGGGTTAAAATCAAGTTGTGGGTTAGTTTTGCAAAAATCCCTCATTTATATGTCAAAAATTAAAATAAATACAAGAGAGATATTTCAAAACTTTTCCATCGCAGCCTAATCAAAGCGTCTTAATTAACCCAGATTAGACGGATGCTTGGTGGACAAGCGACTCTATAATTCAAGGACCCGGTTTAGCGATCTCAGTGCAAGCAGGTGGAATCATCTGTCCGGTGAGAACAGGCTTCATGTTAGCACATGCCCCCACAGCTGGTCCTTCTGGACCGTTGTGGACCAAGTTGATGTCAGCAAGAGCAACATTAGTGCAAGGTGTGCCTACGCTGCAGATTAATTTCACCGCAATCTTTGTCGCTGATGTGCCTTTAATGTTCTTGAAAGTCACGTCCGATAATTTCACTTTAGATGGTACCTACACATATATTAATAGAAGATATATTTATAAGTTCGATGTATATGATGTGACAAAATTTAATTTGTTTTTTTTGTTATAATATTTGATTCGGTTACATACCCCAGCTTTGCAGTCGGCATACCACTACAAGAAAACAGCGGTATTCTGACGGACATTCCGACGGAAAATGAAATCCTCGGAATATACCAAGGAATTTCCGAGGAAATTCCGAGGAAACACAAAATTGGGATTCCTCGGAATTTCCTCGGAATATACCGACGGAATTCCGAGGAAACCTCAGTCCGTCGGAATATTCCGAGGAAATTCCGAGGAACAATGTGTTCCTCGGAAAAAACCGATGAATTCCGAGGAAATATTATAGCCGTTGGAGAGCCGTTGGGGGATTTTACAAAATTCCGAGGAAATTCCGACGAACTAGCCTTTTCCGTCGGAATTCCGTCGGAATTTCCTCGGTATGTCGGCAGGATTTAATCTATATAAACAAGCACTCCTCTTCCTCTTCATTCACTCCATATCTTCATCCTCCCTCTTACTCTATTTACACACGAATTTGATTCATAAAAAATATGTCTCCTTCAAATTATTTCCGTTCTTGGATCGATCGACCTCATTTGGATCCGAACACGAGATTGCTTACGGAAGAATACCAACGAGGTATAACCGAATTCATGGGGTTAGTTCACCGACAACCGGAAGCAAAAACAGGTAAGTTAAGATGTCCTTGCTCTAATTGTAAAAATAGAAAGGTTATTAAAGAGTGGGATGTTTGGACTCATCTATATTTGAGTGGGTTTACACGAAGTTACAAAATTTGGTATCATCATGGGGAAACTGATTATGAACATGGTAGTACTAGCGAACCTCAGCCAGCGGTTAGATTAGAAGAACCAATTAGAACGGATGTAGATTATGGTGTAGGTACTGAGCAGATGGTAAATGATCATTTTAGAGGGGAAGATTTACCCAATGCAGAAGCTAGGAGATTTTATGATATGTTGGATGCTGGAAAGCAACCATTGTACGAAGGTTGCAGAGATGGTCATTCAGCTTTATCATCTGCTACAAGATTGATGGGCATTAAAACAGATTATAATTTGGCTGAAGACTGTGTGGATGCGATTGCTGATTTTGTAAAAGGTATTCTACCCGAGGATAATGTAGCTCCTGGTTCATACTACGAGGTTCAGAAACTCGTAGCTGGTCTTGGTTTATCGTATCAGGTAATAGATGTATGCAGCGACAACTGCATGATTTATTGGAGGGCGGATGAACAGCGGGTTACATGCAAATTTTGTGGAAAGCCTCGTTATAAAGATACGAGTGGAAGAGTTCCAGTGCCATATAAAAGGATGTGGTATTTACCTTTGACGGAAAGGTTGCAGAGGTTGTATCTGTCTGAACGCACAGCGCAACCAATGAGATGGCATGCGGAGCACTCAACAGATGGTGAGATCAGACATCCTTCAGATGCAAAAGCGTGGAAGCATTTCCAATCAAAGTATCCCGACTTTGCGTATGAGAGAAGAAATGTCTACCTTGGATTATGTACTGATGGTTTTAGTCCGTTTGGCAAGAGTGGAAGACAATATTCTCTATGGCCCGTCATTCTTACACCATACAACCTCCCCCCAAACTTGTGCTTGCGACGAGAGTTTTTGTTTCTCTCGATTCTCGTTCCCGGACCAGAGCATCCTAAGAGATCACTTGATGTGTTTCTTCAGCCACTAATATATGAGTTGCAACAACTATGGGCTCAAGGTGCTGAAACATACGATGTTTCGTGTAAAGAAAACTTTCAAATGCGGGCAGTACTAATGTGGACAATAAGTGATTTTCCAGCATATGGTATGTTGTCTGGATGGACAACGCATGGAAGGCTATCATGTCCATATTGTCAAGATAACACTGATGCTTTCCAACTAAAACACGGAAGGAAAACGTGTTGGTTTGACTGTCACAGGAGATTCCTACCACCTGATCATCCATATCGTAGGAGTAGGAATTTGTTTACGAAGAACAAGAGGGTGTTTGACAGTCCACCTCCGGAAATTTGTGGGAAAGATTTGAAGATACAACTAAGAGATTTTGGTGCAGAAAGGACGCCAGAAGTCGGTGGACATGAGCGTTTTCCGGTAGATGCTGTTGGAGAACTACATAACTGGCACAAAAAAAGTATTTTCTGGGATCTGCCATACTGGGAGGATCATCTGCTAAGGCATAATTTAGATGTCATGCATATTGAGAAGAACTTTTTTGACAATCTCATGAACACGATCCTTAATGTTCAAGGTAAAACAAAGGATAATTTGAAGTCAAGACTGGATTTAGTCGATATATGTGCTCGTTCAGAACTTCATGTTGATGAAAATGGTAGGGCTCCTTTTCCCATATACCGACTTGATGCAGCGGGAAAAGATGCGTTATTTGATTGGATTTCAAACGATGTGGAATTTCCAGACGGTTACGCATCAAATTTGCGTAACTGTATCGACAGAAAGGAAGGAAAGTTTACTGGCTTGAAAAGCCACGATTGCCATGTAATGATGCAGCGCCTCCTTCCGTTCGCCTTCAAGGAACTATTACCACGAAATGTTCATGAAGCAATTGCAGGGATAAGTGGTTTCTTCCGCGATTTATGCACGAGATCAGTGACTCTTGAAGGTATTGAAAATTTGAAGACTAACATAGCCGTGATTCAGTGCAACCTTGAGAAGATATTTCCTCCCTCATTTTTTGATGTTATGGAGCATCTTGTTATTCACCTGGCAAGAGAATTGGAACTTGGTGGTCCTGTGCAGTATAGATGGATGTATCTGTATGAGCGGTATATGTTCCATTTGAAGAAGATGGTGAAAAATTTAAGTAGGGTGGAAGGTTCTATAGTCGCACAGATGATCAATGAAGAAACTTCAAACTTTACCGAGTACTACTTTCCAGCAGAAGTTCAGACCAAAAACAGAAGACCTGCTCGGCATGATGATAGAGGCGAACGGGCAGCATATCATGTTACGGTTCCAGACATTTTCACAGATGTTGGACGACTTAGCGGAAAACCAAAGGACCGTCGACTTACTGAGCAGGAGCGCAGTCATTTGCAAACATATTTGCTCACCAACTGCGAAGACGTTCTTCAATATGAGAGGTAAATAAATGAGCTTACAAATTTTTATTTTAACAAGTTGAAATTTAAATCTTAATTAATTACATTATTGTCATCATATACAGGATTTTCATGGCAGAAAAGCGGTTCGAGTATAGATACGCCACAGAGGACGAACTAGAAGAAATGAAGCAGAGAGAATTTAGTGGATGGATGTTTACTTATGTGAGTGCTTTAAACAAATTAAAATATATTTTATCACATATTTATACTAATTCACATTTATTGATATAATATATATATATGTGCTATTAATAGGTGTCTGCTGGTTTGGCCAGAGGTGAAACATTTGACGATTGGATACGTGAGATGGTCGTTGGACCAAACTTTGTTGTGAAGTCATATCCGAGATTTTGTACTCGAGGATATGCATTCACAACTCAGAAGAGGAGACGTTCGAGTACGACTTATGATGCTGGCGTTTGTTCTGCATCAGGAGATGATGTATACTACGGACACATACATGAGATTTTGGAAATTAAGTATTTGGGCATGGTTGGATTGCGCTGTACTGTTTTCTATTGTGATTGGCACGACAACACCCCAGATCGAGGTGTGAGAACAGATGCATTTGGTGTTACATCAGTAAATTCGAGGCGAAAGCTGCAATATTATGATCCTTTCATTCTTGCTTCTCAGGCCGATCAGGTAATTAAATGTTAATTATTCAGAATGATTCATCATCATGTGTATTAATTTATAATTTTTCTAAATGTTACAGGTTTGTTATATCAAGTACCCCCGGGTAAGGAACAGAGATGATCCATGGGTTACTGTTACAAGACTCAACCCGAGAGGCCGAGTTCAGGGAAGTTCTGAGCTGGAAGACCCACTACAACCAAGCAAAACCGGCAACTTAAGTGCAGCAGAAGATTTAGCTGGAGTTGGCCTTGTAGTCGATTTAACCGACTTTGGAGAGGAAGCCGTCGTTCACGTAGAGGATGAACCAGTGATTGGAGAGTTTCACGAAGATCCAGATTCAGATTCATCTGGTGATGATGACTCGGAAACAGACTACCATTGAACTTATTTATTTTTATTTTTAAAGAAATACCGAGGAAATTCCGAGGAACACTTGATATAACCTCTTTCCTCGGATAATAGTTATTTGGTTTATCTAGCAAGGCAAAGCTGAATACGAATTAAAAACTACTCAGAACACAACCAAATAAAACGAAGAAACCATGTAAAAGAAATACGAACTCATAATTAAGAAACCCAAAAAAAAACTCAGTTCAAAATTAACAGAAAATAAGACCATAAAACGTTAGAATAGAAAAGAAAATAAAATAGCCGGTGATAGCTCCTACTCCTCGTCTCCTGCTCCAGATGTTCCTGCATCGTTGGGTCTCTTGGACCTCTTTCTTACCCTGTGTGTACCACTCGAACCCGAACCAGAGGTGGATGGAGAGTTGTCCCGATGAACTACATCATCCTTTTGGCAACGACACGGCCTGATACGTAAAATGGTAGCCCAGATCTTGTGTAGCATGTCGTTGTTTGTCTTTATGCTCTGATCTCTCCAATGTTGTTGCTGGTGCGAAGTGGCGTTCGGTGGAAGCTCTTGCAGCTTGTACTGGCTGGAGTCTGATGGGAGTAGCTGATGGGGTTGTGAATCATCTGGAATGGCTTGTGCAGCCTCATCTTCTCCTTCTTCATCAACCACGCCCTTGCCTTTGGTCTGATATTTTGGCGTGAAGAAGGATGGCTTGTCTACTAGTGCGGTAGCAGGGGGTAGGAACTCAACTGCAGCCTCTGAAAGTAGAGAAGTGAGACCGATCTGAGGTAGGTGGCAGTAGAGTGTTTTCTTCGCTCGGTCCTGGAATACGTAGACGTAAGGACCATCCCGATGGATCCTCGAGTGGGGACCAGCTATGAACTCCTTACTTACTAGAGAAATGACATCCAGGTAGTTCCAAGCAATGTTGTTCGATCTGTCCAGTGCTACCTCCTGGTTCTTGCAGTCTACACCCACATGTCTAAGGATCCGAGTAATCACTGCACCAAATCCACATGCATTGCTCTTTTTTTTGGTTACTTTCCCCTTGTATCCTGCTAAGTTTGCGGCCAGCACCGCTCCCATGTTGAAGGCAGTAGCAGGTGGGAATGTAGAGTTTCCAAATGCCGGTAGCAAATGCCTCACACCTTGGTACAGGAGGCACAACTCCCATTGCGTGACTGATGCGGCTGTGGTTGTCCCGTATAGCAATGAGCCAATGAGGCGTGTGGCATATCTCAGTACTGGGCTCCGGATAAGTGACTCCTTTGCCTGAGAAGATCAATAAACCCCTGTGCCAATCGTTTCCCAGAAGTTCAACAACTCTGAAGTCCAATAAAGACCAGATGTCCTCTCCCCTGCACTCAATCCAAATAGTCTGCAGAGGTCCATCTTTGTAATCGATCGATTTGTTTTTCTTCAAAAATGCATCGATCGATGCGTTTTTAAAAAAACATACAAGATTTTCCGAGGACATTCCGAGGAACAATTGAGATTCTCGATCGATCGATGGGATTCTCTCATCGATCGATCACAATCTTACGGCCCGGTCCATCTTTGTAATCGATCGATTTGTTTTTGTTCAAAAACGCATCGATCGATGCGTTTATTTAAAAAAAATTACGTTTTGAAACCCCAAACACTAGTTCCTCGGAATTTCCTCGGAATATTCCGAGGATATTCCGAGGAAGAAGAGGGTTTCCTCGGAGTTCCCTCGGAATAATCCGAGGAAATTCCGAGGAAATAGGGTTTTTAAACTGAAAACAACGTTTTGCCGTTTGAATAACACCTATATAACCCTTATTAAGTGTCTTACGTTCATTATGAAGACAAAAATTTGTTCCTTACCGTATAATTAACACTTTTCCGATTGTATGAACGAAATCTCGCAACATAAGACAAACACTTATACCTTTTAATGAACGGTAAAGGGAATACTTTCAATTAGTTTTGAAATTTTTTATTTCATGGTTTATGCTCATCTATACAAAGAATCCTCAATGGTATGCATTACAATTGTATAAGAAATGAAATACGGCAAAAAAAATTGATGTTTTGAAACCCCAAACACTAGTTCCTCGGTATTTCCTCGGAATATTCCGAGGAAATTCCGACGGATATTTTACTATCCGTCGGAATTTCCTCGGAATATTTTCATTTTACCGGGCAAATATTTCGCGAAAATTGAAATTAGAATTCCGACGGAATTCCGACGGATAATATCCGTCGGACCCTAGGTTTTATAACCACGAGCCACTTCTTCTTCCCCATTTCTTTATTTTTCCTCTGCGCGACTCCTCTCTTTTTTCTCCGTCGATTTCCCCCTGAAATCCGACGATATCTCCGGCGATCTCCCCCTTTTCTTACACAAATCATGTAAGGACCCTATCCACTCTCTTAGGTTCTATTTGTTAGGTTTTTGTGTAGTTTTGATAGATTTTTGTTAAGGTGATTGGTTAGGATTGTGAATTCTTTGTATAATAGGTTTAGAATTGTGATTTGGTTGAATGATTTGTTTTGTTGAATTGATTTAGAATTTTTGTATAATTTTTTTTTCTATTTATAAAATCGATTTTTGTATATAAAATCGATTTTTGTATTTTAAAAAATGATTTTTCTATATAAATTCGATTTTTTGGACTTTACAAAAAAAAATTTCTATATAAATTCAATTTTTTGGATTTTACAAAACATTTTAAATATCTATAAAACTTTTTTTGTGATTAAAAACTATTATTTGGGATTTAAAAATATTTTTAATATATATATATTATTAAAACTATTTTTTTGTAATTATTAAACTATTTTTATTTATTCCAACTATTTTTTGTTTATTAGAACTATTTTTATATATTTATTAAAAATTTTAAATATATATAAATCTTTTTTTGTGATTAAATTATTTGGGAATTTTTTTTTTAAAAAAAATTAATTTATATATTTATGTATTTATTAAATATATTTTTTAAATTTACAGGTCTCATGATGATCCGACCCGGCCTCGACAGCGTCGTGGTCGTGGTGGTACGGGGAGCCAGTCTCGGGATTCCAGCCATTTTCAAGATTCCCCTTCGCCCCACAGCTCCAACCATACATCTCCCTCTGCTGCACCCGCTCCTGCTCCTCTCGCTCCCGCTGCTGCATCCGCTCCTGTTCATCCGGGTCCTCCGGGAGTGATGCGTGTTGCGGAGTTGGTTCAACAGCCCGGTCGTGACCATCTTCCGTATCTCACTCCGTATCCACATGGACGGGGTCAAACATGGTAATTAAACATTTTTTTTTCTTTAAATTTGGATTCATTATTAACCGTTTGTTCTTTTACTAAGGTTCAACCGATCCGGGAACGGGATCAGCGCATGGATCAACCGTATGATGTACTCGGCTCTCGACAGTGGACATCCGACTTTCACTCACTTCCCAACCGACAAGCAGGTTCTGTGGTTTCGTCAGTTTGCGGTAAGTATTCTAATTTTTTACTTATATTTTTAATCTTTAATATAAATTTTCTACTAATTGTGTTTTTTTCAGCAAGAGTTCAACTGGAATTCCGATGAGACGCTCTTTATCTATCACCACTTCGTCCATAAAGTAATGGACAACTATGGGAAGCAGATCCACGAGTGGAAGAAGAAGTGGGAAATAAATAAGGTTCGATTTAATTTATTAAACCATTTTTTTAATTTATTAAACTATTTTTTAATTTATTAAATTTTTCTTTTTTTTTATTAAAAGGTCCCAAAGTCGATGAACGACACGGTCTGGAAGGAGTTGTGTGCGCATTGGGATAAGGAAGAGACGAAAGAAACTTCTTCCACCAACTCCACCAACCGCAAGAGCGACCGTAAAGGGAAGGGCATCTACAAGCATAACTTGGGTGCTCAATCTATTGCCACTCTCGGAGATCGCATGGTAAGTTCAACCGTTTTTTCTTCAATTATTTGAGTTTCAGAATTTAAATTTATTGTGCATTTCTTCTAATTTCTAATGTTTCTTTAATTTATGCTTTTTTTCAAGGCGGAAGAAAATGATGGCGAGCCGGTTGATGATCTCGCCCTAATGAGGAGGGCGTATACCAACAAGAAGACCGACCAGATTGATGACGGTCTTGTGAGGGACGTGGTCGACCTGGTCCAAACTCAGGTGGTAGACGAAGTGTCTCAGCTTCAAACCGAGGATGACGCTTCGACGGCTTCGACCAACTTGTCCCGGTTTCGAATCAACGAAATCGTTGAATCCGTAAGTTCTTTGTTTTTAAAAGTTCAATTCATTTATTTTTTGGTTTAAATTTCTAAATTTGGCTTTTTTCTATTCAGTCGGTTCCAAAGAAGAAGGGACGTTTGGTCGGTTTGGGTCGTCGCACCCGGTCGGTTCCCCCTTCTTCTGCACCACCGCCCTTCGTTGATCCAGAAGTACTTACGGCCCAGTTGAAGGACAAAGATGATCGTATATCTTTGTTTGAGACCCAGATGGCGGCTCAACAGGCGGGCTATGAGGCACAGAGGAGGCTGAACCAGCAAATGATGGAGATGATGCAGAGGATGTACCCGAACGAGGTGTTCCCGGACGTGCCAGACCCGTAGTTTTTTTTTTTCCACAAACTCGGAATGTTTTATTTTTATTTGTGAAACTTTGAATATTAATTAATATGATTTCAATTTTACTTTTAATTTCATATTTTCGAATTTAAATTTCAGAAATTTTATCTTTTTAAAAAAATTAATATTTTTTACATTCCGAAGAAATTAATTATATTTTTCACTTGATCGATCGATGCGTTTTTGTTCAAAAACGCATCGATCGATGCGTTTTTGTTCAAAAACGCATCGATCGATGCGTTTTTTAAAAAACGTTCGGGCTATACCGAGGGACAGGTTCCTCTGTTTATTCTGAGGAACTTTTCCCTCGGTATATTCCGAGGGACATATCCCTCGGAAAATTCCGAGGGAGCCGTCCCTCGGAAAATTCCGAGGAACTGGTCCCTCGGTATATACCGAGGGAAAAGTTCCTCGGAATAAACCGAGGAAAATGTCCGTCGGTATACTCCTATCGATCGATGTATATATGTCCAAAAACGCATCGATCGATGAACTTCCGAGGAATTATACCGACGAAGTTCTCCCTCGGTATATTCCGAGGGCATTTCCGACAAACTAGTGATCCTCGGAATTTCCTCGGAAATTTATTTCCTCGGAATTCCGACGGAAAATTCCGAGGGATTTCCGAGGAAAAAATAAATTCCGAGGAATTATTTCCGACGACGTGTTTCGTCGGTATGTCGTCGGAATAACGATATTCCGACGAAATTCCGACAATTTTTTCCCTCAGAATCCTTGATGTTTTCTTGTAGTGTACGGACAGTACTCTTGGTCGATGAGAACAGGAGTGCTAACATTGTCCATTGTGATATCCTCAAAAATAATGTTGGAGGCGATACCGGGGGGAGATCCAGGCCATGTCTTGATGCGAACACCATTACTGGTGTTCTTGATGAGGCATTTCCTCACGGTGACTCCTCTGACTGGTTGCTCATTAGGGTACCTTCCAAGACTTCCTACAGCAATGCCGTGTCCTGGTCCACATTCCACATTCTCAACAATGAGATTTTCAGTACCATCTCCTATGGAAACGCAGTCATCTCCGGTTTTAACCTTTGCCCCTATTAAGTTCACGCCAATGGACCTTCCGATGTGGATACCATCGGTGTTGAGACTCTCCGGAGGTGCATCAATACCAATATTCTCAAGAGTTACGTTCTTGCAGTTGAGAACGTTCATGTGGAAAAGTTTGCTGTTCGTTGATGTTATGCCGATAATTTTCGAGTTTGTTAGACCCGTGAATCGTATGTTCTGTTACCAAAAAGCATATATACTCATTTAAATATAGTTTATTATCATTAAAATTATAGCTAACGTAAGTGAATGTTCTTACAATGGGGAGAGAGTTGCACTTTCCAGTTTTGGCGCAGTCATTGGCCTTCCAGGCGAGTGAGCCTTGACCGTCGAAAATGGCTCCGTTTCCGTTCAAAGTGAAATCAGCAAGATTAGTAAAATCAACCCATCCAGAGTTAGGCTTAACGGCAGCGACCGTAGCTGGAGCTTTCATATTGCCACTCATTTCGAAAGTGACGGGACCCTTGCATGGACCTAAGAACTCACCAAATAGTCACCCTTTGGCACTGTAATCGTGCTCGGTCCTGGTGCTTCACATGCTGTTTTCCACACAGCCGTAAATGCCTATATATAAAAACCATACGTAACTTAATAAAATAAATGAGAATAAAAACGTATAATATATGTAATATCAGATTTGGTACGTACCGCAGTGTCATCGGTTGTTCCGTCTCCTTTGGCTCCTGCTGCTTTAACGTCAAGTGATCCTGCGGCTCCTGCGGCTCCTGCTGGTGCAGCTGCAAGGCCTCCTGCGGCTGCTGCTGGTGCTGTAGCTCCAACCGGTGCAGCTGCATTGCCTCCTCCGGGAACCGTAGCGCCAAGCGGTGCAGCTGCGCCGCTTCCTTTGGGTCCTGGATCAAGGGGTGCCCCGGTTGCTATTGTGTTGGAAATAACCACTACTAATACAAGAAGTACCGTCTTTGCTCTGCGCAAACCCACCATTTTTATTCTCTTTGATTTTGTCTTATTTATACTAGCTTTTTTTTTTTTTTTTTTTTGTTTTTATTGTTTTTGGTTCTGATGATGAGACGAAAGTCCGTTTTATAGCAGCGCAGAAGGAAATTGAAAACCACAAACTCCTTCTAACTAGCTAAAAATAGAATGATATAGAATTAGCAAATCATGCGCGATATCCTTCTGACTTGGTGCGTTTTCTATAAATGGGGTGTTATTTATGTCAATATAACTTCCATTTTTTTCATATAGCTAAAAATATACGTAAACATGTTCTCTTTTTTTAACATGTAGTTAAGTATATATTTATTTACACATAAATATTTGAGAAATTCTCTTATATAGTCATTTTAGTTTAATTTCACAAAAAAAAGTTTTACTGGAGGGTATGCATTTATACCCTTAAGGTTAACTAATATAAGACTTATGGTTTAGATCAAGGGGTTGGGTTTTGGGAATGAATTAAATTTTAAAAATAAAAAATAAATATTAAAAAGTTTCAAAATAAAAAAAGCTATTTTGAATATTTTTTTAGAACTATTTTTATGACAAACACTTAAAATGGCTATTTGAAAAAATTGTCATAAATATTTACATATATATTTTATTTAAATATACTTTCATCATAATTTTAAAACTTGTGTCTCATCTTAGAGTGAACAATATTCCAGTTTACGACTTGGTTTTTGTTCGGTTTTAGGGACGACAAAAGTTGAAATTTGGTTTACTTTGATGCAAGTTATTTTGGTTTAGTTTGGCTTTTGTCTAAGTTATGTTCAAGTTTAGTTAAAATATGCTCAAAACATAAATAAATATTTACTGAGATAATATTATATTATATTATGTATGATATGTTCACATTTGGTTTCAATACTTGTTATTAAAAATATACTTTCGATTAAATGTGATTCTATGTAAGCACAATGTAGGGACCAAGTAGAATCTAATAGAATTCTGATCTTAGTTATTTGAGTTAATTTACAATGGTATGCCACTCATTAATGTAAGTTTTTTTTAATTTTTTATTTAAATAGCCTAGAATAGATACACTCCTATAATTATGGGAGTGCATCTTTTATTCTTCAATCAATTGTTTAATTCTTGAAAATAGTTGTAGGCAAAAATCCATATATGTTAATGTAACCGATTGTGCACATAAATATATTTCATACGATTTCCAAAATATGCAATTTTTGCATTAAAAAAGTTAGATCCAAAAATATTTAAACAAGTAAATAAAAACTATATTTTAGGTTCAATAAATATGTCATAGCTTGGATACGATTTGGGCTCAACACATGGATTCTCCTTTTCGTATTAAACGTTTTAGTATATGGATTTTGAGTTCCATTTAAATTTTCAAAAAATTAGGAATTATTTTCATAAAATTAACATTTGTAGATATCAAGTGTCTCGACCACTGGGAGACTAACAAATCTTTAAATGTTTGTTGTAAAAAAAATAACATTTGTAGATATTGGTCATTCAAAACATATAAAACAACTATTAAATAATGTTATAAAACACATTATACAAAATTTAATTATAAATTTATGTTATAAAATTAAATATTTAAAAATAGACAATCAAGCGCGGGTCAAAATTTAATCTATACTATTAAAGCAGAATCTTTAATAGGATTATGCCTTTGAGTTTGTTACATAATTACCACTCCTATATTTATTAGTTATGTTATTAATTAATTAATTGTTATCTAAATCTAAAAACGTATTATAACATTTAGAAATAAACGTATTATAGCATTTAGAAAGAAGCTGTTTCCATATATATTCTAATCTCCCTTATATTAAACTAATTAATACTTCCTATAAACGAACCCATGAAAATGATATGCTTTACATGTTTCTTCTTCTCTTAAAAAAATTAACCATTCCACAAATGTGTGAATTAATCGTGGCATATAATAAACTAGGATAAGATCCGCGTTTTGCGCATGGGTGAGATTAAAATTACAATATTAAAATGATATAAATATATATGCTAAATTTTAAATAAATCATGAATACTAAAATTGATTTTATTTTACATGCATTATAAATCACGAAAACTAACTGTGTAAGTTGAAAGTAACATGTCCATATATATTTAACAAAAAAAAAAAGAAACATGTCCATATTTACAGAAATTGTATAAAATCCTTGCTCTAGATATGGTTAATTTAACAATTATAAAAGTATGGAAAAATTTAATAATTTGTTTAAGAAATAAAAATTTGAAGTCCATATTCATTTTTGTTTTGTTTTTTCGCAGGGTTTATATAATATCCCATTTGTTCATATTTAGCCTTGAAGCCAGGCTTTTCTGTTTCTTTCGCGGGGTAAATTACCTACACCCCAAACAACAGTTGCATAAATTGGTTAAGGTTTAAAGGCTTCTACATCCAGGTATGGGGTTCAAATTCCAGACTATACAATTTTTTGCAGATTGCGCATTATAGGAGGTCCAGGTTTCAATTCACGGAGAAAGCGATTTATTAAACAATTATGCAGACTATGGAAGAAACGCTTATAAGGGATCTTCAACATGGTGCAAGTAAAATCCGGCCAGACATAGGTCTTCGTAGGACAACTCAGGTGATGCAGTTAGGCGTAGATCCTCATAAGGCATGTAGTATTGTCGGTTGTCGAATATTCTATGTAATCTTTCTCATAATTGTAATATCATAATAAATCAGCGTTTAAAAAAAAAAAATTGAGTTCCAGAAATTATGTAAAACTTGAGCAATAGCACCATAAGGTACCACTTAATATGAACATACCTGTAAGCAGTGTAAAAATACATGACTTTTAGCACATGACATTATTTGTAAATACAAACTAATTATTAAAACCAGGTTAACTTACCCAATCCCCTTATTAAAGAGAGATGAATTTTGTGTGTCCTCAAACCATAAACTGGCTAACCAATTCTTTCTTCATGGTATCATGGATCATGTCTCTTTATCCCATTTAAATATAAAACAATATTAAAATGCTTACAAAATAACATATTAGAATACTTTGATAACAAAATTGAGTTAAAGAACAACTTACTTTGGAATCTACCAAAATCATTTCTAGGGTCTCTCCCACAGGACCCGAGTATTGCTTCCATGTTCGAATCACTTTCACTCTTATTTTCCACATTGATTTGTAAGGTTCCAAATCGTTGACAAAATCAAAACCAGCCATTTAAATCATAACAATGTTTGAAAACGTATATATGTTTGGGAGGTGTGAAAAGAAGGGATCATAAAGGTTAGAAGGAACAAAGCATTTGTTTATATAGAAGAACCAAACAGAAGACCCCATTAGTGCAATAGGTGTAATAAGAAAATATAATATATGTAATTAACTATATATTACCATGGTCACATAAATACGCTGAAAGTTCAGCTACTCTTATGCACATATATAAAATAATTGATTTGGCATGATTTACTCAATTAACGATTTAAAACATTACTATGTTAGCGGTTACAGTAGATAATAAATATACCTTTTCCAAAATGGTATAGGAATCAATCCCATCTCTACAATGTGAAGCTGATAATCTCGCCATGAATTCCCACATTAAATTGATAATTTTGTTGATTGTGTAATTGCATATTTTAGAATCTCAGAAACTTGATTTACTCTGACAGTTGACATAAATATAGATGGGTTTATTATCATTTAAATGTATGTGTCTTTACTGCTTAAGACAAACTTAAACAAAGCTAAATCTTTATGGGATGATATCGTATGTTTCCTTTTTTGGTGGGTTGATTGACCCATACGAGATGGAAATTTTTAGGCCTGGGCATTCGGGGTCCCAATCGGATTTCGGTTTTATCCATTCGGGTTTTAGTTTTTCGGGTTTATCAAAATCAGTCTCATTCGGATTATATGAAAGTTCGGTTCGGGATCGGTTCGGGTTCTATCGGGTTCGGGTCGGGGTTAGTAAATCTTCAAAGAACCGGTACAACCCAATATACTTTCGGGTTTGGGTCCCAATCGGTTTTTCGGTTTAAAAATACATAATTTTTACCTATTTTATAACCAAAATATGAGTAGAATCGGTTCTTCAGTTTTAAAATACCTGATTTGTACTTATTTTGTAACCAAAACTTAAGTAAAATCGATTCAAAAATAAGGAACATCAACCGTGATCATTCAAAATCAAACGAAAAGTAAACATATTTACTGATAAAAAAAACCAAATAAATAAAAGCATAAAACGAAAACGAAGTTCTCATGAAATGAGAAACATTGTTTAACGAAAACAAAATCTAAATCTAAATATTTCAAGATTCAACGGCTATCTTCAACCATCATACTTCATGTAATAGAACCAGCAACCTTCATGTAATAGATAAGTATTTTAGATGTTCAATATTTTTTAGTGTATTTTGGATACATATTAAGAATTGAGATCATGTTTGGTACAAGATCTTTTCGAGGTTTTGAATATTTCGGGTTCTATCGGATATCCATTTAGATTCGGGTTCGGTTCGGATAATACCCATAACCCGAAATACCACAAAACAAGATCCATTCGGTATTTACGTCGGGTTCGGATCGGTTCAGATTCATTTTTATCGGATCGGATTCAGTTCGGGTTTTCGGGTTTTCTGTTTATTTGCCCAGCCCTAGAAATTTTCGTGGTGATCAAATGCGATGCCTAAAATATTGCACAGTCATTATGACTATTTAAAATATGATTATAAATAAATTATTCATTTAAATTTATGTATTGTCTTGACATACATTTATTCGCGAGTTTAAATTATAACTAGGTGTCTTCCTGCACCATGTGCAATAAGAAATTTTTTAAATCTAACTCATATTTAAAAATAAATTTTTTTAAATATTATAGATTTTATTATTTTCTTACTAATATTTAATATAGATTTCATATATATTAAATCAATTTGTATAAAACTAACAAAAATGATATAAAATTATATAATTATGAAAAATTTAGCCTAAACAATATTTATAAAGTTTGTAGATATATAAAAAACTAATGATCTTACGATTAGATATTTAAATTTCTTAAAAAATTATAGAAATTTTTGAAAGCTTTAGTAATACAAATTGTATAATTATACAAAAATAATAATATTTCAAAATTTGAAATATTATATATGAATATATTTATTTTATAGATGATGTATGAGCTATTACCATATTTTAAAAAAGTTTATCAAAAAGAAATATTAATATTAAATGTAATATATAAATTATTACCATATTCTAATAAGTTTGCCAAAAATATAAATCAACATTAAATTAAATTATCCATGTCATATTTTTCCGGAATCCATGTCATCAATTTCAATAGTCATGTCATATTTGTTTTGTGAAATTGATTGTATAGAGTACATGTGGCAAAAATCACTTCGCAAATATAATCTAGTGGATATCACCTTCAGTTTTCAGTTGCTTGCATTCTAAGCATGAAAATGTTGCATGTTATATGAAACTTAAGAAGTTGACCCACATAAAGTAATTTATGCAAGACAATACATGACCGTAATTCATATTCATAGTTTCTTGACCTTAGATCATGTCCATATGATCATAATTCATAACAATGCATGTTGTGAAATCATCTGCTATTTTGCCTTCTCTTACGAAACTATGCTTGTGCAGGAATGGAAATGCTAAGCAACTATTAAAGTTCAACACAGTGATCACTTTATATGTGCTATTCATTGATATAAGTTAACAGAGTAGTGATCCCAGTGGTAGCTGAAAATCACATCTGAAAAACTCACGTATTATAGGAGGTTTATATTGTGTCATTGCATTTTCCGCATAAGAACATATCAATGGCATTCTTAATAATTACTCTAGAAAAAAATGGGTATAAGTAAAATGAAGCTAAGGAGAGCTCTCTGGTCGACATGTCATCAAAATAGTATGTTTGTAAATATAGTACATATTAAATGTTATTTTTTTATTTTGATTCATCTTTAATAATAAAAGGATTATTCTGATGTTTTCTACTATTACACTTTATGATCATTCAACTACTAATAATATCACGTTTCATGTACATATATGTCAGACCATTATTTTTTACATAACACTATATAGATATAATCATTTTAAAATTTTATATGGAACTTTTTAAAAAGTTTCTGTACAGATACTACTCATATGAAGACGATTATTAAACTCTAAATTCTTTACTCTAATATTAAACATTAACCTTGAAAATCACTTCTCCCTAAACCCAATATGATGTACAAATAATCATCTAATTTAATACTTTAATAGTATAAAATATCTCTCAATTTTGGTATATTTTTAAAACAGCATATAGGAGTATGGTTAATATTTTAAATTTAATGTTAACTATTATCCTAACATTTAGGAATAACCAAATCATCGCCCTAACAATATTTTTGGTTTTCTTAAATGATACTCCCTCTGTTTCAAAAAGATACATATTCTAGAAAAAAAATTATTTCTAAATACATTTTTTGTATTTACAATGCCCTTTTTATCAACTAATATTGACTAATTGTAAGTTTCAAGAAAATTAATTACATTTTCTAAATTTTTATTGGTTTAAAATTATAAGAAATAGATAATCACAGAAAAATTTGCATTTAATATTGATATTTAATATGTTTTATTAATCTGTGTGAAAAAACTAAAACATGTATCATATTGAAACAGATGGAGTATAATAGAGCCAAAGCCTGTATTTTTAATATTTAAGTCCTAGAAAACTCAATACTTTGTTAGGAGTATATAGTAAAAATTTAAACACTTTTCTTAAAAAAACATTTAAACACGCTAACCCCAAACCAACTTAGCTAAAATCCTATATTAGTACATAGAATCATCCCATTTAAAAAATAAGATAATAGAGCTATATAAAACGTCAACTGTATATATATATATAAATATATATATATAGTTTACGCACGTTAAAGTTTTATACACATAGAAGCAGTACACTTTCATATTTAAAGCACTTCAGGTTTGTTTATTATCTAATGGGTTGGACTGAAGGTATTTTTCAGGTTATGCCCAAATCAAAGCTCATTAATTTTCCTATATGTTTTGTTGCAAACGTATTATAAAACCCGTATAATACACTATATTAGTTTTTTTTTGTTTAAAATACACTATATTTAGTTCTTTGTTTTTAATTACAAGTAAACAGAATTTAGGCTACACATTTTTAGTTTTTTAGTTTCATCGAATATTAAATTATGTAATGAGGAATATGCTTTGTATTGTATTTGTAAACATAATTTTTTGATATATATATTTAAGAATTTAATAAAATCAATACAACTAGAACATATAAACTCCTAAAAATTAATTTTGGAGTAGAAATATTTTGCGAAGATAAAAAAATCAATACTATTGTATATATTGGACATCAATAATTAACATAACTTCATCTCTACGAAAAAATATTATAAGGAAATAAATCTCGCACTTTGAAAGTGCGGATCAAAATCTGATAAATCAGAATGTTTGAATAATTAATGAAATAAGAATAATAATATGAATATTTATATGATCCAACATCAAATATTAGATATCCCTAATTATTTAATATAAAATGGCCTCTAAAACACTACCTTGATCTTCTTTAGATCAAGGCCGGCCTGGCGCCACAAAGAAACGGTCAACGTTACTTAGACCACCACCATCGGGGGACTCTTAACCCAGTTTCAAAACAAAAGCCCAATAAAAATAAATAAAAAGGATAAAAATGAGAGAACCGGTGTTTAATTTGGGTCTTTTGGAGTCGGTAAGGACCCTTACGTGTCACTTGATGAATGGAACTCCCATTTATGTCTCTCTCTCTCTCTCTTTCGTCGGGGCAAGAAAGCCGAAATCACTTCTTGTCTCTTCCTCCCCAAATCTCGATCACTCCTTCTCTGTCGATTTTGATCTCCATCTTCGCTGGTGTCAGGATTGTTATTACAAAGGCGATCCAATCTCGATCACTCCATCTTCTCTGTCTGGATTCAAAGCCGATTATGTTTTGTTTCACCGAAGAACCTCAAAAGAAGAAGGAAAGATAGAGAAAGATAGAGAAAGAGAAGAATTCAAAGATGAATTCAAAGACGATTTCTCGTTGGACCCTGTAAGTGAAGAAAGCTCTCACCTTTTATCTTCGAATGGATCTATGAAAGGAATGTTCTTTATTAGTGTTTAGACTTGTTTTGTTGTTGCATGCATCATCGAGCTCGTTGGGTCTTGCTTAGTTCTTGAGTTTGTGTATGGTTTTGTTCTTTACCAATTGGGTATAGAATGGATTTATCAAAGATTTGTTCATTATCAGTGTTTATTAATTTGATTAGTTTGATTGGTTATAATCTCACTTTTAAATCTTTTGCTCTCTGATAGGTTTTAAACACAGTAGCAAGCACTTCTCTGCTTTGTGGTTCTATGAAGCAACATGGTTTCACTCAACTATACATTCGGGTTAGGTCCTCTCAAGCTGCTCAACAAAGGTTCGTGTGAGTTTTACTCTTACAAGCTTGAATTTAGTTAGTGTATGTTATGGTAGTGGACATTTAGTTTAGCTAAGACCCGTTTCTTAGTCTTGGTTCCATTTTTTGGAAGCAGGCTCTCGTCTAAGGCCATGTAGAGTGAAATGGGAAGACAATAACCACATCACAGACAATAACCAAACAGGAAGACAACAAGGAGGAGGTAATTTGTTTCTTCTAGACTCTGTATGCTAATGTTCGGTTTAGTTTGTTTGAGTTTGACTGCAATGTCTTGTGTGTGCTAGTCGTATGATAAGTAATTATTTGGCTTAACTTAACTTAGTTTGTCGGTTTAGTTTGTTTGAGTTTCAATGCAATGCAAGATTTTAGTTGTTGAAGTAACTTAATGCTTTGTTTGAGTTTCAATGCAATGCAAGTACACTTATCTTTTAATGCTTTGTTAGATAGGTTGGAAATTAAATGGACTTTCGTCTGATGGTATTTGTTAGTTGTGTTGATGTTATTAACATTTGGTGGTTGTGGAATTAAAGGGACTTTAGTATCGTTGATGTGATTAACATTTGGTGGTTGTGCCATTAAAATCTGTCTAACTTAAACTTGCCTTTAAAATCTGTCTAACTTGTTTAAACAAGTTAATTCTTTCTCCTTCGCTATTTCATTCTCCTTTTCTATTTCCTGCAAATCCATAAACAATTTTATGGATTCATATTCTCATTCTTCTAGCTTTATAGACCTCTTAAACAATCAACAACAAAACACTCAACCTAGTATACAACTCTCTGCCTCGAATATCTCTGTCTTTGGTACACAATGGACTGAAGATGCACACTTGGAAGCTCACACTGTGGAAGACCGCAAAGAGATACGGAAGTGGACACCAACAGAGGACGTTGTGCTTATCAGTGCTTGGTTGAACACTTCAAAGGATCCGGTTGTTGGTAATGAGCAAAAAGCAATTGCTTTTTGGAAACGAATTGCGTCTTATGTTGCAGCAAGTCCAAAGCTTGCTGGTTTGCAAAAGAGAGAGGCAAGTCACTGCAAACAAAGGTGGGGAAAAATTAATGAGGGCATATCTAAGTTTGTAGGTTGTTATGATGCTGCAACAAAAGAGAAATCAAGTGGCCAGAATGAGACTGATGTGATGAAAATGGCTCATGAGATTTTCTTCAATGATTACAAGGTGAAGTTCACACTTGAGCATGCATGGTTGGAGCTTCACCATGATCAGAAATGGTGTGGAGCTTCAACTACTAAAGATAAAGTGCAGTCAAGAAGAAGGAAGCTAGATGACCAATCTGCTCAGTCATCAACCTATGTGCCAGGAGAGGAAGATCAATCCGCAAAGCCTGTTGGTGTTAAAGCAGCAAAGGCGGAAGCTAAAATTTCTGTGAGCAAGCCGATTTTGGAAGAGGAAAGAAGGGAGTTTCAGAGCATGTGGGAGATTAGGCAGAAGGACTTTCCTTTGAAGGAGAAGCTGAACAAGCAGAAATTGCTTGACAGCCTAATTGCCAAGACTGAGCCACTTAGTGAACTAGAACTTGCTTTGAAAAATAAGCTAATTTCAGTGTTAGTTTATGGATGTTTAATGCTTATGCTTTGTGTTTCTCTTAATGCTTTTGGTCAGTGTCTGATGTTTAATGCTTATGCTTTGTGTTTCTCGAGTCTGTAAGATTATGGTCTTTCTTAATTAATGCAAAAATATTAGAGTTAATCCGCTCAGTTTTAATGTGGTTAAATGTTTATTTACATGTCTGATTGTGTAGTTTTGGTACCAATGCAGACAAAACCCGAGATCACTGTCTTGTTAGAGTTGTGTCTGCTTGTGTTCCACCATAATTTCTTCATTCATGATCACTGTCTTGTTTATTTACATGTCTGATTGTTGTTGTATTGGTGTATCTCGTGTTGTCTTGGTCGTCTGATGTATCTTTTGCTCTCTTTGTTTTTATTGCAGGTGGAAGCGTGTTGTCTTGGTCTGTGGTGGTCTGATGTATTGTGACAAAAGAAGATAATATGTTCCTTGTGACAGAAGAAGACAATATGTTGTACCAAAAAACTTGTTGTATTGTGTATCTCGTGACAATATGTTGTATTGTGTATCTCGTGACAACTTGCTGTATTGTGTCTCATGTTTTCTTTATAAGTTGTACCAAACCTTAATGTTTTCTTTATAAAAACAACAATACGAGAGAGAGCAAAAGCAAATGCAAAGCTATTGTTACTTCTTTTTATTTTTCTCCAAAGCTATAAGATTTTGTTTCTTCACATTTTTCTTCTCATTTCTTTCTTAGCATTTTCTAAATGGCAGCTTCTTCTTCAAATAATTTTGAAGAAATGGATGATAATTTCGACCAAATTTTCGATCAACAATTCGAAAATCCTCTCATTCATCATGGTAATCATCAAGAAGCGGCTAAGTAAAAAAAACGAGCCTATATTGAAAGGCAACGTGAACAAGGGCAACATACCCTTCTCAAATATTCCGACTCCGTTTTCGAATGAACAAATCCTTGTTCATGCGTATTGTTGATCAACTCTCCGCTGAAATCTCATACTTTCAACAAAGAAGAGATACTACTGGAAGGTTCAGTCACTCTCTGTTACAAAAGGCAACGGTAGCAATTCATATGATGGCATATGGTTGCCCAACTGATGCGGTTGATGAGTACCTCCGACTTGGTGAGACCACCACGCTTTTATGCTTGGAACATTTTGTTGAAGGAATCATAAATTTATTTGGATATGAGTATCTAAGAAGACCACACCAGAAGATCTTCAACGACTATTCGATATTGGAGAGATACGCGGATTTCTGGGGATGATAAGAAGCATTGATTGTATGCATTGGGAGTGAAAGAATTGTCCGACCGCATGGAAAGGTCAATATACACGTGGATCAGGAAAGCCAACAATTGTTTTAGAGGTTGTAGTTTCACATGATCTCTGGATATTGCATGCGTTTTTTGGACCTCCAAATACATTAAACGATATCAATATTCTTGATCGATCACTAGTTTTTTATGATATATTACAAAGTCGAGCTCCAAAAGTGAATTACATTGTCAACGGATACGAGTACCATTTGGCTTACTATCTCACATATGATATTTATCCAAAATGGGCTACTTTTGTCCAATCTATTCCACTTCCACAAGGTCTGAAAGCATCCTTATTTGCTACATATCAAGAAGGTGTACGTAAAGATGTCGAGCGTGCTTTTGGGGTCTTGCAAACTCGATTTGCCATGGTAAAAAATCCAGCTCTTTTGTGGGATAAAATAAAAATTGGAAAGATAATGAGAGCATGTATCATTCTGCATAATATGATAGTAGAAGACGAACGAGATGGGTACACTCAGTTTCATGTATCAATTTTCGCACAACTGGAATCAAACCAAAGTTCACAAGTATATTTCACGTATTCTACATATATGCCTTCAAATCTCGGCAATATGATGAGCATTCGGAATCGAGTTTGTGATAAAACAATACATCAACAATTGAAAGATGATTTGATTGAGAATATATGGCAAAAATTTGGAACAAATCAAGATTTCAACTAATCAGCTTTTTCTCGTTTACGATTTGTATTTGTATTTTTAATATGCTCTTATGTCATTTTTATTAAAAAAATTTATGTATGTTTTTCTTTAATGTTATGATATCCAATCATTCAACTTAAAAAAAATCATTTAATGTTATGATATCCAATTATTCAACTTAAAAAAAAAATCCTTTAATGTTATGATATTCAATCATTCAACTTAAAAAAAAAAATTCTTTAATGTTATGATATCCAATCATTCAACTTAAAAAAAAAAAAATCTTTAATGTTATCATAACCAATCATTCAACTTTAAAAAAAAAAAATTTAAGAACTTCAATGAGGTTTTGTTTTCTCATTGGACAATGAAAAACTTATCAAATCACAAAATTAACTACAATTTATTTATTAGAACTCAAAAAGTTCTCTAACCAATGGAGATGGTCTTAGAACACTAAATGATCTTCGAAGATTCTTTGACTCTCAAGTGCAAAATGGGTTCGAACAGAGGTTAAAAGATATATATATAGCAAGGCATATTTATGAAACTTTCTTGTCAGCATTAGGAGGGGCCGGTTAGCAGGGGTGTCAAAATGATCTATAACTTATGATCTGGCTCAGCTCAGCTCGTTTTTTCATGAGCACGATCTCTATATTTTAAGCTCATTTAATAAATTAGTTTAATGATCAAGCTTAAATTAGATCACGAATTATATGAACGATCTTTAATGAACATGAGCTGACTCATGAGTTTGTTCATTTTTTATTTACAATAATATATAATATATTTTATATATTATATTTGGATAATTTCTATTTTTTTATGTAAAATAGAGATAATTTCTATATTTATTATATTTATCTTCTAAAATTAAAATGTCAAACCAAATCTTCTTAAAAGATAATATCTATATTAATCATAGTTATCTTCTAAAATTAAAATGTAAAACATACATATAAGACATTGAAGATGAATTGGCTCAAAACTCTCACGAAGAATAGGGTGCACTAAGATACATTAAGATATTCAATAGGGTCCCTTTAAGCTTGGAGTTAACCAATATTAGATCACGAGTTATATGAACGATCTTTAATGAACATGGGCTGACTCATGAGTTTGTTCATTTTTTATTTACAATAATATATAATATATTTTATATATTATATTTGGATAATTTCTATTTTTTTATGTAAAATAGAGATAATTTCTATATTTATTATATTTATCTTCTAAAATTAAAATGTCAAACCAAATCTTCTTAAAAGATAATATCTATATTAATCATAGTTATCTTCTAAAATTAAAATGTAAAGCATACATATAAGACATTGAAGATGAATTGGCTCAAAACTCTCACGAAGAATATGGTGCACTAAGATACATTAAGATATTCAATAGGGTCCCTTTAAGCTTGGAGTTAACCAACATTGAAGATATAAGAACTAAGATATTCTTTTTTGGCTCAAAACTCCCATGTTTCGAATCATACATTAAGTACTACTCAATATTAGTCACTCTTTAGCTGGTAAACTCCAAGCTTAAAGGGACTATTACCTATTTATATTCTGTAAAAAAACTTAGATATTATTTAATATTCCATCTAATGGAATCATCTCCACCAGAGCGGATGGATGCATGGTGGACAAGCGACTTTACTTTTTATCCGGTTTACATTCTTCGGTGCAAGCCGCTGGAATCATTTTCCCGGTGACAGTAGGCTTGACGTTAGAACATGCCGAGACAGCTGCTCCCTCTTTACCAGTGCTGACCAAGTTTATGTCAGCCAAAGCAACATTCTTGCAAGGACAGCCTGGGCTGCAGTTTAATTGCACAGCAATCTTTGTTGATGATGTGCCCCTAATGTTCTTGAAGCTCAGGTTCTCCAACTGCACCTTTGATGGCTGCACATATATTTAATTAAATAGAGATTTTAAAATGCTTGGTCAAATATTCACTATAAATGCGTTTTGAATATACCAAAGATTTTGATTCAGTTACATACCCCTGATTTGCATTTGCCATGAGGGCAGTACACTTGGTCGACGAGAATGGGCAAGCTAACATTATCCATGGTGATATCTTCAAAGAGAGCGCCGGAGACGAGACCAGGGGGAGATCCAGGCCATGTTTTGATACGAACACCATTATCGGTATGCTTGACGATGCATTTACGAATGGTGATTCCTTTCACTGGTTCCTCATTTGGGTACTTTCCAAGACTTCCGATGGAAAGACCGTGTCCTGGTCCACATTCTACGCCCTCCACAAGTAAATTTTCAGTACCGCCTCCAATGGAAATGCAGTCATCTCCGGTTTTGATCTTTGACCCTCTTATGGTGACACCTACGGACTTTCCGACGTGGATACCATCGGTGTTGAGACTCTCAGGAGGTGCGTCAATATGAACATCTTGAAGAGTTACGTTGGTGCATTGATGGATGTTCATGTGGAATAGCTTGCTGTTTGTTGATGTTATGCCGCTAATTCTCGAGTTATCGAGTTGCGTAAGTCGGATGTTCTGTTACCAAACCACACACACATGCATACTTGGTAAATGAATATTAAAAAGTAAGTCAAAATCTAGTGATTAATTTAAACCTAGTTGAAAATGCTTACGATGGGGAGATTGTTGCATTTGCCGGTCTGTTTGCAGTCATTGACCTTCCAAGCCACTGAGCCTTGACCGTCAAAAATGGCTCCGTTTCCAATCAAATTGAAATCCTTGAGTTTTCTGAAATTAACCCATCCACTATGTGGTTTTCGGGTGGTGACAGCAGATGGAGCCTTAAGATTGCCATGCATTTCGAAAGTGATAGGACTTTTGCTTGGACCTTCGAGTAGTAATTCTTCCACCAAGTAGTCACCCTTTGGCACTGTAATCGTTGTTGGTGTTGTTGCTTCAATAGCTTTTTTCCATACTGCCATAAATGCCTATAATACCATATCGAACTGCACCACATTATTCTTACGTAAAAGCCATAATAGAGGGAAGAAAAACTTATATAATGTAAAAAGATTTGGTATACGTACCGCAGTGTCATCGGTTTTGCCGTCTCCTTTAGCTCCAGATGCTTTAACATCAATTGATGGACCGCTTGGGCCTTTGAGTCCCAACTTATCACCAATAGGTGCAACAGCTCCTTTGATTTTACCTGATGCAGCAGAGGCAGCAGAAGCGGCAGATGCAGCTGAGGCAGCAGATGCATTGGATGCAGCTGATGCAACAGATGCAGCAGCTCCTTTGACTTTTTTGGCTACTTTAGAACCAACTGATTCTTCTTTATCTTCTTTCTTATCATCTTTTTTATCACCTTTCTCACCTTTAGCATCTTTTTTATCACCTTTGTCGTCTTCATGTAAGTTTCTTTGGACTCCAACATCTTGTTCTTTGAGATCCTTGGCAGCGTTTGCTATTGAGATGGCCATAACCACTAGTAGTACAAAAAACAACGCCTTAAGTCGCAAGCCCACCATCTTTTATTGTAGTTAATTTACCTTATTGATACTTGTAATTTTTTTTTAGCTTCTTTTTATGTTTATCCTCTTTTTGTGTTTTGTTTTTGTTTTCTGATTTGTTCTGGTGAGTCGAGAGCTCGGTTTATAGAGGAGCACAAGGAGTCTGAAAACCACAAACTAAACATAGTATCGAGTAACATGTTGAGATGAGAGAGTTATGCACGATCCTATTGACTTGGTGCGTTTTCTATTTATGGAGTTATATATATACAAATGAAGGATTTGCGGACGATGATGAAGACTAGTTAATAGGCTTAGACTATACGACAATTAAGTAAATGGGACCAAACGTGAAGAATAGTTGATGGGCTTCGTGAACGATGGAATAGTACCGTTTTATTTCAGACTATACTAGAAAACCCCCTAAAAGACAAACGTGGAGAGCGGCGTTAGTGTCTATTACACTCAAAGGGGAAGAAGGATCGTCTCTTTCGTTCATTCCACAAAACTTCTTGAAGTCTTGTTATGTATGGTGTGGTAGCCAAAACCCACCTTCTCGGCTTTCTTTACATGTTAGATAGCATTGGTAGGATTGATTCTAGTTTTTGACCATACCTAGTTATATCATTCAACACCTGAGCTAAGAGCTGGGAACCCTAAGACACTAAGGAATGAAATCATTAGAGAGAGACTAGGGTTTCATTATTTTTGAGGTACGTTGAATCTGATATGTATTTGAAAGTGATTCAAGATTCCCAGTGATGAAAGTTTTAGTAATCTGGAACGGTGAGAAAATAGGGCTCCCTCTTTGGAAATTTTCCCATGGAGGTTTTAGAGGAACCATTGTTGTAGATTCTTGGCAACTTCTGAAGGTTTCTGTACCGCCTGTTGAAATAAAAGTTGGTTCTTTTTACTGTCTATTGTGATCCTGAGACATTGAAGTCGTCGAATTCATTTTTCTATTTATTATTTGTTATAGGTACTTTTATTACTGTTATTAACTTATTATTACGGTTGCTATATTCTGATCAGGTTGTGAGACGATCACAGGTGAGATTTTTTTTAAAAAAACATCACATACAGTGGCTATTACGCGTCTTACCATTAACCAACACGCTGTGGAAACAAGCGCAGTAAAAAATACAAGCGACAACCGATGATCTAGAAAGCCGTATGCTCACGAATCACGATGCCATCAACATGACAACATATGGCGGGACTGATATTTATTGGAGCGTGGGAAGCAGTTGGTTTAGCTGGTAATAATCCGGTTCAATGTTATACATCTCTTTTCGCTTGCATATAACCTGTAAATTATTGGTCGCATACTCGCAGACAGAACATAAACTTTGTTGTTTTCATTACTAATCCGGTTCGTTAATAAAGATAATTGTTTTGTTTGAAATAATTCGGTTCAGTGTGTAACTCCCTATATATTGTTCCTCACCTGCTATGCTAAGCTTCAGTACTGTGAACATAAATTTACTTCAAAGTTTCGATAGTCGTCTACTTTTACAATAAATACTCCCTCCGTTTCGATTTAATTGTCGTTGTATGAAAAAAAATTCGTTTCAACATAAATGTTTTTTTAGAGTTTCAATGCAAAATTTATTAATAAAATTGTCTATTTTATTTTTTTATTAGTTGAAAAATAGTTAGGTGTATATGTTTTCTTAATCCGTGTGCATAAAGTTAAAACGATAATTAAAATGAAACGGAATGAATAATAAACAAGGCCACTTGCGTAATTGTTGATGGTGAATTCGATTCTCGTAAAAACAGTACTTACAAAAGTTTGTATCGTAAGAATAAGCATTTTGCCTTGATTGCTTAAATCTATATTAGAAACATACGTAAAGTGTTAAGTTCAAAAAAAAAAACATACGTAAAGTGTTTGGTAAAAATAAAATTCAAAGTGGTGGGAAACTTTTTAGCCTTCTGAACTTTGAAGATCACCCACAGCACAACTGCCCCCACCCACCATTGCTTTTCTACTTTTACATTTCTCTATTTATTAAACAAAAAATCTTAAATATCATAATCAACACGTCCAAAATTAATACTCCCTCCGTATTTTAATATAAGTCGTTTTAGAATTGTGGACATAGATTAAGAAAATCATTAATTTTTTATATTTTCTAAACAAAAACATCATTAGTTATTTACCTAACCACAAATCAACCAATAATAAAATAGAAAGTATATTATCAGTGTTAATAAATTTTACATAGAAAACCGAAAACGTCATATAATTTGGAACATAAAAATTTCTCTAAAACGACTAATATTAAAAAACGGAGGGAGTGTTATTCTTGAAGGTATCTTAAAATTTTAAACTCGGCGGTGTTTTACTTTATAGTGAAACAGAGGGTAAATTATGTAAAATCACATTTTCAAAGTTTTAATTCTAAACCATCAACCATGCATATCTTTTTTAACATTACCATGCATATGCTTTGTCCACCTTCTTCGATAGTCCAGCCCTCCTCACAAAAGAGGCTTTCTCAAATCACGCTAATCATATAATTCCACTAACAAAATGTGTATATAAATATAGATAGAATAGTGATCCTCGATCCAAACCATGTAGAAATATTCCCTAAGGCCATCATTATCGGAGGTGCTTAACCGTATCTTAAGTTATTTAAAAAAAAAAAAAAAAAAAAAAAAAAAACCTAATAATGTAAGAGACGTCGCCTAATTAAAGCGCAACAAGAGACGTCCTTTACGGAACACACGTAGCGACGTCTCCATCTCTCTCTCATCTTCTGAAACTTCTCCGTGAAAACTTCCACCGCCGGAATCGCCGCCGTCTCAGTCGCTTCACCACGTCCTCATCAATCGTCGCCATAAGAAAGGAGTACGCCAATCAGTGGAACCAGCACGGTCTCGGTGGAGATAACGTGAAGGGTGTTGACTCTTTTTTTTACTCTCTTTGATCTTTTTTTTTTTGCAGAAGCCTGATGGCGCCTTTGCTCAATCCCGTCGTGGGTTCCATGTGGACTTAGGAACTCGCGAGAAAGATGTAGGGATTGAATCGGATCGATTCCAACAGATTTGGATTTTCGTTTGAATTTTAATTTAGGTTGGGGTCAATTGAGGAGATTCAAGTCGCATAAGAAAGGAGTAGGCCAATTGAAAAGGGTTTAGTTTAGTTTTTGTGATTTTCTTTGGTCTGATCCTGATCAGAAGAGTGAAGGATGGTCTGATAGCGATAGAGGTATCTCTTGCACGTTTGGTGCATTATTGAGCGTGGACCAATTTCTTGTCTGCTCTTTTGAGATTCTGAAACCTGCCCCATCTTCAAGCTGTATTGCTCTCAAAAAGGTTTGTTTCTCACTACACCAAGAAGCGTTTCTTCTGATAATACAATTTGCTTAGCTTTGTTCTGTTCTCAACATAACTTAACAGCAATCCTCTGGGGAAATATCTCTACTAGTTGTGTTTAGTTTTTGTGATTTTGCTTCACTTTGATGTCTGACTGAATCTCTTCTTTGTTGTGATTCATCTGTGTTCTTGTAGGGATCTTTTAAGGGAGGAAGACCAGTGGTTATATGAATGATATTCAAGAGTTTGAGCCTGTGGTAAAGCCGCGAAGTTGTGGCTGGTGGTGATGGAATCAAACTATCCTCATCGCAACTGTGTATGTGCCTACTGCTAGAGGACCTTTCCTTGAGGATCTCTCTCGCTCTGTGGTGCCTCCAAAGAAGCCAAGCATAGCTGAGGAGCCTGCAACATCTCTGTCTCCGTTCTCTACGGCTCGTGCATCTCACAACACATATAACTCTTCTTCTCTTACCATTCTTCTCATGCTCAAAAAATAATCAAAAACTTTTTATACATTTTTATCACAAATTCATACATTTTGATCACAAATTCATACATTTTGATCACAAATTATACAATACTCAAAAACAATGTTTAATTTTTTTTTTAAGAACCCCTAAATAAGATACTTCCATTAAAACACAAAAATGTTGATGTTTCTTAGCTAGGTCTCTTAAATAAAATTTAATATTTAAAAATCATTAAGAGACCCAAAGTGAGTTATCGGGTTAACGATGCTCTAAGGTCTGAAAATAAAATGGAATTAAACTCTATTCATCTTATTTATATAAAACTACCTACACGTCTTTATAATATTGATGTCTTTGCATTTTTCGTGATGATGAATTAATACATTTCGCAAATGATGGCGAATTTAATTAGATCTATCAAGTTTAGTAGTTTACTATGTGAATTGTTTTTCTTTTCAATTAGAAAGGTCATCGGGGAATGACTATCGTTGTATAAACATACAACATTTTAGATTTATTAAATAGTAGAGGTTAATTATTATGTGCTGAAAGCTTTTTTTTTTTCAAGAAAAAATATTATGTGATACCACATTTTTGACCATAGTAATACTATATATGTAAGTTATATCTACAACATCTGAAAACGAAGAAAAAAATGTTGTCACGAAACAGACTTGCCGACAATCACGTATACTAAAGATCGTCGACTAGTGTGGAAAGCTGGCGATCTCCACAAATGTCAAATGACCATTTGTCTGGCTCAACACCAGTACCCATGCTTGATGTGTTTGTTTTGTTGTTCAACTATAATATTTAATACTCGGAAACAACCCTTTATAAAGCCCTTTAACTTCCATTATGAAGGATCACTATTCACTAACAAGGTGCATGCTTGGACAAACAGTCAACGTCTTACCAAAGCTTCTTTTCGGGATCTATCTTTTTGTGGAAACTCCTTCACTTGGACAAACAGTCAAGGTGATGGTATCATCTCTAAAAAATTGGACCGTGTATTGGTGAATGACATGTGGCTGTTTACCTTCTCTAATGCTCTTGCGGTCTTCGGCGAGCCAGGTATATCAGACCATAGTCCATGTTGCGTATTCTTGGATGCAGCAAACCAAAAGCATAAACGGCTCTTCAAATTTCAAGCGTTCCTCAATGACAATCCAGAATTTCCGCTCATTGTAAAGGAATGTTGGGAGTCTCTGCAATTCGACGGTACCTACATGTTTCGTGTCTCCAAAAAGCTTAAGCAACTAAAGAGTATCATTCGCTCCTTTAGTCGACAGAACTACTCTGGTATTAAGTTGCGTGTAGCTGAATCTTTTGCAGAGCTACTTGCTTGCCAGCAACAGTTGTTATCAACTCCATCTCCATCACTGGCTCTTAATGAGAGGGAAGCTCATCGAAACTGGTTCCTCCTTGCAAAGGCTGAGGAATCCTTTCTGTTCTAGCGGTCACGGGTCAACAGACTTCGTGATGGCGATTGTAACTCAGCCTACTATCATCGTTCTCTTCGGACAAGACAATCACTAAACCAGATCCTTTTTCTGCTTGTTGAGAACGATGCTATTATTGACTCTCGCGAGGGTTTACAGGAGCATGTAGTTCAGTTTTACTCTAATCTGCTAGGGGGACCTGTTACCAATTCCTATCTCCCTCAGGATGAGGTTGCGTCCCTGATCCCATTCAGATGTTCTCCTGATACTGTTGATAAGCTGTCTCCTCCCTTCTCGCATGATGATATCCGCAAGGTTTTCTTCTCTCTGCCGAAGAGCAATGCTCCTGGACCAGATGGTTATCTTTCTGAATTTTTTATTGCAAATTGGGATACTGTTGGAAAGGATATGATAGCTGCTGTCTCAGAATTTTTTTCGTCAGGTGTTATTTTACAACAGTGGAACGCTACAATCCTTTCTCTTATTCCCAAGAAAATTAATGCCTCTGGGATCTCAGAATTTAGACCCATCTCTTGCCGTAATACGGTCTACAAGGTGATCTCCAAGCTGCTGGCGAACAGACTCAAAGAAACCCTTCCTGACATTATCTGCAATACTCAATCCGCTTTCATTCCAGGAAGACTCTCGGTAGAGAATGTTCTAATGGCTACAGAAGTAGTCCAGGGATATAATTGGAAAAATATCTCCAAGAGATGCATGCTGAAGGTGGATCTTAAAAAGGCCTTTGATTCTCTAAACTGGAACTTCATTATTATGGTGCTTCGGACACTAAATTTTCCGGGCCACTTTGTCAAGCTTATCGAGCAATGTATCACCACTACCAAGTTTTCGGTAGCCGTAAACGGTGAATTATGTGGCTTCTTCAATGGTACGAAAGGGTTGAGGCAGGGTGACCCTCTATCACCTTACCTTTTTGTCCTTGCTATGGAGGTGCTTTCTCAACTACTGAATACTGAGTTCAACTCAGGGCGTATTGGTCATCAGACGGCTGCGTTGAATCCACAGGTCACTCATCTGGCCTTTGCAGATGATATTATGATATTTTTTTATGGAGAAAAGGAGTCATTAGCTAATATTGCCTCTACTCTTGACACTTTCTCTGAATGGTCCGGCTTAACGATGAATAGAGACAAGACCGAGCTCTTTGTGGCGGGATTGAATCAAAGACCGAGCTCTTTGTGGCGGGATTGAATCATGTGGAAACTGTAGACATCCTTAGTCTAGGTTTCTCCCTTGGATCATTGCCCGTTAGGTATTTGGGACTGCCTCTTATGCATAGGAAGCTCCAAATTTGCGACTATCGGCCTCTGCTTGATCAACTAAGAAGGCGTTTCTCATCATGGACATCTCGATGTCTTTCTTTGCTGGGAGAAGGGAGTTAATAATATCAGTAATATTTGGGACTCTCAATTTCTGGTTTTCTTCTTTCTTATTGCCTAAAGGTTGTATTGCCTCTATATCATCATTGTGCTCAAGATTCTTGTGGAATGGCAATATAACAAGTAAAGCAGCAGCAAAGGTCTCTTGGATTTCGGTTTGTCTTCCCAAAGAGGAGGGTGGTCTCGGCATCAGGGAGCTTTCTCAGTGGAACAAAACACTTAATTTGAAACTGATATGGCTTCTCTTCTCTGAATCTGAGTCTTTGTGGGCTGTATGGTCGAAATCAAACAGGTTAAAGAGGACAAGTCTATGGAGTCAAGATATTAACAAGCAATCTTCTGGTATATGGACCACCATTCTCAGCTTAAGGGATGATGCAGAACCTTTTATTAGGTGTCAGCTTGGTAATGGTGAAAAAGCCAGCTTCTGGTACGATCATTGGTGTGAAAAGGGTCCTCTCATCAAATTTTTTGGTCCTTCGGGACCTACACAGCTTAGCATCTCCATTGATTCCACTGTTGCTTCGGCTTGCTCTAAAACAGGGTGGAGAATCAAACATGCCCGCTCCACCCAAGCAGAGGATTTCCAAATCTTCTTGTGCTCGATTCCATTGCCCTCTCTCTCACCTACAACAGATTCTTACTACTGGCAGGTTGCTGATGTGAGCACAAACTCTTTCTCTGCAAAGCTAACATGGGAAGCGCTTCGTCCTCGTGGGCAGACTCAAGTTTGGTCAGACGTTATCTGGTTTAAAGGTTCAACGCCAAGCCATACATTCATGATGTGGGTCGCTCAGCTAGACAGATTACCAACTCGATCTCGTCTGGTGTCATGGGGACTTCAAATTGCTGATTGTTGCTGCATCTGCAACACTTTCCTGGGAAACGCGAGATCATCTCTTCCTTAGATGCTCTTACAGTGAACATATTTGGTCTGTTGTTACAACTCGGCTTGGGTACAGGCAGACACTCTTTCACACTTGGACAGCCTTCATCTCTTGGTTAGACATAAAGGACAACATATGCTCCTCCACTCTTTGCAAACTCGTCTCTCATGCCACCATTTACAAAATATGGCAGGAGAGAAACAATCGCCTTCACAACAACTCCACCACTCCGCCTCTAGTCCTCTTCAAGTCCATTGACAAACTGATACGAGACTTCATACTTGCGAGACAAAAACGCAAGAACTTTAAGAAACCGATGCAAGCTTGGCTCAGATATGACTAAGCTTCTATCACTTTGCTTCTATTAGCTATTATAGTTCTCTTAGGCCTCTCTCTGTTTTTATTTTTTTTGTCTTAGATTGGTATCAGGTTTAAAACTTTTTGTAAAAGCAAAACTCTTTGATAATGATATTCACATACTTATATAAAAAAAAAAAAAAAAAAACACGGTGCATGCATGTTGATTAATTAAATAATTTGGGAAAGGGGATGTACATATCAATGATATCATGCATATATGCCATGTGTAACATAGATGATTACCTGACCAAACTCACAACTTATCTAAACAAACTAGCATATGATTCTGAAAAGGAAATTGTCTATTGCATTTGCTTGCATGATTTCAGAATAGATATAGCAAGACTGTTAGAAATACGTGTGAAAATCTGTTAGGTTAAGATCAATGTCCTCATAAATGCTGAGATAAGGATTTTACAACCATAAAATAGTGACAATCGCTATGATATGGCCTATCCTAATCACATTATTTGAAACGACACCAATTGAATCAAATAGCTTTTGCTGCATGATTACATCATTTGTCCCAAATCAAACCGAATGAAACCGGATAATATCAAATTGGTTAAGATTAACTCGGACCGAATAATTCAACATTAATTAACCCTGACCGGGAGAGATAAATGTCTTTTTAATTTTTAAAACAAAACATAAAGAGAGATTTGTCTTATCGTGGCTCGAGGCTTTGTCTCCTCTGCGCGTGAAATTCTCGTTAGTGACCCTCACGATCTCTCTCTCTCTCTCTCTCTCCTATAACTCGGATCACCACATGACTCTATCTCCTTCTCATTTCCGTTAAACGCAGAACCAAACTCCCCTAAAGGTTCGGTCTTTTCTCCTTCTCTCTCCGAATAGATCCCAAAAAAAAAACACATTTCGGAAACAAACTTCTCAAGGCCCTTGAGGGGGAAGGAGGGGGAGAGACGAGTTTGATCTGATTTGATTGATGTCTGGAGCTGTATCTGGTTCCAGGGACATGGGTTTCGTCGACAACAACAACAAGAAAGATGGAGACGACGGAAACACTTCCAAAACGGCGTCGTCTCACCAACACGAGGGCACCGACGACGAGGGTGCTGGATCCTTGGGGAGGCAAATGAGCGAAGCCTCTCTTAGCGCTGCTGAGGAGGAAGAAGAAGATGATTCCAAATTACAATTGGGTCCTCAGTACACTATCAAGGAACATCTCGAGAAGGATAAGGTTTTTCTTCCCTCTCTTATTTTAATATAATAATATTAATAAAATTTTGAAGAATTCTCTGAGGGAGGTGTTGATCTGTTTTAGATGAATCTGATGTTTTAGGATGATGAGAGTCTGAGGAAGTGGAAAGAACAGCTTCTTGGAAGTGTTGATGTTACCAACATTGGAGGTAATGATATTGTTAGATCATAGTGTTTGTTTGATGTCTCTGTGATTCATGTTTGGATCAGACTAGATCTGGTTGGTTCAAATATGAACACGTTCTTGGATTATGCATTGCTTGATTATACATTTTATAAAGTGATTTTTATATATATACTAGTATACATCATGTTTAGATTCCACAAATGTTTCTTCTTCTTTTTTTTTTTTTTTGGAATTTTTATAGAATTTTGTCTCTTTTTTTAATATAATATATGTGCAGAGACTCTTGACCCTGAAGTGAAGATCATTAGCCTGGCGATCTTATCCCCTGGAAGACCAGATATTGTTCTAATGGTTCCGGAGAATGGGAACCCAAAGGGGATGTGGTTTACTTTGAAAGAAGGGAGCAAGTACTGTTTGAAGTTCACGTTTCAGGTTAAAAACAACATTGTCTCTGGTCTTAGGTACACCAATACCGTTTGGAAGACCGGTGTTAAAGGTAATAAACAACACATGAGTTTGTCTTAGATTCTTTTGATAGACAATGAATGTGACCAATTCCTTTTCTTATATGGATTCAGTGGACAGAGGAAAGGAAATGCTTGGAACCTTTAGTCCTCAGTCGGAGCCATACAACCACGTGATGCCTGAAGAGACCACTCCTTCTGGCATGTTTGCTCGAGGATCTTATTCTGCTAGAACTAAGGTCTGTGACATTCGTTCAGAATCTAACTCTGTAATAACATTCTTTGGTCTTTGTTCTTACTTTTGCTAAAAATCTTGTCACAGTTTCTTGATGATGATAACAAGTGCTACTTGGAGATCAACTACAGCTTCGACATCCGTAAAGAATGGCCTGCTGTTTAAGACTCAAGAACAAGACTCCTGAGATGAAGTGTTCGTCAGTAGAAGTTGTGTTTGTTTTTTCACTCCCTATCTCTTTTTTCTCGTCGTTGGACATATTATCGTGAATCGTTTTTTTTTTTTTCGGTCATTATTGTAGAACAAGAGCGACATTTATTTCCTCTTTGGTCTTGATTTTAAGAAAGACGATGTTTGTTCTCCAAGTCTATTTCTCCTTCAGCCTCTTAACATGTGTTTGATGGATATGATTGATTGTGTCAGATTGTAAGATGTATAATAATGATTAATTTGTCTCGGTCAAAAAGCTGAAGAGATGAAAGTTAAAGAAAAGACAAAAAGGTATTTGCTTGATAGAGAATGTGCATCGTCTTTAGTCATCATATGGCTTTGAAGAGAAGGAATATTGATTTGAAGCTCCTTTATCTTTTCTTTTTGCATCAATTGAACCGCAATACTTTTATCATGTACAGTTTTTGACCATTTTTCTAGTCGTTTCCGAAGCTGTGTTCCAGTAGAAATGGTGGTCTGAATTTTTTAAAATTGTCTTTAGAAAAGACAAACGTGATAAATAAAGGAAGATTTGGGTCATCATGTTTACTCTGTTTTATAAAGGCCCATGTTGTCTTTAGACTGTACCCGCCTCGTTTCAAACGTGTGCACCGATCGAACATAATCTTGAACTGAACCGCGTCCTCTTCATAAAGCGTCGCTCTCATGTAGTTGTTTGCATTTCTGATTTTTATTATTTGAAAAAACTTAGAAAGTGGGATTCACACATTTTTAATATTGTTTTGTTTACCAGTTTTATATTTTTGTTGTTTTGAAGAATTAGTATTGAGAAGAACCATTTACTATAAGTAAGAAAAAAAAAGAATTGAAATGGTTATAAATGTCGTCAGCGAAGAAGGTGATTGAGAGTTTATTTCATCGCTTTCAAGTTTACTCGCAGATCGGAAAATGTATGGGCCGATCAAGTTGCAAAACAGGCCTTTTGGGCTGTAAACCCAATTTAAATTTCTAATGAAAAATTATGGTTGAAAAAAAATGGTTATAAATGAGAAAACATGAAGATCACAAATTGATGATATCAAGTAAAACAAAGCAAAGGAAAGAAACTTTGACATTTACCATCACAGAAAATGGATCTTGTTTGTTTTGTTGGTCTTTAGTTTTGCTCTCAAAATTAGAAACCCTATCTTTTATATACTTTTAACATAAGAAGTAGAAGAAGAATAAGACCATCAAGAGGGGTTAAGCATACAAACCATTGGACTCCCTCCTTGTTGTACACTTTTTTTTTGGCTCATCTTCTCCCTCAAGTCCCAACATTTTCTTTTTATTCAAGCGTTCTTACCAGTTTCTTTAAGAGAGTTGAGTCTGCGAAGTCTTTGGTCAAGTTCTGCCAGCACCGCCGGTTCCTGCTTCTTCCTCTGCTTTGATATTGTGTTGGTTGTCATGGATCCAATTTTCTCAAATGCCACCTGTAACCCAAAAAAATATATGTTATTGGATTATGAATCTTCAACATATAATAAACTATTTGGATTAGTTATATGGCTTACCGTCAATAATTCATCAGGGTCAAAGAGCTGGTGAGAGGTGGTCTGTATTATGTTGATCACATCACCGACCTGGTGAGTCATAAGCAGCTCGTTTTCTTTCATCTGCCAAATAAAAACAGAGATCAGTAAAATGATACTTAATCTTCAAGAGGATGGACGATGCTGATCCAGAGAGAGAGAGAGAAGTAAGAACCTTGAATATTGCCAAAGCTGCATGAAAAAGAACCTTTGCTCCTTCATAGAAAAGTACATCCCAAACTCTTAGAGTTGTCTGCAAACAAAAGTTATCTGTTTACTTAATAAAAGCAAAGCTTAGAAAGCCAAAGAATGTAACATAAGAGTTTGTTTTTTTTGTAAGAACCTCTGAAGGCAAGCTTTTGGAGAAGAGGCATAGAAACCACTCTGTGGCTACAAGGGAGACATCAAAGCCCATATCGTCAAGATGACTAGCTATTCTGCAAACAATAAACAACAAGAGTTTGATCAGCTGATGAAAGCTCAGCGACCAAGAACTAAGGAAGACATACCGAGGACACTTTTGGGCGAGCAGATCTTTGAAAACCCGCTGCTCAACATGGCATCCAGACAAGTTGGTTGTGTAGCAGTCACGGACCAATACGTTTTCCAAAAGCACTGCTAGCATCCAGAACGCGTCTTCTTCTGTCTTCATCACAAGCAATAGTAACGCTGCAACGTAGTTTAGCCCCTACCAAACAAACAAAAAAAAAAAACATCATTGATTAAGATCAAATAACCCAATCCAATAGAGATAGTGGAGACGGGAAGAGGATGAGTGGGTGTTTACCTGACAGTAGCCAACATCAGAGTCGCGAAAAGAATAGCCAACAAGCACACGTCGTAGAGCAGCATGACCTTCTGGAGTGTCCAACCACGGATGCCCTGGGAAAGTCCGTGGCAAATCCTACAAAAAAAGTGTATACACAAAGTCAAAGTCAAAACGATTAAAAGATCCGAAGAGGTTGCACTAAAAGATAATTGGAATCAACTTATCATCTCACATATTCCCAAATAACGATCAACCAAACAGTAATAGCAGAAGAAAGGCTCAGCTGTACACAAGAATGAACAACGGATCTCGAACAATCCTAAAATAAAAGATTCAATCAAAATCTAATAAACAGATCAAGAAAATCAACGGTCATAAGAAGAGATAGGCTTTGATAGAGTTTCCAACAGTAATTGTCTGAACACAAAGAGTGAACCAACAGACAGACCAAAACAATCCTAATACAAAGGATCAACGAGAATCAAATCCTAGATTCTCTTGAACAACAAACCCAATCAAACAAATCAGCCAAAGAACTCATAAAACACAAACAATAAGATGAAAAATTTCATAAAAATCGAGACTTTTTTTTGGATAAGAAAGATTCAAAAAAACTCACATGATCAATCTGCAGCGTAGCAGGCGTAACCTTCCCATCAACAGCCTTACTCAAATCACTATAATAACTCTCCGGGACAGTAGACTTCTTCTTCGCAGCACCAGAGAGAGAGAACCAAACCTTAGGCCTCAACACAGGAGGGATCCCTTTCCTAACCAACCTCTTCAACGTAATGGCATTCGTCAGAGTCGAGATCTTGAGAGACGTCTTCTTCAAGGCGATGCCGTCGCCGATCATGAGAATCTCGGGCTGGAGATACCAGTTAGCTCCTTTGCTAGCTTCCAGAGCCCACCACACCCGCCCCTGGTTCCTCACCTTCTCTCGAACTTCGTTCAGGACGTTCACGTCGTCGACATTGCCTTCCACCGTGAACCCGTACAGGTCCTGGAACTTCACGACGATGTTGGCTCGTCGGGCGTGGATGCTGGGGCGGAGGATGGGGATCTGGGATTGGAGCTCCATCGTTAGGTCTCGCCTGTTTTGGATCCCAAACATCTTTTTGGGCTGTCTGAATTTTCGTCGGTTTTTTTCAGACCAAAGCACGAGCCTCTCTCAGACCAAACTTTCGATGTGTCCTTTTTTTTTAATGTTGTCACGATATCGCCTTGAAGCTTTCTCTCTCTCTCTCTCTCTCTCTCTCTCGACCTGATCTTTCTCCTCTATGCAGTTAAATTAATTTCGTGAATTTAAAAATTCAGAAACAGAAAAGAAGAAGCCAAAAAAGAACAAAAGATTTTTTTTTTCCGATCTCGTGAAGAGGAATGACACTAAAAATGGAAAGACAGGTGATGGAATCACGACCTTTAAATAAATAGGAAATTTTATTAACTGAAGGAAATGGAAATTCCAGAGGAGCGTTGAACTGAAATCACGCGTCTCTCGGTGTCCAATAGAGAAAGAATGATTGAGAGGAGGAGGTGCGAGGAGAGATTATCTAGAGATTAAAGTGGGGGTTGAATCTGGAAGCTCGTATTTTTATTGGGGTAGTTTTTATAATTTAATGATGATAATGATTTTGGAACGTTGGTGTTTGAAACGAAAGCTTGGATTTTTATGGGGTTATTGTATAATTTGATGAATGTTATAAATTAAGCATTGAAATGATCATCTACTTCTTTACCAAACTCAAGCACTATGATCATCCACTCCTTTACCAACTCAAGCACTATGATCATCTACTCATCAAACACTATGATCACCCACTCATTTACCAAATTAATATCTTTGTTATTTTATATATTGTTGTTCACTATAAATATCATCACTCATCTCACTCTTTTGTACACCATAAACAAGAACAAGAGTAATTCATCAAAAAATCATTACATTTTCTTCTTCCTCCTTATAATAAACTCTCTCCCTTATACTAGTGTTATTTGCTTCCTACGGGTATTAAATTCTACTCTTATTTGAATTTCACGATACTATAAATTATAAGTTATTTCATAACACGTTATCAGCACGATCACTCTGCGATTCGGTAAAATTTATTTGTATAATTTATACCCTGTTATAATGGTCGGTATACCGCCTCTACTATTATTTATATCATGTTATAATGGCCGGAATACCGCCTATATTATTTACTAGTAATTTAATTTATTTATTGGTCGGCCGAGTCGCCTTATATTCTGTTTATTATTTATTGGTCGGCCGAGCCGCCTTATATCCTGTTTATTATTTATTGGTCGGCCAAGCCGCCTTATATCCTGTTTATTATTTATTGGTCGGCTGAGCCGCCTTATATTTTGTTTATTATTAATTGGTCGGCCGAGCCGCCGTATAATTTATTTATTATTCTGCATTGATCGACTGAGCCGTCGCATGATTTGTTGTCATATAACATAAATATTTCATTGTCATAATTTTTCACTTTTATGAAATTTTATAGATTTGATTGATCGTTTAATACGATATTTTCAGACTGATTTTCGGTGCACTCGATTTAACCCCAACGGTCACAAAGAAAATTTTTCAAAAATTTTCCCTTTCTCCAACGGTCATGAACAGTAATTTTCATCTATAAATACAACTCATTTTCACTCCATTTCATCATCCAAAACATTTCATCTTCTCTCAAAAATTTCAAATCGCTCTCCTCCGATTTTTCATTTCAAGAAAGATGATTCGCGCACTTTTGTTTTTATGTGCCATTTTTATTTGTGTTTCTATTTATGGTTTATTCGTTGGAGAATTTACTCCGAGTGAATTTAAGATGAATATCGGTTTAATTTTCTTTACATCGCTTCTCCTTGTAATTGCTTGCATGATTAATATAAATGGTTCATTTTAAAATTGCATAATACTATAGTCATATGACATATAATATATTAACCATGACTAATGGTTGTCCATATGCTAAAACGCATCGATCGATGGGTTTATGGGCTATAACGCAGCGATCGATGGATCTACTAAAACGACTTTGTTTAATTTAATTCTACACACTGTAATGTGTATCGCTTATTGTTAATTTGTTTGGTTCGGTTAACACTCCAAACAGAAAACACCTTTATAACGTGTAGTTGCGTTACCGATTTGCTCGTCTATTCATTGAACCATGCACATGCACACATGTGTCACCAATATGCTTGTTTGATAATAATACGTTTGGTCAAAGTTATAATACTAAATTGGTTTGTTCAAAAAATAATATGTTTGAATTGGTTTGGATAACCATTGGTTTATATGGTTCATGCTATAAATAATTGAGAATCATTAATTAATATTTGAAATATAATCTTTGATTGGTTTGATTGTTTGGTTTTAAAATCTTTGAGCACTAAAGAACTTGATATCATTAATAATCATCAACGCTTGTCTATATGTAAGAATAATAGTTATTTGATGAATTAAATTTTGCTTATTATACTTTAATATGCTTCACGGTTTAATGGTATTAAGGAAACATACTTTATGATTCATGGTCTAACATCATAAAAGAAATTATTTGTAATCGGTTAGTTTTGTAGTCGATTAGTCTTTGGTCTAATATCATAAAATAATTTGGATTATATGTTGATATTTACTAATGTAATGGCCATGTTTATATGAGCAAAATTTAAAGTTTTCAGGATTGTGTATTCTCTCGGAAAGATATGTACAAGTTATCAGCCAATTCAGAAACGTGAACAGCTGAAACTTTCATCGCCGATATACTTCTGTTTATAAGATAAGTATTTTTATGCTTTATATACAAGTTTAACAAACTTGATTAGATAAATCAATTTACATGAAGTTGGCAGTGATATAAATTTGTTCATTAAATTGATTGATAGGTTAAACTTTGTTAAATAGCATGAGAGTAATAATATAGTCTATATAATAATTACTATGAAAGTTTTATTTATTTTCTGATATAATAAGACACCTTTGTTAATACATATTTATATATATTTGAAATATTTTGATTTTATTACCATTTATATTGTGGATTTTAAGTTTAAAGCTTGACTCTAAAAGATCCATAAGTTTTGGAAGATAATATATATAAAAAGGTATTATCACCTGAAGTGATTACCTAAAGCTCATTTTGTATTTTGCATTTAAAGATTACAAGACCTGAAGTCTGTAAATAAAGCCAACTATGTTGGATGTTAAGTTTAAAAGTAAAATTTCTTCAAGAAATTTTTTTATGATGCATATATATTGAAAAATATCTATTGATAAATCACGTCTAGTTGATTATGATTCATTCTCCTGGAGAGAATAAGATATTTAAAAAAAAAAACTCATAAATAGTTGTTTTAGACGTGAGCATAAATGAGGTCAAGGTCCAAAGAGTTTCTTTATAGAACTCATACTCTCACTTAAAGTTGAGAAAATAAACATGGTAATAAAGAAAAGAAATTATGAATTCATCTGAAGATGAAAGAAAATTTATTGTGTGTACAATACAAGGTAGTAAAAACTTATAGAATGCTTAAAAAGAGGATCTATATGATGCTCCAGAAGTGTACATAGTATTACTGCACATAAAAATTCAATTTAAAGTTTTTAAGAATGCAATTTAAAGTTCTTAAGGTATTGTATTTTTATAAGTATCAAAAGTTAAAAGGATCTACGAAAAATACATAACCCATGTAGGATATAGTGTTGATTAAGAAAATGAGATACATTCGAGATTGATAAACCTGTAGTATTATCATCTCGAGGGGAAGAGTTAAAGAATCTCACTTTTTATGATAAGTCAAACATCCAGAAGATTATGTTTACACTAAAACTAAGATTGATGAATTTTTCTCAAAGTAAATCCGTAAGATTTTGAGACACTTATGTTGAGACAATAAGCAAACGAAATGATATATACATTTCAATCAAAAATAATTCTCAAAGCAGTATAAGTATTTTAGAGAAAATATCTACAGCCTCTTATATATTGTACTACACAAAGATTAGTATAATGAAGATAAATGTATAGTAAACTAGAAGTTTACATTTGGCATGAATCAGTTAGACCATTTTGGTTCATTAATAATGCGAATATATACTTAAAGGTCATATGCATAGTCATATAAGAACCAGAAGATTCTTCCAAATGATTTGACATATGTTGCTTACCCATAAGATAAAAGGGTAATATGGTTTTCACCAGCCAAAATAAGATATTGGCATAAATAACGAAGATGTTAGTGGACTGATCACCCACTATGCATTTTTATAATATTGGTGAATTCACTTCTTAAAGTCTTTAACGACTATAGCACATTCACTGAGATAAGTGCTAAACATTTTGAGCAACAATGGTTCGCATCAAGCCAATAAATATTCACTAGTTCTCCCCATCATTGGTATGGAATCAGAAACCAATCATTTTCATCTAAGAATGTTGGATGTTGCTCCGCCACAGAGCTTCAAATGAAGATGTGTTTTCAAATGAGGTTGGAAATATATGTTGGATATAAATCTCTATTGACACTTAAGAATCCAGAGCCATTCCCGAAAAATATAAGTAAGACTATACATGAATTCTAAAAGTGAGTTAGTACTTCCAACATAAAAGGAGAGAAAATAAACAGCTGGAAAAGAAAATAAGTTGAAATGAATTATCATTGATCCTCGGGCTAAACACAATGTGAAATACAAGTCCAAAAGATAATTCATTTCAAAACTTACTAAAGCAGTTGCCAGACACGACCCATATAAATATAGTGATCAAGTCACATATACCAGCTGTAAATGCTCCAATAAGAATAAATGTTCTACAAGAACAATATCAAACTGCTAGTCACGCCTGCAGCGTGGTAGACAGATTGGTTCCAAAGATAAATCCTCGTAAATGAAAAAGGAGCATATATTGATAATGGTCAAAACGAGGCAATATAGTTTTGTATGATCTCCAGAAGAGAAATTAAACATGACTGACGAAAATTCAGGTACCTGAGACAAATGAAGAGATCTCAATAAGTTATGTCATGTATGAAACAAAATGGAACCGATAAGAAAATTGACGTCGATGATATTATACATGCAAAGTAGCAGTTGATATAATAAATGAGAAAGAGGATCATGAAAGAAAGTCTATTGAAAAGTGTACACAAAGAAATGATTGGCCAAATCAGAAAGATGCAATAGACAAAGATATAAACTTCTTGTGAAATAGAGAAGTATTTGGACCAGTAGTCCATACACTAAAAGGTGTAAAACAAGTGAGATGTAAATGAACCGTTGCACACAAAGAAGGATCAATATGAAATTAATTGTGAAGAGACATAATTTCATGTGGTAGATGCAACTAGTTTCAAGTTCCTTATAGTCTGGTAATAAAGGAAGAACTTGAATGAAACAATCCACTTGAAAAATGTTAATCCCTGAAAGTATAATCCATGAAGGATTGATGATATCAAAATCATGTTCCCGGGAACTCTGCATATTCGATCGAATTGAAACAAACTATTTTATGGAATATATGAAATATTATAAGGTTAACAAATGTATCCATTTGTATTTATCAAGAGATTATAAATCAATAGAATCATGATTTGAATATAATCAAAACTCCTGAAGAGTTATAGAAAAATTATATTTTGGAAGAAAACTCTTGACAATACTATATTGTTTTATGTATTCTAAACTGGAGATCTAAAACTAAGATGTTATCATAAAGATCCTTAAAGTATTTTATTTAAGACGCTCGTATATGTTTGGTCCTGAAATACCATACGTAAGAGTGTTATTTAAGAAAATTATTAATCTTTTTCATTACTGAAAGATGTAATTTCATATGAAAAGAAAGAAAATCATAATAGTAACTTCTATAGTTACAAATGAATAATTCGTATGTACGAGACGAATTTCTATACAATTATATGTAAGAAATTTGGTTTGAAATCCAAATAGACCAATAAACTATTGTCTAAGTCAAAAGAGAATTATGGAGAAGAAGTCTAAAGGCCCTAGATATCATAATAGAAATGAATAGAGTTTATTCTCTTAAGCTTAATTCTCTGAAGAGAGTTGATTGGAATACATATCCTGAAAATATTATTTCCAGAGAAAGAAATATGATAGTAAGTGTGGTTGTACTCTTTTTCCTTATCATGGTTTTTTGTTTCCCATTGGGTTTTTCCATGACAAGGTTTTAACGAGGCAACAAAGAACATACAAAAGATAGACAACCAAAGAGAATGTTACAATTTGAGAGATGAAAATCTATCATTGTTCTAAAGGTTCTATGACTACTCATTCGAGGGGGAGCTTACGTAGTTGTACTTTTTTTTACTTTTACTACGGTTTTTCCCATTGGGTTTTCCATGACTAGGTTTTTAACGAGGCACCACGTAATACAAGATGGATGATCAAGGGGGAGTGTTATAAATTAAGCATTGAAATGATCATCCACTTCTTTACCAAACTCAAGCACTATGATCATCCACTCCTTTACCAACTCAAGCACTATGATCATCTACTCATCAAACACTATGATCACCCACTCATTTACCAAATTAATATCTTTGTTATTTTATGTATTGTTGTTCACTATAAATACCATCACTCATCTCACTCTTTTGTACACCATAAACAAGAACAAGAGTAATTCATCAAAAAATCATTACATTTTCTTCTTCCTCCTTATAATAAACTCTCTCCCTTATACTAGTGTTATTTGCTTCCTACGGGTATTAAATTCTACTCTTATTTAAATTTCACGATACTATAAATTATAAGTTATTTCATAACAATGAAGATATTTTGAAACGTTGGAGAAGAGTTGTTAATGACTTGGGTTTAACTTTTGAATCATGGCAATATTATGAATTTGTCCATTATTTTTTGAAAATATTACCCTCAGAGACACAATATGACTTACATATTACACTAAAGAACATTTTCCTAGATGACACACTTTCTTCGAGTAAGTTTACACATATACCCCTAACTACACGGTTGATACATTTTGTTACCACCTCTAACTAAAAACATTAAAATATAATTTTTTTTTTCATTTTCTTCTTTTCATGTCAAATCTCAATATCACTTTTCTTTTATCTAACTCACAAAATTCCCAAATCGACAAACAAACCCTTGTCTCTTTCTCCTCCTTCGTTGTACTCTTGATCTTTTTCCGTCGTCATTCTCTCAGATTATAGCTAAAGTCTCAAAAACCTGAACTGTAAACCTCTAGATACTCTTTAAATCTTCAAGATCCGCCGGTTTTCACTCGAACTCCATCTTTCTCAACCGCTGACGGTTTGTTTCCTAGCAGCCGTTGTTCCACAGACATATCGGCGACTGTTCTTCTCCATGGAAGGTTCTTCCAAACCTCAAAAGTAACTACCACGAACGAGGCTCGGTCCCGTGGAAACGATGCGGTGGCGATGGAGGCCGTGGTGGAGAAAGCGGTGGATACCGCAATGGAGTCGGTGGTGGTTATGGAGGCGATGGTGGAAGACGTGAGTGTGGATACAATGGTGGTGGTTGGTGGAGGTGGCTACTTGAGTGGAGGAGATGGTGGAGGATACGACGGTGCTGGATACGGTGGAGGAAGCGGTGGATACCACAGTGAAAGCGATGGAGGTTATGGAGGTGATGGTGGATGACGTGAGTGTGGATATAATAGTGGTGGTTGGTGGCGGCGATTTCTCCTGTCCACGCATCTCTCGTCCACGCATCTTCCATCCATACATCTCTGATCTACGCATCTTTCTTTTGTCCACAACTAACTCCCATTTACAAATCTAAGCGACAGCCACCGACACATAAAATCGTGGGAGCAATCACAAGTGTATAAGCTCTACCTACATGTCTAAAAGCACAAGCATCAACTTAGCAGCAACCATACAAGTATTCAACAAACTCACAATGACTGCAACAATGCCCCCACCAAAAGAGAATATGACAGAGGAAGACAATTACATCGAAGAAGAAGAAGAAGAATTTTAGGAGATAAGGAGGATAAAACAAAGAAGATGAAGAAGCTCGGGTTGAGACTTGAATTTGCCGATACAAATGAAGAAGGAACCGATCACTTTTGTTGGAGTTTGGTTCATGTGTTGATCTTGATTCTTTTGTGTTACCTATGGTAATATGCTTTCTGAAATAAATGGTATATGTCCATGTGATGTTGTCCATTGTATTTTGTACACAATATCTTATATTTGCCAAGATCCTTTTCCACGAAGAGAGTAGCAACAAAAACTCAAATTCACCGCAAGTTTATTGCACTTCCACCAATTATGTATCCACCATAACCACATCTACAGATTTTTATTTAGTTATACAAGTGGTATATGTATGTAATTTGTTTGTTTGATTGGTTTCTAATTGTTATAAATTCTCTACTAGAAAGGGTTAAAGCCGCTAAACTAAATTAACAAAACTTCAAACCCATAACTCCATATTATACAATTAGATTTTGTTCATATACTTTTTTATTCTAACGAAGCTTGCAAACTTCATGTGTGTGTGTTTTTTCATGTAAAACAACGGAAGGTTTTAGTGTAGCAAAAAAAGAGTAAAGACAAGTCGATCCTGTGGAAGAAGTTAGATGCTCATGTGTTCGGTAAACATAAGACCATGATCCCTGAATCTATTTGAATCTCCTCCAACGAACAACTAGCAGAAATGGTCCTCCAAATGTCTGCAATATATAGTCACAACCAAACATCAGCATTCATATAACCCACTGAACACCAGAGCCTTGACAGCAATACTCACAACCACAACAACATTCCCGCTAATCACGAGAGTCCCATCCACACCACAACAATCACACGAACCACAAGAGTCCCATCCACAACACACTTTGAGACAATCCGATCTTCTTCTTGTCCACCACGAACTCCCAGTTTCCCATCGGAACCACAAATAACCAAATCATTACTTCCAACAATAACATAAGAATAATGAAATAGATGAAACCATCTTTTATTAAATTAAAATGAACCAACATACGTTGCTACCTTCACAAAGAAGATTTCAAACGGAATCACAAAACGCTCGACGGAGTTTTTGCCAACTCTGCTCAACTTCTCTTTCACCATATCTCTCAACACAATTTCAAGCTTTTCTAGGAAAAAAGATGGAAACCTTTGTCTTCTGCTACTTTCACCACAGTCATATCCTTATTAATTGCACCATCCACCAAAAACTTTCATAGACTTTCCGCAGCCGTTAGACTTTTTTTCTTTAGATCAGATCAAACGACCAAAAACGATTCTCTTCATCCCATATACCTATTTTTTAAATTCACCCATTTGTCAATTATTGTAACTAAAAAGAAATTTAGTTACAAAGAGAGAGAAAGTGTTTCGGTTGTTTCTTTAAAACCAATACACTCCTCTCTAGACAATATCAGGGTTACTTTTGTCCGAAAATAAACAGCTGGCAGGTAAAAGTGTGCTAAGTTTGTAATGTGTCTTTTAGCGATAGAAAAACTGAGAAAGTGTCTCTCAATGTAACTCTCTCTTATTTTTTAATAGAGGACAAATTTGGCCTTGAACGTTTGTCTGGTCTTAGCTATGTCCTTGTCTGAGTGAGGACATTTATAAATGAGACGAGAGATACTATTGTTTAAAGTTAATAACCCCAATAAATATTGTCCTTTTTATACGTTTGATTGATTTCATTTTTACTTCAAATGTGAAAGTTAATTTTAATGACAACGTTGTCATATTTGTTCGTTTTTGTATCATTCCGACTTGTGATATATAGAAATGTTTAAACGAATTGATTTGACTATTTATGTCACTAAAGTTTACTTACCTTTTTCGTCACACGTCCATTCAGAACTCCAAAATTAAGCGTATTTGAGGGTTAGTAAACAAGACTTTCGGGCATTGAAAAATTAACGCACCGACTGTTGGAACAGAATGAGGTCCTTAGACCAAGAGAGCGGGAGTGGGTGGCCCATTAGCCATGGACGGACGGGACATTACAAGTGATATCAGAGCTGGTTAGCCATCTCGGTTCTGACCCGAGAGGCGTCTTGAGGCTTGGCGGGGAGCGCAACGAGGACGTTGCGTTTTTTGAGAGAGGGTAAATTGTAACATTCCGAATAGTGATATATAGAACGGCTTAAGAAAATTGATTTGACTACCTATGTCACAGAAATTGACTTACTTTTTCCGTCACACATCTATTTAGAACTCCAAAGTTAGGTGTGCTTGGGCTGGAATAGTAAAAGGATGGGTGAACTATCGGAAAGTAATTCGCGATACCGTGCGAATGAGGCCAAAGCACGGGAAAAGGTCGGGTGGTGATTGTAGAGTCAGTAAACAATGATTTTATGCCTTCCAAAAATTAACGCACCAACCATTTGAAACGGAATAGAATCCACGGGCTGAGAGAGCGATTGTGGATGGCCCATTAACCGTGAGACGGAGCAATATAGTTTTCTTTCCATCTAGGCCATATACATTCCTACTTAGAGCTACATGATCCACTCGAATATGTGTCTAGCTGATCAACCTAAGCAGTTCAAAGCTTTCCTTCTTAGCAAAAAAAAAGTTCAAAGCTTTCCTTGGAGTTGTATATATTATGCTTCGCATGGCATCAATACTTGTGGAGCTAATGATTGTGTATTCGAAGATTCAAAATATTTATTTGAAATCGTGCATGCGTTAAAACAACTTTTAAACGTAAGACGGCAAAAACGTGCTGAAGTGCCCAAGCCCATGTAGCCTGTGTATATAATTATATTGAAAAAAATTAAGGTGCAACAAATGAGAACGACACGTACATTTTTTTTACGATTAACTTTATAATATATAATTAGATCATAATCTCATCGGGGGTTAAGATATGGTATGCCATAATTGAAATTATTTAATCAGATATGCTTTAAAGATACGTGAGTTCACGACACCACTAGCCTTGGCCCTTGATCATAGCTTTGCATTTCGAAGTCTAACCATTGTTAATCCCTCCCCATTCGTTTTGACAATATAAATTATGTATTCATTTTGTTAATCAAACCATTAAAATGAAAAACTCTAGCTATTACGTAAAAACACCATATATTGGATACATCTGCAAAAAATTTAGATATGTTATTGATGATATGCACAGAATTATGGACTCGCTACGTCATTCATTAAAATTTGCCGGCAGGACGCAAGACAACCTCACCATTACTAAAATTTAATAATGCCACTGCATAGAGGATATATATATATATTCTATGCGACTATCGGGGTTTATATACACCAAAATGGGCTTCTATAAATAATTTAGGGGAGTTATTGGAACATGAATTTCTGTGGAATTTGATGATTTTAATAGTTGAGAGAATTTTACAAGTTAACTAGATTTAACAAATTTTATCCAATACTTTTACATAGATTTTCATTACTTGTGTATAGAATTCAATTGATTGTTATTTACTTTTAAAGTAAGAAATTAATGGTGGTAGAAAAAAAGGGAAAGAAAATCATTTCAATTAAGGCAATTCTTAAACAACTTTAAAAAAGTTTTTGTCACAAAAAAATCTCAAGAAATAAAATGACCAAAAAAATTGATTTCTACTTCTTACTTTATATATATAAATAATAATAAAAAAATTTATATAATTTCGAAATATATGTTTTAAATTTGAATTTTTGTAAAAAAAATTTGAATTATTATTTTTGAAATGTTTAATTAAAAAATACGAAAATGCATTTTAAAACTATTTTTACAATTTTTATTTTAATTTTTAATATTTTTTTCTATTTTTTTAAGTTGTGAATTGTATTATGTTAAAATTGTGATTTGTATATTATTTCATTCTTCAATTTGATTTTTTGTATGTGAGTGTATTTTATTACATTGATTTTAAAAATCTTATGGGTATAGATGATATTCTCAAAGTTGAGTACTATGAGTAAAAACAAAGAAAATTTACATCCCAATAACAATAGATTTTAATAGAATCTTAAAATCAATGAAAACTAAACTTTTCCAATAACAAAAGATTTTGAGTGGAATTTTAAAATCATCACTCCAGTAACAATCTATTATATTTAGATTTTAAAAATTCACAAACCAATAAGAATAAAATCTCAAAATTTAATAACTCCTCTAGAATTCTTTGCCCAATAACACTCCCCTTAGTCTCAAGGCTTAATAAATAGCAGCTACTTCACTTTAACTTATACAATCTCATGCCTTCAGATAAACACCAACGCAATATATATAGGAAGACTTTGGAATAATTGTGTATTTTGATTTAGGGAGAAGTGCTGAACAAGAAAGACAATAATACAACGAAACATCTTTATCTCCGGCTCGATTTGAACTCTATAGCTGGATATGTTGTATCATTGTAACCTGAGGGATTATAGTACTGTATATTTGTTGTTAACGTTTCCTCGAATAAGCACTTTTCCTACTGGATCAGACGCAAGATTATTGGGCCTAGAACAACCGTTGGCCCATCTCATCAACACACTAATCCGGTTTATTTCATCTGGTTCTCTCATACCAGAAATCACTGCAACCACCCTGTATATCTCACAAATAAAAACGATTATTGTTTTATTATGAATATTTCAAATGTTGATAAAAAATTTAAAATATTTTATTTGAAATAATCTGAATGATTTTTCAGTATTTAAAATACCTATCTAATAAATAATACATGTTTGTTTTATTTAGCAGATATTATAGTTGACAATGAGTTGCTCTTAATAAAATAGTTTTGATCTATTGTTTATTCAGTCAAATTGATGTAAGTTGAGTATGTTGTTGGGGGTGCATCTTTGAAAGTGACCCGTAAACCACCAAAATAGAAAATATGATTTCAAAGAATATTTATAGAACAAATATATTTCTATGTACAATATATATTTGTAAATTAGTTTTTTTTTGTTTTGTTTTGAGTTATCAGGTTAAAAATGTGTGTGAATGGCCAAAATATAATATCTTTAACAAACAATTATCTTTAATCATAAACTAATATAATATATCTAAAATATAAATTTGTATAAATATTTTTTTTGAACAAATGTTAAATTTTATTCAATTAAAACCTGTTGTACAAATGCATCTTTTTTCCTATTGGTTTTTAGTGATCTTTTTTCCTATTGTTCAAGAATCAAAGAATATAAACTTTTAAAAACAATAAATGAGCTATCCGACTCTTATAAATTTACGGTGGGTCTTGTCTCGCCTCAAACCAAGTAATGAGCCCCTTCTCGAGATGCTTGTCACATAAACCTTGAACCGACAGGAGCCGTAGCCTAACTGTTTTATCCACAAATTTTATCAGGCAGCTGACATCTCGTGGTATCTCACCATGGCGGCGTGAGATGCACTCTTTCCATATAGTGTGCACTGTTGTTTGAAACACATACCTGACTAGGATAGTCTTAGTAGGAGTAAGTGGTGGATTGGAGATAATCTCAACAATTTCACTCCAAACCATTGTGAAAGCTTCCTGCAACATCCCCCCCCCCCCCTCCTCCACACGATCGAGAGCCTTCCAACTTTGCTTAGAGTAGCTACAGGCCTACAACTGAATTTGTAAAAATATTAATCAAGTAAAACATTAGATTGTAATTTTTTTTCATCGACTACAAACTCATATTGATTTTGTAAACCAACCCGAGAGATCTTGATCTATGTGAACGACAAAAGACTGTTGCTTCTTGACACTGCGTGCTAGGCTATCCGCTCTTGAATTTTGCGTCTTTGGTACATAGATAATCTATGATCGTGTGAAACCTTCTTTCTAGTCATTCTTCTGGTTCTGAAACCATCTTCACCAACTAAAAACAATCTGTTGCAAAGGTAACCTGAAATTGGCATAAGTTTTTCATATTCCATTGCCCAGAATAGTGCTTCTATCTCCGCATGTAGAGGAGATAGACAAGCCCGGACATTCATTGCTCCCAACAACCCATTAAATCCTTCTAAAGTACTCAGCCAACCTTTTCCGGAGAAAATCTCATTCTCTTTCCAGGAACCATCTGTGAAACACCATCTCCATGGGATTGATGGGAGAGTTGTAACCTCGACCTGGAATATTGTCCTATTTCCGTTCAATACATGTGCTTCAACCCAAAGTATTGACTCTGTTTCTGCCAATATGAACGTGTACCTTAGATCCATGTCCAGATTACTAAAAACTTTATTGTTCATTCCTTTCCAAATATACCAAATATTAGATTGTAAATTATAAAACAGAAATATTCAATATTTTTTATAATTTTTATAATTGTTATCTAAAAATAATATGCACTGTATTATTATCTAAAACATTTTTCATCATAGAAATTAAAAATTAAAAAAAAAACAGAAAGATAAAATTTCTATATATATTTCGAGTAAAAAAAAAAAAAAATATATATATATATATATATATATATATATATATATATATATTAATGGGAAACTCCGTCAGACGTGATAAATTTATTTGGCATAATATTTTTAGTTGATAATATTTGCACTGATAAATATTGATAAGATAATTATCTCATCAAAAAATCTTGTTATATAGTATTAACTTCTAATTTATCTGATGGATTAAATTTATTTTTTTCCAACTAACTTCCATTATTGAACTATACCACCACGCATTTAAAAATAAGAGGAGAATCTTCATGTAAGCGAATCTGTTATGTAAGAAGAGGTTGTACCCGACAAAGACATTCATCCTTCTCTGTTCCCGCCGTAACTAATCTCCTCATCTTTGCAAAGGAATCGTGTTGCGATGGGAACATGGAAGAAGAAAAATAGTTATAAGAACAAAGTTAGCTACATATCAGTCCCAGCTCAGATCATAAAGTCAGTTTCTTCCTCGTCTCTTACACACAATAAATCTTCAAAGAAGAACACGACCAAGTTCTTGTTTCTTCTCCTCAGAAACCCAAAGCTCTGGGCGTTCTGTCTCCTCTCGCTTTCTGTTTTAGGAATTGTATCACGACTTGGTCCTTGTCTTTCTCCTTCCGGTCCACATCAAGAAAGTCAACTTCAGAGCTCCGATTCAATTGCGTATACCCGATCAAACAGTACTCATGCTGAGATTCCGAATGCAGATGATCGATCTTTAGATATGATTCCAAAACCACCAGTGGCTGTTGTGGAGAAGAATGAGACCTTTGGTGGTGATTCAAAGCTGATCATCACCTCTAAACATGTTTTGGGTGATGAGAATGAGTTTTGGAAGCAGCCTGATGGATTAGGATACAAGCCGTGCCTGGACTTCAGCTCTGCGTACAGGAGAGAGAGCAAGAGGATTGTTAGAGAGAGGAGAAAGTATCTGATGGTGGTTGTCTCCGGTGGGATGAACCAGCAGAAGAATCAGATTGTGGACGCAGTTGTGATTGCCAGGATCCTAGGTGCTGTTCTTGTCGTCCCAGTATTGCAAGTCAATCTAATTTGGGGTGACGAGAGGTAAGAACTCTAACAAGTTGAACATAGATGGATCATAAGAATGTTCTGAATGTTTTTTTTTTTTTGGCAGTGAATTTTCAGATATATTTGATTTAGAGAGATTCAAGAGTGTTTTAGCAGATGATGTGAAGATAGTCTCTTTGCTGCCGGCAAATAAAATAATGACTAGACCAACAGAAGATGGTGGTATGCCTTTCAATGCTTCTCCTCAATGGATCCGTTCACACTATCTAAAACGAGTAAGTCTCAAACATCATCATCCTTTGAGTAACTCTCTTCTATGGTTACCTATTTGGTTTAAACCAACGGGGGGTTGGACTAGTGACACTTGAGGGATAATCCCAATACGGTGAACCCACAGTTTGATTCCCGCTGACCAACAAGGGATTTACAAATGTCGGCATCGCTGGGACCCACTGATTAATCGGTTGACTTCGGTCGCTTATCAGATTCTTTGTTGTTTCATGCAGTTTAACAGGGATGGAGTTCTGCTTTTAAGGAGATTGGATTCAAGATTGTCTAAAGACTTACCCTCTGATCTCCAGAAGCTTCGTTGTAAGGTACGTAAGCAAAAAGTGTTTGGTTTCTTTTTCTTCTCCTCGGTTAACAAAATGTGTGTGTTTTAGGCAGCGTTTGAAGCACTGAAGTTCTCGCCAAGGGTGATGGAGTTGGGGAAGAAGCTAGCAGAGAGGATGAGGAGCAAAGGTCCTTACATTGCGCTTCATCTTCGGTTGGAGAAAGACGTGTGGGTGAGAACAGGCTGCCTTACTGGTTTGAGCTCAAAGTATGACGAGATTGCAAGACTAGAAGGGATTAAGCGGCCTGAGCTCTTAACAGCCAAATCTAGCATGACGCCTAACGAGAGGAAACTAGCAGGTCTATGTCCATTAAATGCCAAGGAAGTAACAAGGTGAGTGAATGAGCTTGCTCACTGTTTTACATGGGAGATACGGGTTTTCAAACTGTACTTTTGTGTGTGTTTCAGGCTGCTTAGAGCACTTGGAGCACCGAGAGACGCTAGGATCTACTGGGCTGGAGGGGAACCTCTGGGCGGAAAGGAAGCTCTGAGACCGTTAACAAGTGAATTCCCACATCTTTACAACAAATACGATATAGCATTTCCCCTTGAACTCAAACCTTTCGCGAAACGAGCTTCCATAATGGCAGCGATAGACTATATAGTCTGCAAGGAGAGTGATGTGTTCATGGCATCTCATGGAGGAAACATGGGCCGCGCGATTCAGGTACACACACACACACTCTTCTAAGGTCAATTTAATGCTTTGTGTTTACACATTCTTAAGGCTAAGGTGTTGAACTAATCCTTCACAGGGTCACAGAGCTTACGAAGGACACAAGAAGCTTATAACACCAAACAAAAGGCAAATGCTCCCATACTTTTTGAACAAAACAATGACTGAGACAGAGTTCGAGAAGATGATGAAAAAACTACACAGACAATCTCTAGGACAGCCGGAAATAAGGGTTAGCAAAGCTGGAAGAGATGTTACAAAGTATCCTGTTCCTGAGTGTATGTGCAATAATCAAACCACTCCCACTGTTTAAAACTTCTATTTTTTGTTGTTGCACATACGGATCTAAGACAAAAATAATTATTATTATTATCTTTATAATGTACCCTTTTTACTCCAGTTTTTTTTTTTTTTTGACATCTTTTACTCCAGTTTCTATGCTTTCTTTTGAAACTAAGATCCTACTTTTTCATTAACAAGATTATGTTAGGTAAACATAATAAGAAGCAAGAATGAACTGATCCACATAGAGGAAGAAACACACGAGATGATTCATTTTAAAAATGCTTATTAATTCATAAAGCTAAAAGTCTTACAGAAGAGAAACAAATCTTTCACCAGGACACTTTGCAAGACACCAAACTTAAAAAGCTTATTTTCCACAGTGTAACAAACTGCCTGCACCTAGGAAAAGCCCGAAAATTGCTGCGCTGCCGAGTGTTGTTTGCCCTATGTACCTTATCTTCATAAGCCCAGGCACCTCCAAAAAAAAAAAAAAAAGAAGGAACAAATGATCATCAAGCAGTGATATAATACAATCCCCCAAACGGTTAATTTTGATTGAGATTTTTCACAACAAGAGCAGTTCTAGTCTAGACATAAAGCGCTAAGACTTAGAATTCATCATCCTCACAAGCTCACAAATAACACAACAAGAGCAAAACAATCATAACTAAAGCGTTAGACCAAAATAAAAGTTCTCTAACATGGTGGTGACATAGATGCATAAGTCAATTAGTTAATGCTCAAAAGTGAAGACAGAGACATAAGACAACCATATCCATGAGTGAGTGTGTATGTATTCACCAAGAAGAACCAAACAATCCTATGCTTAATCCCTCAGTATTCTTTCCAGTTTCTCTCATCAGAATGTTTTAGAAAAATATTTCAGTTTACCCTGAATCTAATCGCCTCGTAAGTTCCATAGACAGCACCTGAGAAACACACACATAAGATTTTGTCAACAAAAAAGTACAAGTCTATCTATCGATGTATTCGTCGAGGTTAGTTCAATCATTCGATGAACTAATAAAAATAGGGATTTAGGGTTTTTTCCCCGGAGTTGAAAAAAAGGAAAATGAAAGGGAGAGAAAGATTACCTACAGCACCGCCAAGTGCGCCGCCGATGGCAACTCCGGCAGTGATTCTGGTCAAACAATTCGTTTCTCTCGCCATCTTTGGAACACTTGTTTCTCTGGGAGGTTTTGGGACAGTTACTTACTGTCGATGTGTGTCTGTCGGGAAATAATTTTGAGGTTGCCCTCTCGCCGCTTTTTAAGTTTCTTTTTTTTTTTTTACTTGGAGAATAATGGATTTTGCCTTTCGGGACAAGGTCAACAGAGTTACCGACTTCTTACAAAACCAATCTTAACCGTAAGTTTCCGAGTTCGGTTCACTTGAATTTTTTTGGTTCGGGCAGTTTGGTTAGGAAAAGTAGAATAATCAAATTTAGTTATTGGTTCAATTATATTCAGATAACAAATAGCTTGAATATAATTTTTCTAACGAATTTGACTAAAATTTGTCTTAATTCATGTAAATTTGGTTGGTTCGATTCATTGATTTAAAATTTTAACATATATTTTTATATAATTTGGTATAACTAGATGATTTGTATATAGAGAAAAATGCAGTTTATTGAATGCAGTTTATTGATCGGTTCGTCTAATCCAAATCAACTAGTAGCCAAATTGTTTATCTTCAAGATGCTGGACTCATATCATGCCAATCAACTGCATTGCGTTGAAAATGGAAAGTAAGTCTTTATGAAAATATGAAAACATATAGGTAATGACATTTTTGTTTTGGAAATATGCAAAATTTGTTTTAAAAAAAAAGAAAATATGAAAACATTTTTTTTCTTCTGTTGAGCGTTTTATTCATGATGCTTTATTTGGAGAATTATGCACATGTATGCCGGAGATCAAGTATGCTGGTGATGTGCATGCGATATTCTGTAATGGAAAGTGGGAATGTGTGAGACCTGACGATCATATGCGTAACCATTACTGGAAATTCCTCAGGATCCAGAATAGGTTATGGATGGGGGGGGGGAAGATGTAAGTATATATTGTGCTAGTAGTATTGTTTACCTTGCTCTGGAAATTGGATTTGGTGTCACCAATTGTGAAACGTTGTTGATGAAAGAGATCTTCTTGTCTAAAACTTCAATTAATCTTAAAATAGTAATGTGTTTGGGTATAATCTATGAGGTTTTTTATGTGTTCAGTATTGTCAAAACACCTAAGCTGGGCCATGAAAAATGAGGGTCAAAAGCTATGAGAGACTTCCTCGAACACAAAAATACAAAAAATCAAGGTAGATGAGCGTTATAATAATAATAATCAAAAGATGGGTCAACTACTGCTATGAGCAAATCAAAAGACATCATGCCTGATTAAAAAATTTGAGAAAGTTGGATAATTTAATAATATTTGTACCAAAAAATGGAAAACACCAAGAACAACTTTTTGTCATATATTCTTCTGACCAGAAAATAATGCTTGTGCATTAAGTTAGGTCTATATGCAGACTGGTTTTGTGTTTGTATATGGTTTTGTCACGATGTGCTTCTAAATAAAGAGATCTGTGAGGTTGTTTTGCAAATCATAATTGTTTTATGACGTGTCAATTACGATATTTTCACAAAATAAAATTGAAAGAAAATCTCATCTCATTGGGTGTTGTTTCTTTTATATCCTCTCATCTCATCTCTGGCCGACAAATAAAACAAAAAAAAAACACACACACCTAATCATAGGTTTCTCCATCTATTGTCTGCAGGATGATGCAATTTCTCCAAATTATTTCGTAATTTTGTTGTTTCTTTCTTCGGTTAGACGTTTCCCCTCCTCGGGTAGTTATACCAAACACAACCTGTTGTTCTCCCTCTTCTACTACAAAACAAACTGATTCTTGAATTAAATAAAATTCAGGTAATCAAATTTATGTTGTCTGAAAATGCAATGACTCTTCAGGGGATGTCTTGATTTTTTTGGGGGAAAAATCTTTTGAACAAAAGCTGTTTGAATGTCCCAGTTTTTTTCTGAACATTTATCGTGTTCTCGTTGTCTCGGCTCTAGTTTAGAAATGTCTCTCGGCCAAGCAAATGTCAATCCTCTTGAAGTTTCTTCAGGTATCCAACACAATCATTTTAATCTCCTCCAAGGCTTTCCTACGAAAACCTTTTAAATGTTGGCTTTGTCTTTCAGGGTCGCATGCTTGTTTATATGACCTTTTATGTTCAGAGACACCAAGAGGGACTCTTCAAAAGGATTTTCAGACATCAACTTCTGGTAATAGCTAATGATGGAGATGATCTCCTGCAACCATTCTTCAGATTATGCTAGTGTTAGTTGGAGACAATCTCATGTCCTCCTGTTTGGTATTTTCAGATCCTCGAGATCGGTTGGAGAAGTTGTTGAAGCAACCTGGTAATAAGTATTGTGCTGACTGTGGATCTCCCGAACCTAAATGGGTGTAAGTTGATTAGCATATGTGTGTTCTTGTACATTTCTTTATTGATAGACTGAATCATTTCACTTGGTGTTGGGTAGATCTTTAAGTCTTGGTGTATTTATCTGCATAAAGTGTTCTGGTGTACACAGAAGTCTTGGAGTTCATATATCAAAGGTACTCTTCCTCATCACAATCTGGCTTCTCTCTGCTTTTTATGTTTATAGCCTTTTAATTAATTTGGCCGTTAATCACAGGTTTTTTCAATTAATCTAGATGAGTGGACAGATGAGCAAGTTGATATGCTTGTAGGGTACGGTGGAAACAATGCAGTGAACCAGAGATTCGAAGCTTGCAACATGGACCAGTTAAAGAAACCAAAAGCAGATTCTAATAATGAGGAACGCAGTGATTTCATCAGGTGACATATTTTACTTGGAATTGTTATAACGTCATGTATGCACATTCATCTCACTGTTTGTATCTTGAATCTACAGGAAGAAATATGAGCTGCACCAGTTTATGGATCCACAAGATGGTGCTTTGTGCACTTATGAGCAGCCTACCATAATAAATAATTCACTACCGTCTTTATGTTCTGCTAGTGCTAGCCACCGGTCTGCAAAAAACCGTATTGGTCAAGCATTTAGGAATAGCTGGGGAAGAAGAGAATCTGATCACAAATGCCCCAAGAAGAGCAATTCTATGGTAAATAATCAGTAGACATGCATGCATGCATGCATACATGTTTAGGTAATAAATGTTGCTAATGTTAGTTGTTGTGGATGTGTTTTATAGGCAGGTATGGTTGAGTTTGTCGGATTGATTAGGGTTAATGTGGTTAAAGGAACAAATCTTGCGGTTCGAGATGTGATGACCAGCGATCCTTATGTTATCCTTTCTCTTGGCCAACAAGTAAACTCTCTTCAAGCTCTCTACACTTCTGTGATTTAGAACTAGACTACTCATGGGGAAACTAATTGTGGTCTGTATCTTTACGTTGTTGAAGTCGGTGAAAACAAGAGTGATAAAGAACAACTTGAATCCTGTGTGGAATGAGACCTTGATGCTTTCCATACCAGAGCAGATGCCTCCTCTCAAAGTGGTAAGTGTTTGTGTCTTTATAGTTTTTAAAAAATATTGAAAAGATGTGAAATCTCTTAAAACTGAAAACAGAGAGCTCTGTACTCAGCTCATGAACTTAAGAGTTAAAACAAACTCTTGATAATTTTAGTACTCTTAACTGATTGTTGTTTAACTGCTAGACAACTAGGTTAATAAACACTAGTACTCCGAGTTATACCAAGATCGTAAAGTGTAACTTTTTGCAGCTAGTGTACGACAAGGATACGTTCACGACAGATGATTTCATGGGGGAGGCAGAGATAGACATACAACCGTTGGTGAGTGCAGCAAAAGCTTACGAGACATCGAGCATAAAAGAGCCGATGCAGCTGGGGAGTTGGGTGGCGAGCAAAGAGAACACATTGGTGAGTGATGGCATAATCTCACAAGAAGAAGGGAAAGTGAAACAAGATATATCACTCAGGCTTCAAAAGGTGGAGAGAGGTGTTCTTGAGATACAACTTGAATGTCTTCCTCTCACTCAATGATTGATAACACTCTTTTGTCTCCCTCTTTTATGTTGTTCTTTTATTAGAGATGCTACTTTCTTCTTGATCCACCTCAAACCCTATGTAAAAAAAGCCATAACTTGATTGATGTTTCTTCAGAACCAAAATTCCAAATATTATGAAAAACAATCAAGAGTTTCAATCCGATTTTCCTTCAATATATATAATGTATGTTTCAGTATATTTATTTCTTAAGGTCTCTGTTGTTTAAAAAATTTCTTAACCAGAACCATAAAGGAAGCAATCTTGGTCGATTTGCTTTTGCCTTTGAGGATATGAATATATGATAACCATACAAGTTGCATGTTGCAACTGATGAAGCAAACATGAATACAATAATAACCCAAGCACTAGATTAATATATAGCAAGATGGTTAAATAATAAATTAGCATGAATTAACTGGAACAATCACTTACAAATTTCTTAATTTTCTAAAAGATAAATATTTTAAAATAAATTTTTGTTTCAAAAAAATGCATGTTTTAAGTTGGGCAAATCTCCAAAATAGCACATTTCTAAGTTTATATCACAAAAATAGCACTCAAAAACTAAAATGACCAAAATAACACATTTCTAAGTTTATCCTTTGAAAATTTTAATTTTTTTATTTTTCAAAATTTGAAATCTTATCCCCAAAACCTCATTTCTCAACTCTAAACTCTAAACCCTAAACCCTAAATTCTAAACTCTAAACCCTAAACCCTAAACCCTAAACTCTAAACCCTAAACCCTAAACCCTAAACCCTAAACCCTAAATTCTAAACCCTAAACCCTAAATCCTAAACCCCACCCTTTAACTCCAAACCCTAAGTTTGTGACTTTTGATAAAACATTAAGTGCTATTTTGTGACTTTTGACCTTGAGTGCTAGTTTGGGAACATAAACTTGATTTAGTGCTATTTTTGTCTTTTTCTATTTTAAGTTTTATGCAATTTTAATAATGGTGATTTTTTAATTTCAAAAAATTAATTGTACTTTTTAATACTAGTATTATACAAGTGTAGAGAGACAACCCTGTTGACTGGTCGGCCTTTCCTTTCGAGAACTAGTATCTTTCCATCTTCTAAAAGACGGTTTCTCGGATTTTAGTATTTCTCGTATATCTGGGATTAGAAATTTGCAAGCGGATTCTCTCGCTAAAAAAAGCAAGAAATAACAGTATTTTTTTTTCTCATGTAGATCAGATCCAGGCGGCCAGAGCGTCTGAAGACTCGACTACTACTTAATCTCAGCAGATGGAATCCGACAAGAAAAAAATACAATTAATTTAAAATTATGAAATATTGGTAAAATACAAAAACTAATATATTTGTTAATAAAATTTATTATGTTTTCTTAATGTGCGTAAAAACATATAAACATGAATTTTACCATACATAAGAAGATGCTAATCTTTGATGTTGAAAATAATTACTGTGTTCTTTATTTATTAATTGAGATTTGGGTCAGGTCACCAAGTCTGGTAACACGTTTAGTATAATTAAATAACAATCTCCGGTTCAAGGTTCAGCTGTTGCGTCGACGAGATCCGTCGTCAAGATCTCAGATCTCTCTCTGACACTCCGGCGAGATGAGTTCTCCGGTACGGAAGATCTACGAGATCTGATCGACATCCTTTTGATTTCTTCCTTTGTTTTGGAATCGTCGTCTCTGATCTACCTTTGTTTTAACATTGTAGGGAGCGAGCATGTTCACCAATTTCACCAAGCTCTGCAAAGGACTCGCTCTTGTGCTCGTGGTGGGGCACGCATTGGTTCACTTCGTCCCCGCCACCGTCACGTACCTCGCTCTCATTCCCGCGAGGTACTCCTCCCCCTTTACTCACTGGAACTTTGATCTTGCCTGCGGTGAAACTGATTGCTTGAGGTTCCGATTAGGTCAAATCAGATGAGAAATTGTATTAACAACCTAGGATGCGGGTTTGATGATCGAATTCTTCAAATTTCCACCGTGAAATGATCTTTGATGCTCTTTGCATAGTGTAATCAGACTTATTGATGATGGCAGTTGATGACTTGTTACACTCTCTTTCATTTGTAGGACTATTCCTTTTGGCTGGAATCTGATTACAAGCGGCTATTTCGAACTCTCTGTATATGGGGTATTGTGTCTCTGCTTCAACTTGTTCCTATCTAATCCACATTTTGCTTGAGTGATCACTGCTTGCAAATGTTGCAGGTTGTCTTCAGCACCGTTTCTCTCCTCTTTATGGGAAAGTTTTTGGAGCCTGTCTGGGGTTCCAAGGAGTTCCTTAAGTTCATCTTCGTCGTGAACTTCCTTACCTATCTCTGTGTTTTCGTCACAGCCATTGCTTTGTACTACATTACCAGGCTCGAAATCTACCTGTGAGTACTCCACCACCTGTTATACAGATCAAGTTTTTGCTTGTTTATTTTACCCTCTCGCTTAGATATGAAGGGATGTCTTCGTTATGAAAAATTAAGTCTTAATCCTTCGAGCTGTAGTTTTATACCCTGTTGTCTGGTTTCTCCTGTGTAGATATATGCCCTTTGCTGGTTTTCATGGTGTCTTGGCAGGCCTTCTTGTCGGGATTAAGCAGATAATACCTGACCAGGAGGTATTGCTCGTAAAGATAAAAGCAAAGGTAATCATCTTTCTAGCTTTCTAGTAAGAAATGCTAAAATCTTTGACATTTTCGTTACTCTAACTGCGGCTTATATGTATGCAGTGGTTGCCCTCGATTATGCTAGTTTTGTCAGTTGCCTCAAGCTTCTTCACACTAAATTCAGCAGCATACCTTCCCACTTTGATATTTGGTACATATATGGGCTGGTTATACCTCAGATACTTGCAGAGGAGGCCAGAGACTAAGCTCAGAGGTGATCCGAGTGATGACTTTGCCTTCTCCACTTTCTTTCCTGAATTTCTCAGGTGAAAGGAATGTTTCTCTTCTTTTCGAGTTGGACCACAGAGTAATACTTTACTTGCTGTTTGTAATTTTTGCTTTTTCCCAATAAAATGCAGACCGGTGATTGAACCTATAGCCTCAATATTCCATCGGATGCTTTGTGGACGATCAAATGCCACCAGCGAAGACCATGGTTATACTACCAGCGGTGCTCCATTACCCGGCTCTGACTCTGCTGAAGCTTCCAGGAGGAGGTAATATACTTATGTTATACTTTCTTTTAATCTCTTTCATCCGCTACTCCAATGGTAGTTTGGATGCAAATCCCCAGAGCTAAAGGGACTAATGCAGATCACCTCTTCAAACATTAGTATAAACCGTTTTCTTGACTAGACATTGTTGAAACATAATCTAGGATTTGGTTGATGCGAACCGAGGTAATGAATGATCCTATTCATTCAACTCTAAGAGAATAAATAGTACGGGCATGTCATCATCATTTTTATCAAAATCCAAACCGACCCTTCTTTTGACCTTTCAAGAAAAATCATGTTGTTGCAGAGAAAGAGGAGCAAGAGCTCTAGAGGAGAGACTTGCAACGGAAAGGTTGGTTCCTCCAAAAAACAAAGATGAGTTGCAGAGTGATGCTTTGGATAGCGTTTAAGTGGGAGACTGCAACTAGTTTTCTTGAAGAAGTTGTGTGGGTTCTTGTTTTTTTTTTTTTTTTATGAAATTGACTTTATACAGACAGAACCGATCAGCTTCTCCGTAAATTCTTATGACAGTTAAAGAAAAATTAGTGCATTTCCTTAACCAGTTAGAAACAAATTTCATTGGACGAGCGAATATAAATGTATACATGTTTCACTACCTCCAGTTTTTTTATGTTTGTTACGCCATAACCGTATGTATTTGGTTTCCGTGGGAAGTTCTCAATGAGAGAGAAAAAAACAAAACGAAATTGGAAATGACGTCAGCCTTGACAAGTTAACCACGTCAGGCAATAGTTCAATCTTTGTTGTATGGAACAGAACAACCACGTCAGGAAGCTAGTTAAGAAGAAGAGCAGTTTATTCTTTGTAATGTACTAATGTGATTGCAATATATCACAAAGATTCTAAAGAGCTAAAGTAAAGAATGTTAATCCTTTGACAAATATACTCTCGGAGCTGAAACAGAAGAGGAAATGGAATATTTTTAATACTCTTAAGAATACACCTCCGTTAGGATTATTTCTGGTTTGGCTTAATATTATCACCTAACACAACACAGAGAGTAGAGAGTAAAAATATAATGCCACACACGCAAAATCCTAATCCAATGCAAACAATCTAAACCCACTCTAACTTAACCTTTGACATAGTTTACCAATTATCCATCTTCTCTCTTTTCTGTTAGCTCTGCCTACTATTATCACTGTACCTTGACTCGTACTACGTACCAAAACAACATGTTACTTTATTTTTTCTATTTAAATCGTATACATTTTTGGTCATCAAACAGGGACGTGATACGATTGTAATATTTTTCGAAACAATATTTCTCTGCAGTGTATAGTTTTACGTAGTTGGAATCCTTCTAGTTTAGGGACATTACCTTTCCACAGTAGAGATACCACCGAAAAAGAAGTAAACGTGAATTTGGTTTCTTACCGAAAACACAAAGACGTACTTTGACCACAATACACCAATATTGAAGGGAAACACTCATACTATAAGAGTTGAATTGTTTTCTAATTGGCTACGTATATTCGACTTCAAATGATCTGAGACCGAAGTATGAAAAGGTTAACGGGTTGGATTGAAGAAATAACTAACAAAGTTGAAGTTAAAGCTTTAACCAACAAAACTGCTTCTACTTGAGAGACTTTATATTTCAGTTATTTGCAGATAACCTAACTCAAACCCAAAGTCAATACTTACCTTCTCTGTTTAGGCCGAGATTTGCTCTTCCATTTTCAGTTCTTTTTAAAATAAACATGTTTATATGAAGCTCTCTTACATTCATGTCTCTTACCCATGAATTTTGGGATATGACCAAAATTTTCAAATTGTTACCCAATCTTTTCCCATCACATAAGAAATTTACGGGTTTAATTTAAACCAATTATAAAGTAAGAGTGTAATTAATATGAGACCAAGTCATGCAATTCACCTATGCCTATTTCGAATACTGCATTAGTAAATATAGTCATATTAACAAAAGTTCAGCTAATAATTAAAAATAACTCAATATAGTGCTTTTAGAACATGATTAACTTAAAATCCAAACAAAAACCTAGGGCATGTTCTTGTAAAAAATATCTCGAATTTTTGTAAGTGAAAAAACAAACCAAGATTTTAAGGTAAAAAAACCATCTTAGTCAAAAGAAAAAACAAACCAAGATTTTCAAAACCTTACCTTTAGACTTTAATCCAATGCCCTAAAACGATCCAATCAAGAGAATGGTGAACTCAGTCCAAAAGAATTGCTGCGAGATGTATGTGAGCGTACAACATGACGTCAGAAATACAATTTCTATTTGATAACTTGTTCTGAAAAGACCAACTTTGAATTTCCTTATTTATTATCCTGAAAACGCAAATGATTTTATTGCTTATAAATTTTACGTTAGGAATGTTATAGCAAAATAGTAATGTTTATAGTTCATTTATCTTAATTCAATTTTCTGTCAAAGTGTCTTTAATTAGTGTATATTAATCAAACTAAAGTAAACGTCACTGTACATTTTTTAGGAAACGATTTTGAGTAATGAAAGTGAGGAATTATAACGAACATATTTAATTTTTTCTAAATCTCTTTCAACTTTATACTTCTTTGTCTCCCTCTTTCATCTCTATAAATATAGGCACTTTTGCATTCTCTATGACACATCACTCATTTCTTTCCTCTTCTACGTCAAACCCAACCTTAATCTAACTTTGAGAGAATTTACCCAAAATAATGTATCAAAAGACCATAATCTTATTAACAATTCTCTCAGCGTCTCTTCATTTCTGTTCCAGCAGCTACCCATTTGATCCTAGATATGATCAGTCCACGTCTCCCGATTTGTATCTTGAAACCAATCATCTACATGGTCACAGTACACGTAACAACCACATGAAAAATCGCCATGGATATGCTCCTGCATCCTCTCCTCGAGCTTTTAACGTCAAATCTTTCGGTGCTAAAGCCAACGGAAACGACGATTCTCAGGTAACCGTAATGTTTTTGTATGGAAAATACAATCAATTAAAATTTTATATCCAATTTTAAAATGAAATATATTGTAGGCATTCACGAAAGCTTGGAACGCAGCTTGTTCATCAACCGGGACAGTTTACGTCGTGGTTCCGAAAAATAGAGCTTACACTCTTAAGTCGGTCAAATTCTCCGGTCCATGCAAATCATCATTGATTGTTTTTAAGGTAAGATATAAGCCAATGCAAGTTTAGGCTTAGTTATTGTTTTATGTATAACGTTTCATCATCTTATTTATAACTTCTTGTGAATGCGAATTAGATTTACGGAAAGATTGAGGCATGGAAAGATCCATCAGCCTACGAGGAACGTAGGCTCTGGATTGTTTTTGAAGCTGTAAATAACCTTCGTGTTGAAGGCGGTGGACGCATCGACGGTAATGGAAATAAATGGTGGCCAAATTCTTGCAAGATCAATCCTAATCTTGTAAGTTCTTAATTCGGATCATTGTCTCATAAAGGACTTTAAAATCTAGAAACTGATATTGAATACCATTTTCTTTTTGTTAAACAGCCATGCCTGGGTGCTCCAACGGTGAGAACCTCAAACGCCCTTACCTTATTGCTACTTATAAATATTAAATAATGAATTAATGTGATTAAATAAACTAATGTGGCAGGCGGTTACGTTTGTGGAGTGCAAGAACTTGATGGTAAGTAACATTAGGTTGGAAAACGCACAGCAAATGCATATGACGTTTCAGGATTGCGAAAACGTAAAGGCTTTGAATCTTATGGTCACCTCCCCGGGTAATAGTCCTAACACTGATGGGATTCACGTTACTGGAACTCGCAATATCCTCATTCAAGATTCTATCATCCGTACTGGTAATAATTCTTTTTAGATGTTATGTTACTCCCTACTTTCGTATCGTTTTGTCAAAATTTTCAAGAAGTTAATAGATAAATGAAATTATTCGTATAAAACAGTTTACTTTTGAACTTCTCTTCTTCTGTTTACAGTTATTATTATTATTAACTTTGCAATATGAGGAAATTAGATATTTTCGTATCGAACTTTACACTCGAATTGCTTTTCTTCTAAAAATATTTGTTTGTTTTCGTCGATTGGGGAAGACGAGTGGTTCATTTCGCTATATAATAGCTTTTCTTCTAAACAAAAGAAATTGCTTTTCTTCTAAACAAGTGAGCTATATAATATTTGTTTGTTTTCTTTTGAATAATAAATAAATGTGTTGGGTTTGTTTTTGGTGATGAAGGTGATGATTGTATATCGATAGTGAGTGGGTCGGAGAATGTGAGAGCGACGGGCATCACATGCGGACCAGGTCATGGAATCAGGTCTAACCATCTCTCTCCTTATTTTCACCTAAAGTTTTCGTTTTCATCTTATCTTTAATTAGCAAACATGATCTATACCAACACACTCTATTTGTCAACATCTTTGTTGGGGAGCTACCAACTAATTTTTATCAACTTGAAACCAACGATTTTAATTCAGAAAAAAAAATGAGATGCTCAAAATAATTCGATGCTACATGTTATTAAAATATATAGTAAAATTAGATTTAATGTTTTAAAAATGATTTTAGGCGCTCTAACGCAAGCATTTTATTTGGTCTCTATATATGTCAAATTTCAAAGAATATAAGGTTAAAACCATGTGCTAACTGTTGACTACGTAATATCTCAATTCTCAATACTACTTTTTTTTTATAGCATTGGGAGTTTGGGAGCAAATAACTCAGAAGCATATGTTTCAAATGTGGTGGTCAACAAAGCGACTCTTATAGGAACCACTAATGGTGTGAGAATCAAGACTTGGCAGGTAAATCCCCATCACTCGATTAATTTATAGGATGATGTTTCAAATGTGGTAGTCAATATTTTCTGTTATTTAACAATTAAACTTAGGATGATGTTTTAATTAAGAAGAAATTAACTATCACAACTATTCATGAACAGGGAGGACATGGAGTGGCAAAAAATATCATATTCCAAGACATCATAATGAAAAACGTCACGAACCCAATAATCATCAACCAGGACTATTGTGATCGTGTTGAATCATGTCCCCAACAGGTTTGAACCAAATAAACAAATCTTTTTCTACACAGTTATAGTAACAATAGCAATAAAAACTGATATGAGATATGTGGTAGAAATCTGCGGTGCAAGTAAGCAATGTGTTGTACAAAAACATACAAGGGACGAGCTCAAGACCCGTAGCTGTTAAATTTGAGTGCAGCAGAAGCATCCCATGTCAAGGCATTTCAATGCAAAACGTTAAACTGGTCGACCAAACTCAACAAGATGTCGTCTCCACAGCTTCATGCTCCAACGTGAAGTTGGACACCAAAGGACACGTTTCTCCTATTTGTACTTGATAACTTTTGATCCCCACCCAATTATGAACCACATAGAAGTTGGTCATTTTCTCTTAAATTATTGCAGTTTGGTCGTGAGTTGTGTATATATAGACCATGTTTGAAGTCTCATCAGTTATTCAATAAAAAGTTAATTAGAGTTGAGATTATTCTAGTAATTAAACTAAACCAAGTAACTAACTATCAAATAATTTAACAGAGCAATAGTATCAATTGCCGGTCATGGCCAAGCCGAATAAAACATTCGCATATAACCTCTAAATTTTCTGAACAAAATAATAACATAAACATATGCCTCAAAATTTTCAAAATATATTTTCTTATTAAAATCTTTATTAAATCGCTTACAGCCTCCAAAATTTCACGGTCGACCCTGATAGTATTCTTACTTCTACTAAAATATATGTTAGACTTTATTAGAAAATTCGAGATCGGATTAGTCGTTGATATTTGTTCATTTGACGGATTAGTTATGCTCCATACGCTTAATTAAAATAAAAACTGTCAAAGCATTTTTTTTTACCAGAATACATTTTTATACCCAAAAAGGAGAAAAAGCAATTTTGTTTTACCAAAATACACCTTTTTACTAAAAAAGGAAAAAAAAACTATAAAAGTATTTTAGGGTCAAACTGCCAAAGTATTTTAGGGTCAAACTGCCAAAGTATTTCAGTTTCTCAGTTAGCTAGTGGTGAACTGATCTGTTAAGTAGCTGTAAGTTTGACTTCGAGAACATTAAATGTCTCCTACTCCTTCTCTTACTCTCTGAAAAAGTCTTCCAAATCGTGAGGGGAATCCAAGAGTTCTAGATCTAAATCTCTTAGATCTGACTTCATGGGTTACTCTCATCTTCTTCTACTCTCTCTCTTACTCGCAGCTTCTTCAAGTTTTGTCTCTTCTTCCACATACGTAGAAGAACAAAAGAGAGACAGGATCACTCAGTTACCTGGACAGCCTAGTAACGTCGATTTCAGACAGTACTCAGGTTACGTCACCGTGAATGAACAACGTGGAAGAGCTTTGTTCTACTGGCTGGTCGAGTCCCCAACGACCCGTGACCCGAAGTCTCGACCTTTGGTCCTGTGGCTCAATGGAGGTCCAGGCTGTTCCTCTGTTGCTTATGGTGCTGCTGAAGAAGTTGGTCCGTTTCGTGTTGGGTCTGATGGGAAAACTCTGCATCCAAAACTCTATGCTTGGAACAAATGTAAGAATCTGTACATGAACTGCTCTTCTCTTTCACAGATTCTAATTCAAGATTTGTTATCTCAGTGGCGAACTTGCTTTTCTTGGAGTCTCCAGCTGGAGTTGGTTTCTCATATACAAACTCAACTTCAGATCTTTACACAACCGGTGATCAGAGAACTGGTAACAACAAGAGCTCTTTGCTGTCTCTCAGAACCTTATTTTCAGACCCATCTGATGTCTTTTGTCTTGATGAATCATCTGCAGCTGAAGATTCATATAGGTTTCTTGTCAACTGGTTTGAGAGGTTTCCACAATACAAACACAGAGACTTTTACATTGTTGGAGAAAGCTATGCAGGCCATTTTGTTCCTCAGCTGTCTAAGCTTGTCCATGAAAGAAACAAAGGATTCAAGAACCCTCCTATAAACCTCAAAGGTTTTATGGTAAAAGATTTGAACATTTCAAGAACTTTGTAAATTTTTTTGGGGATTTTTTTTTTTTATTATGTCTTTGCTTATTCAGGTGGGAAATGCTGTTACAGATGACTATCATGACTACATAGGAACATTTGAGTATTGGTGGAATCATGGTCTCATATCTGATTCCACTTATCACCAGCTAAAGACAGCCTGCTACTCAGTATCCTCCCAGCATCCTTCTTTACAGTGTATGGAAGCTTTGAGAAGTGCTGAACTAGAGCAAGGAAACATCGATCCGTACAGCATTTTTACAAAACCTTGCAACAATACTGTACAGCTCAAGAGCTTCTTAAAGGGTCGCTATGTAAGTTTCATATGATTGGTTCTTTTAGTTTGTTTTTTATGGGCTAATGATACACTTTGTGTTGGATAAACTCAGCCATGGATGTCAAGAGCTTATGATCCCTGTACAGAGAGGTATTCGAATGTGTACTTTAACCGTGTGGAAGTTCAGAAGGCTCTACATGCAAATGTCACTCGCTTATCTTACCCTTGGAAGTCATGCAGGTCTAGAAAAGTTCTACTTCTGATTGTATCAAAAGGTGCGTCTATATTGATTGAAACTTTTGGTCTCTTGCAGTGACATTGTGGGAAACTATTGGACAGATTCTCCTGTCTCTATGCTACCAATATACAGAGAATTGATTGCTGCAGGTCTCAAAATATGGGTCTTCAGGTACCCATTTTGCATTGATGTTACTCTTAACAACAATTGAAGGTTGCTTGATCAATCTTCCCTATACATAATATGCAGTGGAGATACAGATGCGGTGGTTCCTATAACTGCAACCAGATACTCTATAGATGCACTGAAGCTGGCAACCATCACAAACTGGTATCCGTGGTATGATCATGGCAAGGTGAGAAAAACTGGAGCTTCTTCTAGTTAATATCTATGCAGAAAGCAGAAACTGATTTTGAGGGAGAATGTATTGTGTAGGTTGGTGGATGGAGTCAAGTGTACAAAGGACTTACATTAGTGACAGTGACAGGAGCTGGTCATGAAGTGCCTCTACATCGTCCTCGTCAAGCCTTTATTATTTTCAGATCATTCTTAGAGAACAAACCTATGCCAATGTCCTGAAAACATACCTTGGGTGGAATCTATTCCCCAAATACCTATTCTTTCTTATTCATCCTCTTCATGAATAAATCCAATGTTTCTTTAATCCTTAAATTTAGACACGATTTCTTAGCTGTTTAGCACAAATCATAAGCTACTCTTCTTCTCTCGTGTAAAATCTTTTTAATCATACAAGTGTCAAAGTTTTTCGCACTACCAATTTTGATACCACAAAACTAAACCAAAGACCCAACCATGAGCGTATACTATTGTCATTTGGTTGATCTTATGAGATCATGCGGACATCACTTGAAGACCTTCTTCTCTCTGTCGCTATTGGGTTTCCCAAAACGTTGAACAACCACAGGACCACCACGCACCCTTTCAAGGGCGAAACCTATCCTCAGTGGCCGACCCAATAATCCCTGTAACAAAGGTTTATTACTTAAGAGCACTATTCACAGAGATAGCAAAACAAATCATATTCTTCTACTCTACCTTCCCATCCATGGCGTGTTTTGCAGAAAGAGCATCGTCTTTGTCAGCAAAATCAACAAAACCGAATCCTCTTGATCTCCCAGTTCCCTTGTCGTAAGCAATCCTAACTGAAAACACATATATGTTACACATTAAAGACATTAAGTGGTAACTCAAGCTCTTCATTGTCAGGCAATGGATACACAACAAAAGTCCAAGCCAAATGTTCATTTTGGCATTTCGTCGAACACCTGGAGGAGTTTAAAGATAACAAACCAAAAACACTTACCCTCTTCCACCTCTCCGAAGGAAGAGAATGCGTCTTTCAGAGATTGTTCGTCCACCGAGTACGATAACCCTGCATGCGGGTATGTACCAAAATCGTCATTTTATCATGTAAATCGTCATACTGCTATATATAACTTATTCAAACCTCCGATGAACAGCTTGGAACTAGGCGATGCAGAAGAAGAAGAGGAGCAAAAGCGAGGAAGAACATGGAAGCTAGAAGGAATCGAGTGTTGAGGTATCGCTATAACTCGTCTCACAAGCATCTCAATACTATACCTCATGATCAAAGTGACAAAAAAAAACTTCTAAAAAATGAGTTTTTGTTTGGGAAAATTAGAAAAATGTAAAACTTTCAAAATTTTATTTGTCACTATAGTACTTGTGGTATTTTGGACAATTTTGGACAACTTTTACCTTTCTTTTTTGAGAAAAATAGTAAGCTGAATTTAAAAAATATGAAAACTATTGGAAACATAAATATTTTCATATTTATATTTTAATTTTTTTTTTTAAGTGGAATCATATTTTATTTTATCTTCTAGGTACAGTTAGAATACTCAATCTTGTTATCTACTTAGTCTAAAAATCGGATACTAAGTTTTATACATATATATATCTTGGGTATACACCGTAAACTAGTTTTTCTTATATATTTTAACCAAACTATATTTCGAAACGTTATAATCAAGAAAGATGTCTTCAGTATACCTACAGCTTGATAACGACATATAGCCACAACGCAGTGATATACTTTATCTATATTATGTGTCATAACATGTTGTGCCTTTTACCTTATGTGGCATAACATGTTGGAAACTTCCATTTCGGTTAAAGATGTTTCCTAAATCTTCCCTAAATAACTCATAGAATATTTTCCCCACGTTTTTCTCCTTGTCCCACGATCTTTTCTCTTTGTTGTTTGTGTTTCTCTCTTCTTCATCAACATAATCATCTCTTTTCTCTATCAATATAACATGGTTCTAATCTATGTTAAATCTGGTGAATGGATGTGTAGTTGCAGTGATGAGTGGAGTTTCGTGGTTGACAATGAAACTTGAGTTATCTCCATATTTTTGACATTAAAATTATACTATTACCTTTTCAAAGTCTAGCTCCTTTAAAGAAATGATTCCAACAACCGTTTAAACTGGTGTTATGATGTCTCTGACATCATTGCAGAAGATAAATAACTTAAAAACAATGCAAAAATTGCAAATCCAATTAGATTAATATGTAAACACAAAATAGGGATCCCATCGAGAACAAAGTAGAAGAGTGAGATTAGTCTACATGGCAAGAGTAAAACACGCTGTGAACTCAAATGATTCCCCAGCAAAGAGTAACAGACACAACAACACAACTTGTTTTAGAAACTATACAAAAAGCTATTCATAATGTCACCCTTAGCGTCCAGTTTTCATATTAGTGGGGACCAATGAAATTGTCGAGATTTTCTTCTTCTTCTTCTTTTTATTTATCTCCTATTCTTTAGAGATTTCTTATCAGAAGATCACGTAACGGTTCTTGTTTTTTTTCTTCTTCTGTTTTGGTGCCTGAAACACCACTTTTATCAGTTTATGGCTCAATCAAACACTGCCTTCATATACTGCAGAATCCCCAAAATATAGCAAAACTCAACTCTTTTACAAGAGGCTATGCAAACATACGAACCATGACGTGAGATTTTATAATGCCTAGAACTACATTCAGTTACTTCAGTTTTTCTCCCTGCATAATTCTTAACAACATTAGACCCTTTTCTTTTCATGAAGAACCTGGTACTCATGGTGAGACTAAGCGTTTGAAGACAATACCTGGTGTGTAGTAATTTACACTGCACCAGGATGATCTATGAAGAATTGCTTGTCATCTCGAAGGTCTGCAAATACCAAATATATGACCACTAAAAACTCTGTTAAGAAAACTTAAAAACTCTCCTGGAGCCACAAGATTTTCAGGAACCGAACCAGAGAATATTCAATCAAAACAATAGCAAAGGTAAGCTTAATCAGGAAGAAGTTAGGATTCTCCTCAAGCCAAAATCGCCATTGAAGGGCTTTAAAAGCTTAGGCGGAGAAGATCAGAGAATTAGAAAAATAATTAGGATAAACGTGTTACCTTTTCTTGCTTTTTTACTTTTAAAAATAAATTAATTTATAATTAAACTAAATTATGTATTTACAGTAATTGAAAATTTAATTTGGTTAATCTGAGGGTATTATGGTATTAACATTAATATAAATCTTATTTCTCCAACTAACCAAGAAAAAAATACTAGATGGACAAACTTAGGTTGAAAGTGTCCTTTTTATCTAATTTTTCCTTTTTGTTTTTCTTACGTTGTTTCTCCAAGTCACCACCTTCACTTCAATAATTGGTACTACCATTTCTCCATTAAGGGTCTGGCTGGTTCAAACGCAGAGGCTACAGTTGCGGGGGTTGCGATTTCTAGCGGTTTTAAGAGATTTATACGACTGGTTATGCGGTTAGAAATTTGTGCGTTTGCGAGATACTTATGACTGGTTAACTACCAAATGCAGCAGCGGTTAAATAATAAATTAACAATATTTACATTTTATATAATTATAAAAATATCAAAATTATAATATTATAACAAATATAAAATTATATTTAGAAAGTTATAGTTTTAAATTTTTAAAAATTATAGAAAATATTTTTATTTAAATTTTTCATAATATTAATTTAAACATAATGGATATGTTTTTGAGAAATTCTCTAGGATAGACATTTTTAAGTTTTTGTCACAGAAGTAGTCATCAATGAAGAAAATGACAAAAATAAGTTTTATTGAAGGGTAAAAATACATAATCTAGACTTAGGGTTTAGAGTTAAGGGGTGGAGTTTTGGGGATAAGATTTTAAATAAAATAAATAAATAAATAAATAAAAAAATCAAAAAAAAAATGAGTTATTTTGGTCATTTTCTTTCTTGAGAGCTATTTTTGTGACAAAAACTTAAAAATGGCTATTTGAGAGATTTGCCTTATATTTTTATAATTCCAATTTAAAGTTTTTATTGAATATTTTTATTTTGTATTAAATTATTTAAAAAAGAAAAAAAAATTATTCTTCCGCAACCGCCCGCAACCGCAAACGCTAGCTGGAATCAGTTTTTGAATTTATGAGGTTTAGAGCGATTTGAACAGGTTTGAAGCGGTTTATAGCAGTTTGAATGATTGTTGCAAACGTTAACAACCGATATTAACCACAAAAGCTGCCTCTGTGCGGGTGGTAGCAGTAAAATCAGTCTTACCCTAACTAACAAAGTAGAACTGTGTTAGCTGCTAAAAGAAAAGTTACATGAGTAAGCTAAAGGACCAGCATTGTTTCTAAGCCCATCTGATATTAAGTGTTTGGGCCTTTTAGAAACAAAACATCAATACAAAAGCATTTGTTCACCTAGCTTACTTTATCTGTTTTATTTATGTTTTCATTGGTTAATATCTAGTGTTACAAAAGTGATATTGTTGCATCTAATATTCCTCGTAAAACTTTATGGTTACAACAATTTAATCCGTTGAAAAAAAGAAAAGAAACTGCTAGTGAAAGAACAAGATAGAACAAGGGTATTTGGAAATTAATAATTGCAAACAGGACCGCGTGGGCACGTAAGGGATAGTGTATTATCGGTGTGGATATCATCAAAAGATGAAAAATGGGAGTTTGACCCCACAGAAACGTGTAGTTTTGTGATGTATGTCACATGCGTTCACTGACAATAACATAACCTATAGTCATAATTCATAAATAACATTCCACATGCGTCTGATTTTCTTGCCCATATGTGTGGGATATTCATTTAAACCCCTAAATTATTATTGGAAACCAGCCAAATCCACAATTGCAAACACCTTCTCTCACTCCATAACTACGTAATTACAGTTCCATCTGCCGCAAATCCCGTTAAGAAGAACAAATGTCCTACAAATTTCGTATATGATCTTGTGGAAAAATGGTTCATTCTTTATAAACTGGTTGTCCCGGCTTTTTCACACACAAACTTTTAAGCCATGTCAAAAACCACATGAACAACGAAAATTAATTTATTCTCATATAAACTAATTGTTTCTGGCTATTTCACACATAAACTTTTAAGTCATGCCAAAAACCACATGAATAATTCTATTTTTTGAATTACATACACAAACTATCGATTTTAAACTAATTAAAACCATAAATGGTGTTGTTTAAACGTTAACTTGGTTTATGACAGGTAGATAGTCGGTTTCATTTAGGTTGATAAAAATAGAATACTATGTCGTTTTGTTCTTCTTCTTTTTGTTAACAGCCTTCTTCTTTAGAAATCATTTTACTCTTCATCATCAATTGAAGATAAAAAAATTTATTATGCATTTTCGAATTATATGACATAGTAACTGGTTGGGTAGATATTTTCGAGTTATATGACATAAAGCATATAAAGAGATCATATGACATTAATTTGTGGATTGAAGAAAATATATAAATCCCTGCAGGACCGGAACCTAAGAGTAACATCCGCTTACGGAACCAATTAAGCGTCCTAGACTACGCCAATGTTATAGTTCCTTGTGACAATACATGGAGATTGTTAAGTTAGTATTTGCTGCTCTTCTTTCTTTAAACTGTCTCTCCACTTATCATAATTAAACCAAGTTAACGTTTAAATAACACCGTTACGGTTTTAGGGGAATTACTTTAAAATCGATAGTTTGTGCATGTAATTCAAAAAATAGAGTTGTTCATGTGGTTTTTGGCATGACTTAAAAGTTTGTGTGTGAAATAGCCGGGAACAACTAGTTCATAGGGGAATAAGTCATTTTTCCATTGTTCATGTGGTTTTTGGCATGACTTAAAAGTTTATGTGTGAAAAAGCCGGAAACAACTAGTTCATATGGGAACCATTTTCCCGTGATCTTGTCAACAATAACATAATTTTTGTGGTGTTGTCCAAAGTAAACACAATTAGAGTGGTTGTTTTCAAAACACATATATTATGTTAAGTTCGTACTTCCTCTGTTATTTAAAGTTCTTTAAATGTAATTTAACATTTTCTTCTTGTGATTCAAAATCATTTTAAAATTTTAATATAAATTATACTTAACTTTTTAACTTTAATATTTATTACACAATGTATTGATTTTATAAATAATTCTATGTATCTTAAATACTACTAATCGAATATGTGTAATTAAAAAAATATAAACACAGCTCAAATATTTATTTAATCTGTATTAAAATATTAAAGTGACATTATTTTTAAGAAACAAATGAAGTAGTATTCGTGGGAATAATTGTTCTGCTACCGACCTAAAACTATTATCTCTGGCTTAAATTAGAAAGTAGTAGTTTAGAACAAGAAATATAAAGTAGTAGATCTCTAATATTTTTATTTTTGTAAAAAGCAGATCTCTAATATTTTGCTAACACAAGAACATGTTAAACTCTTTTTCTAGTCCGTTCTCCTCATGTTTATTATCAAATTTGCATTATTCACCAGACGTTAATCCGTCTCAATTCCTCTCTTTTTTTTTTGTGCACTCCGTCTCAATTCCTCTAGATTCTAATAGTAACTATATGAAATATAACAATAACTATACGAATTCACTACCAACGGAAGTCTCTATACACTTCAAATGTGGGAAGTGTGAAAAGTTGTCAGAGCACAAGTGCCAATAAGAAATTAGAGGAGCATGAATCAAGGAGAAACTCTGGTATAGCTCTCAGCTAGACATACAGACAAACTGCACCAATGGGGTCCATTTACATTGACTCTTTCAACGTGATTTACTCTATCTCTCTCTATATCTTCCCCAACTCGCTTTAAATCACTTTTCCCTGTATAAAGTCGCAGCATCTCGAGATCGTCTTCCTCTAACTCTCACTGAAGCTCCTCACTCAACTCTTCTCTGTGCCAAAAGAGAAAAATGGCGGTGTCTAAAGCCATTGTTATACCTCTCTTACTCGTCTTATGTGCTGCTGCTCTTGGAGCTCCTGCTTATGAAGGTAACATACTCTCTCAGGATTTGGAAGATGGGCCTGCTTTGTGTAGATCTAAGCTTCTCTGTTCTGTTTACTTCTTCAGGCTTTCTTCGCAATGGTAACTTCGAGGAGTCACCAAAGAAGACCGACATGAAAAAAACGGTCCTACTCGGCAAAACCGCCTTGCCCGAATGGGTAACCACCGGTTTCGTCGAGTACATCGCCGGCGGTCCTCAGCCGGGAGGCATGTACTTCCCCGTAGCTCACGGCGTCCACGCCGTGAGGCTCGGCAACGAAGCAAAGATCTCTCAGAAGCTAAAAGTCAAGCCGGGCTCTCTATACGCGCTCACGTTCGGCGCGTCGAGAACTTGCGCGCAAGACGAGGTCCTTCGCGTCTCTGTGCCTCCTCAGTCCGGTGACTTGCCGCTTCAGACGCTGTACAACAGCTTCGGTGGTGACGTGTACGCTTGGGCTTTCGTGGCCAAGACTTCTGTGGTTACGGTGACTTTCCATAACCCTGGAGTTCAAGAAGATCCAGCTTGTGGTCCTTTGTTGGACGCTGTCGCCATTAAAGAGCTTGTTCATCCAATGTACACCAAAGGTATACTATTAACCTCTTTGGTTTGGTTTAATTTGGTTCTTGGTCTTTGGTTTAGTTTGGTTCTGGTCTTTGGTTTGGTTTAGTTTGGCTTCAGTCTGGTTCTGGTCTTTGGTTCGGTTTAATCTGGTTCTGGTCTTTGGTTCGGTTTAATTGGTTCTGGTCTTTGGTTTGGTTTCAATTTGGTTCTGGTCTTTGGTTTGGTTTCAATTGGGTTCTGGTCTTTGGTTTGGTTAGTGTCTTTCGTTTTTTCCGGTTTATTCGGTTAAGCTATAATGCTTAGTGTCAATCTATCCTTCCTCAGTTTTCATATCTATTTGTAGTATTTGTCTCATAATTATTTTAAATGCAGGTAACTTAGTGAAGAACGGTGGATTCGAAGAAGGTCCTCACCGTCTAGTGAACTCAACACAAGGAGTCCTTCTCCCACCTAAACAAGAAGATCTCACATCACCCTTACCTGGATGGATCATTGAGTCACTCAAGGCAGTTAAGTTCATAGACTCCAAGTACTTCAATGTCCCCTTTGGACAAGCCGCCATCGAGCTTGTTGCTGGGAGAGAAAGTGCTATTGCACAAGTCATTAGAACTTCACCAGGTCAAACCTACAGTCTCTCCTTTGCCGTTGGAGATGCTAAAAACGACTGCCATGGATCCATGATGGTTGAGGCTTTTGCAGCCAGAGATACACTGAAAGTGCCGCACACTTCGGTTGGTGGAGGTCACTTTAAGATGGCAAGTTTCAAGTTCAAGGCGATTGGGGCAAGGACTAGGATTACTTTCTTCAGTGGCTATTACCATAGCAAGAAAATGGATATGGGATCTCTCTGTGGACCTGTCATTGATCAGATTGTGGTTTCTCGTGTCGCTTAGATCGATTGTAAGCTTTGTGACCCATTGCATCATGGACTTGGTTATTTGCTTTGTATGTCTTGCTCCTTTTGGAATTAAGTAATATTTAATTAATGATATATATTGTGATTGGGATGATTTGATAAGTTTTGAGTTAAATAACGAGTAGTAACTAATAACTTGCTTGTGATTCTGAAATTATAAAAAGTGCTACAAGAGCATTAGCTATTGAATAAATTATCACAACCTGGAAATTTTAAATTAAAGTGAGATTTTGAAATCACCTTCATAAAAGTGTAAAAAGTTGAAGTAGTTGAAATTCTTTTAGACAACACTTTCTAAAAAAATATAAAAATAGTAAAACTAAAAAGAAGAACATGGGAACCTTTAAACTTATAAAACAATAAAAATGCAAATCAATTTTCCTTTTTGTGTTTAAGGAAATATTAAAATAGATTTTGTTAGATTGAGTTTTTAAATTTCATATTGTTCATAACTAGTGCTCATCAAGTTTATGAAGGAAATAACAAATTTAACAACCCCTAGGACTTGACTAATAACAGTTTCTTTGTTGTTGTTTGGTAAACACCAAAGATAAGAGGGAACTTTCCTGAAGTACCTAGCCTAGCAAAACCTTTCCACAGAGAAAATGTCTAGCCAAGCCTGCAGGGCTCCTTTGGGCGTCAATATGCAGAAACACATAAATTAGTTTGAATAAACTATTTATCTTGAGTCTGTTTAAGAAAACAAGATAAGGGTCTTTCGAACAAAATGAGGAAACACAAGAAACAGAAACCAAAAACGAAGAAAGACTAAAAAGATGCATCTCCTTATAATCGTCCACGCAAGAATTTCCACGGTCCGGTTCCTGTTGCCATCCTGCATAATTTCACACGAGTCAAAGACTGCATGGTCTACCACAATGGGGATACAATTTGCCAAAGGCCCGGTAGGGCCTAAGATAAAATACCTGCCCATTCCTGTAATAGCACGGAGACCCATATAGATCGTAAGAGCTATCCATATTCCCACAAAACCGTTGGACTTTGCCATGTATATAACTGCTGCAATGCTTACGGCCGCAACTCCTACCTGATTTCTCACAAGTCATCAACGAAGAAAAATCACTTCAAAATGTAACAAAAATGTACGAAAATAAAGGAGAAATAAACATTTAGCAAAGTCTAATAAAAATATATTGATTAATGAAAATATAGTGTACCATGGAGTATGCAGTGTAAGCAAAATCAGATGCTCCAAAATTGACTCCGTCCAATACAAAAGTGAGTGAGTTTATTGGCTGTGTTGCTGCTACAAACTGATGTATCCCGACCAAAATAATATAAAATCGTATTAGCCATTAATTACTAGGGTTAATCCTTTTTGTTTACCGTATTTTTCTCAGCTCGAGTATGACATCAATGTGGATCTATTTCAATAGTATTTATTGTTAGTGCTTAATGGTAATATAAGTACCGGTATTCCAATGGCTATGAGATGTATAACGGCAGGATCCTTGGAGAATACCCCGGAACCAAAGTATAGACCCAGTCCGACAAAAACGGACAGTCCAAGTCCTAACACAAAACTCATCTGCATATCAAATTCATTTGTTTTAATTACAGTTTTTTTAAAAGATTAAGAAGAACATTTGGTATCGTTCTAGAACTATTACTATAAGAAGGAAAGAAGATGAATATATATCTAACCTGTATAACACGTGATGCAGCAGCAGTCACTTTATTGTAGTCCTTTTCGGCAAAATTACAAGCCAGAATCGCCTGCAAGAGATTTAAATTATACGATTATTTCTGTATGCAACTTGATCGAACCATATTAAATACACTATGCAAGCATGATAACTTAAATAATAGTTGATTATACCTGACCAGCAACGGCAAGACCATCGGCGAGCATAGAAGACGTTAACCAGACTTGTAAACAGATCTGAAATGCAGCCATTGGTGTCGTTCCAAGCCGAGCCGCCATTGATGCTGCTAAGGTCTGACAAAATGTCACAGCTATGGTCCTTGCCAGCATTAATCCCCCTTTCATTTTGGTGGCACAAACTTGTTAGATATCCACAAACCACATTCATTTTTGTTTTCTTAATACCCATTTTGTAGATAAATACTTTCCGTCACTACTCCAAAATAAAAAGTAAAACCATATACGGCCCTATGAAATTGAAAATTTGATTTTTCAGAAGCACAATTGAAAATTTTGAAAAACAAACGAAATCATGTTTTCACGTTACTTTAGAAAAAAGTTTTTTTTTCTTAATTAGTAATAAGCTTTTACTTTGATCATTGCAAGAAAAACAACTTTATTAAATGTGTCCCTACCATTTCTAATAAACTTTCCGAACTGTAGGTCGCCAAATTTTGGTGGCATCAAATTAACTTCTTTAGCGAGGCGGATCAACAATATAAGAAGCATGAAGTACCTTCACACAAACGAAACAATTAGTTTTACTTTTGTTCGTTTAGATTCTATGACCGGAATTCTTGAAATCTTGACTAATTTGTTAAGTTTCTTGAATTTTCAAGTTAAAATAAATTGCCGATAAGTGCATTAGCCCAAATAATTTATATATTATCCATGTCTTATCGAAATTTTCGATATGCAAATTTATAGTCTCACACACTCTTTAGTCTTTAGAATTAAGGTTCATAGTCCACTAATCTCTATATAATCCTAATATAATTCTCACAGAAACTTATATGTGTCTAGCGGTACTCAATTAAAGCAAGTCTTGGGTTTTACTAGTTACAGTTTAATATTTGCATGAGTGGAAAAGTGAGAGTTTTCTCTTACTGAGAAATGACATGAGCAATGGCGGCACCGCTGACGCCAAGACGAAGCACAAATATGAAAATGGGGTCGAGAATGATATTGAGACCATCTGATGCGACTGTTTCATGTATCAATATGAAATATGTTATATTAGACTCAAGATATGGTATTAGTGATGGGCCTAATTCACACCCAAAAGCTAGCTCAAGAGTGGATGATTACCCATACACATATATATTGCTCAAGGACCATGTCACCACACGATGTGGGACTTTAATAGGTCCCCTCGAGATGTGGGTGGATAACGGTCCAATGGAAACAGCTCAAGCCCAACATCTTTGAAATACCACAACAATATGAGCCATTTTTACAGGCTACATAAGTAGGAAATTGTTTATACGAGAAATCATATGCTGAACCAAACCATGGGCTCTGATACCATTTTAGTGATGAGCTTAACTCACACCAAAAAATTAGCTCAAGAGTGAAGGATTGCCCATACACATATATATTACTCAAGGACCATGTCACCACACGATGTGGGACTTTAATATATGGTAATATGTTATAGTAACTTAGTAAGAAGGTTATTTCAAGATGATAAAAATTAGCAACTTACCAGTAGCATAGAGAGGAGTTTTGGTGTCCTTAAAGCCACGGAAGATGCCTTGCATTGAAAGCGACAAAAGCAATGCAGGAGCACCTAATGATCGTATGGTCAAGTACTTTTGCGCTGGTGATAAAACTGCTGAATTCTAATCATCGGAAGTGAACTCAAATTAGTTAAACATTTTGGATATATCCAACTATGTCTGCATGTCTATTTATGTATACAATTTTATACCGGTTTAACTCCCATGATGCCTATAAGCACCTTCGAGCTGAAAATCAAGACAATAGCTTGCACAAGGCCTAGGGTCAAACCTATGATCATGGCCGTTGATGCCGATTTGATAGTCTTCTTTCCTTTCTTCTTTCCTTTGTTTCCGTTGTTTGACTTTGTATCCGAAGTTAGTTTCGCGTCAACTTAACAAAACAAGATTAATTCGTTACATTTTTTCTCGTAAACACTGTTTAGTTTTTTTTTTTTTAAATATTTAGCTAGTTGTAAACTTAAATTACAAGAGGTGTAAACATAAACGCTAAGCACAAACTGAAAGCTAATAACCCGTTTGCATTTGACGTTTATGTCTCCAAAAATGTTTTAATTTTAATATACATACATAAACAAGAAAGAAGAAAGGCATAGGTATATCAGAAAGTTGAATAAAATTAATCAATTGTTTTTCAAAAAAAAAACGAAAAGGGAATGCAAATGCAAATTAATGGGATTTACCTGGCGTTTGCTGCGGCTGGTTTTTGTTGTTACTTGTGGTTGACGCAACGCCTTTTTCCAAGGAATCTTGAACAGCTAAAGTATTTGCATGAACAAGATTAGCTTTGTTTGCTTCTTCTTCTTTCATTTTTTCCAATGTGTCTTCCTCAGCGACAAAGGAAGTTGTGACGCTCACAATTGGGAATATCGTGATTCTAGAAGCTTGTTGGAATATCGCAATGGATACCCCAACCGCTGCTAGCTCAACCGCTCCTAAACGTCCTATAAAAGCAGTGTCAATCAGAGAGGCTACTGGATCAGAAGCTAAAGCTAAAGCCGCTGGAAAGGCCATGCTTAGTATCTCTCGCCCAGTTGCATCCATACTGAATACACGGCTGCAAGTTCATATATATAAATATATATAAACGTTACACATCACTTTTTTCTTTAAATTGAATTTTCTTCATGTCATGTAAACACACTTACGTTAAATCTTTGAAGATAACAAGAAATGGGATCGGCCTGATCCCGCTGGCTGGAACGGAATTAAGATCACCAGTTTCCGTCATCGATCGACTTCTCCTCTTGGAGACTACTGTCTTTGTACTTGTCGTGTCTGAAAATATCCCAAATGTTTTCAAAGAATTGAGTGAGCAAAGGGAACGTTGATATGAGAGACTATGTACAAATAAACGCATGTGTATTTATAGAAACGTGATAGCATGCATATCTTGTATTTAATTTGAAAGAAGTACTGTCTGATATCTTTGTTCTATATTTGCTGAAAAATAAAATAAAGGTTTCCTTTCCTAACTCATTTATGCTCTTTATTTGCGTCCAAAGTCCAAACTATATGAAATTGTATTAATAATACTAGGACTTTTTGATTGCACTTCATGATTAATTTTAGTAAAGTTTTTAAAATAAATTGGAAAAATATGGTCCTCATACACACAAGAATATGGTACTGAAGCTGACTGTGAAAGAATATTCCATATTTTTCATTAAAAGATTTATTACTTGTATATCTTCCATCTTAGTGGAAAGGGTTTTAATTTCTCCTTAGTTGTTCATTTAAATTTTTGTATATCTTCCACTGAAAAAGTGAATAAAATTCCACAATTAAAATTCTCTAGTTGCCAAAAATGTTACTTTATCATTAAACAACGATTATTAATTTACAAGCTTCTTTATTCGACAGTAAGAAAAACTTTGAAGTGTTTTTGTGTTTTGTTAAATTGTTAATAATATTAGTTAAAAGGCAGGCGTAAGCTGAAGAAGAAAAGAAAAACACAGACAAAAAAACATAAAAGATGGCAACACAGACCAATAACACAGGTGATTTTGTATTTGTATATAGGTAATTGTTTTTTTTTTGACGAAAACGTGTGTGTAATGTTTTTTTTTTTGTTTTTGCTAAAAAAACGTGTGTGTGATTGTTCCGTAAGATATAAAAGGCCATCTTTCCCAAAGCATTCACGTCTATTTCATTAACAACATTACTACTTCGGTGATTCATCTACAAAAAAAATAAAAAATTGACACATACTATATATCAAAATATTCTGAAACCTTGTATATTTTAAAACGGAGGAAGTAGATATTAACATGCAACTATTAACGAGACGTCTTATTAATGTATACATTTGCACACTATATATATAGTCTTTCTCACAATCATAACCATACACTATAAACACATGGAAATGCCCTCGCTCTGTTGAGGTATATACACCTTTTTCGGATAACGAACATAGATGCTATATTTGCAATGAAAGAACTTAACAATGAGATATATGGAGGAAAAATACATTCACCTGTATGTAGTAACGCTTATATAATCACGTGAACCTGAGATGAGTACAAGTGAGTGTTCTGGAGAGTTTAAAACTGGATAATAAATAGGCGTGTGCCAGTAGCAGTACTTGGCTCCAATATAATAAGTGTGTGCCAATATTTGGCTCCAATTTATACACAACTTCCATTAACATTCTTTCATTCATTTTTGTCCACATATATCCAAAATTTGCTTTATCTATAAAGTAATGCACATTTTACTTTATGTATATAAATTTTGTTCAACGTGGGTAAATTAAGATGTGGAAATTATCGTACTTGTAAAACATATGCTACTTAGTTTTGCAACTTTCTAAGCTGTATATAACACACATACCACATCAATATTCTCAATTTCATACAAGATACAACTTTATCAAATAAGTTGTAAACATATGCATTGATTTGGTTCTACGCATCTTTTCTTTAACGGTATCAAATAAAAACAATTCTCGCTCTGACTTAGTCGATCCTATACCATTAGTAAACCAGTAAGTGATCGATTAGTCACTTGATTATTGGTTAGCTGTTAATCTATTTACCACTCAAAGCTATTAACAATTTGTAAACTCTGGCCAGAATCCCGGCTAAGAAAAGTGGAGTATGAATAGGAAGTATACGATATGCGTATGAAAGCAAAACCATTTAGAGAACAGAAAATGTATGAGAGTATGTGACTTGGTTGCCGAAGTCACAATCAACGATACAGTTTATACAACAGGAGTGGGCTACGTAGGATTCCCACTTAATATGCGATAATCATCATTTCGTTTAACATTCGTTTGTCTTTTCTTTCGCATTTTTAATACTTAATACATTTGTATATACATGTAAAATATATTTTGCTTGTTATGCGCCTCCACCTTACTTAATATTTGTTTCCATATACCCATTCAACTACATTTAATACCTTACGTTTCTTATCATCTACTTTTAATAACTTATCCTATGTTTGGTATTATTTTACTATCTTAATGTGCGTTGATCAGATGATTTATATCTCAAACTATTGGCAGATGAAATGCAAAATGATAAATAGATTCGTGGATGAAAATGTTAGGTTATTTTATTAACTTCTTTTGAAATTTTACTTATGTAATGCGCACACTAAATTCAAAAGATATAATTATTTGGCAACACACAATACTTTCTGTAAAGAAAACATGAAAAGTAAAAATATACCATGGCTTAAATATTTCATAGAAAAGCACTTGACGTCTCTCGGAAATTATATAATCACAAAAACATCAAAACTCCAGAATGACAACATTATGTCTACACGCACAATGGCACGAGCAACTATTTATATATTGTCTGGTTGCTTTATTAGTATCCTTTTAAAATATTAAATATCAACTTTGATATAATCCGGTGTTGAGGGGGTTAGCATATACGATTAAGTATGCTAAATTAGTCTGTAATAGTCACATCCTTCATATAAATTAAACTAATATAGTAATATTAACCAATTGGATGTATTGATGGATTTGGAGAACGGAGCCTATCAAGTGGGAAGACATTTGTGCTCCTCTGGAGCCAAGTAAGTTTATAGTTATAGATGAATTGATTTGTTGGGAATTATGAAACTAGAGATATTTGTAAAATGTTTTTTTTTTGGGTATATAGACATTATCATGTATGCATGAAAGGAGGTTTCATAACTAAAGAAAGAAAATGACGTAAATGAGAAACCAGTTTTTCTCAAAAAAAAATTCATGAAGTAAGAAAAAAGGAGAAACTACTAAATTTTCATACATTTACTATTTTATTTTATTTTGTTGATTTGATTTTCGTTCTGTATATATATGCCGCATCAGAATTTGATAAGATGTAGAATGATCATAAAATAAACACACGAAAAATTCCATTATCATCATGGCATCTCATTTGCATGATTCCAGTACTTATAGATGCCTCTTGGGAAAATAATCTCTGATAGATTAAGATACCAATCTACATTTTTCTCTTGCCACTGTAGCTTGGTTGTGTCTCCCACTGTTTGAAAGAAACAATAAACACTCGACACTGTGCTGGTACTTGGGGTTTATGATATTCCAGACAACTCGAAAGTCAGAGATTAGGTTCATCCGTAGAATTAGAGGCAATCCAGCTTTTGATTGAAGCAAATCCGCCATCTCTCTTCCTGCCCCATACATTGCCTGGTTCTTTGTTCCTATGTATAGCTGAAACGTTGTTGACTCATGGCTTGACGCATACAATTTAGTTCCCTAGTTGAAGAAACAATCAACGTGTGAATTTCATATAACTCGAGCTGATACTGAATGTTACATTTCTAGGAATATATAAAAGACTTACTTTCATCTTAGCAAAGTTGAGTGGGCCAAAGAAGAATTTGATAGATGGAGGATGAATGTGAAGGCCAAAGACATTAGACTTGTTATCCACTATGAGATTGGTAGTGCAATTGAAAGTGAGCAACATAGTCGTCACTCCATGTGAATCCACACCTTCTTGTAATATGAACTGATTGATCCTTCCAATCTGTGAAATTACATACATTTTAGGTAAAAGTATACAAAAAAGCTCTATTGTGGTCAAAAGCATATTTGAGAAATAAAAATTTCATGATTCATATTTTTGGGAGATCTGGAACCAAACTCATACTGATCATCAGATCCTACGTAAGATTCATGTATTCTTGCCATTTAAAAAGATTCACAATGATTGCGACCCCAGTTGAAAAACTATCTCTCAAATTACATGAATGCTCATTTCGACTATTAGACCACGATGATGAGTTTGCTTTTAGAAAAGCTGGTAATTAGGATATGCATATTACTCTAAGAGAAATGTCAGGATGAGGAGGCTGGGTAGCAATGTAGAAGACAAGCAATGCCACACCAAAGCTAAACAGAAACCTCCATAATATTTGTAGCACGATCCACCAACCCGAACTGGGGCTCCGCAATGGCATCAACCTCTTCTCATCATCATCCTCAATGACACATTTGCTTTCAGAGTATTTCAAGAAATCTGAGTGCTTAGGGGATTCATCGAGGCGGACTAAGACCAATGGCACTGAGTCATATTGGGATGGGGACTGGAACTCGGATTCTAGGTCGTGGAAAACCGATGAAGGGCTTTGGACGAAGTAGTTCGAGTAATGTTCCTCCTCTCTTCTCTCCATTAATAACCTAGGTTCCCTGATGAATTATTTTGGAATGGTTTTGTGAGTGTGATGATAGAAAATTATTTGATCGATGGGTTCATTTATATTTACAAGAGAAATACATACGAATCATATGATCGATGTTTCTCTCAATAATGTTTGATTGATGTGGAGTAAATTAAGCATCAATTATGGCTTTTTAAAATTATACATGATGGAGAAAACTATAATTACACAAGTCATGATTTAGGTTTGTTGTTTTTGTAATCAAATACCCTTCACGCTTAAGTTTAAATATATAGGTGATAATTACTTAACCAATCATTCTACCTAGGCAACTATCTAATTGTAGTAGTTTACATTATACGTAACGTAGTTATACAAAAAGCATTTATTTCATTAAATTTATCTTAAGAAACTTATCTTTATAGTTAGTTTGGTTCAGACTTTTTTTATGGCCAAGAAATTATCTATACTATTATTTGCGAAGTAATTTTTCGCAACGGAGCTCCCACGTTAAAAGTTAGAGTGGTTAATATCGATTATACCCTTAATGAATTAAATATATAAATTAGTAACAAATAAAAACGAAATTTTAATTAATTTGATTAGATAATTGATTAATATTAAGAATAGTAAGAATTATCCAAAATCTGAAAATATAATTAAAAAGAAGATAATTTCTGTATATATTGTATTGTTATCTGTAAAAGTATTTTAGTAAAACTTAAAAATATAAATTATATAATTAAATATTAATCAAATAAAAATTTTAATTATATAATTAAAATATAATATTGAGTTATTTTAATAATGAATATAGTGTACAAAGAACTTTTCAAAAATTTATGAAAATGTTTAAGCCCGCATCGCGGGCAAAACACCTAGTTGATCAATTAAAAGAAAGATTTTCTTGAACCTCACAAAATCAAACCAAAATCCGACTCAACCAAACCGAACAATCAGGCGTAATGTTTCTTTTGGGCTTGGAGCTTCTATCGGCCCATGAAGTTATTTCAATAGAAAGTACACCTCAGGTCCAACTAATAATCCAACGTTTATGATATAAATATTTGTTTTCGTATAGCCACAATTTGAAGCAACATACACATTTTTTTTTTGATAAATCCTATCGGCTAATCCGGTCGGTCCCGGAAGTAACGCACTTAGTGCTACTGGACTGGCTATCACACTGTATGATCCGAGTTTGTAATACATTCCGACTAAGCTAGGAGGTGAACCAATCATCGATCCACCATGTAAACTATTTGGATCAAATCCCAAACCCAGACTCGCAAAATAATGATAATTTAGTTTCCGACAGGAATCAAATCCTACTGGTGCCGTAAACACATTTTTGTTTCACTCTACGCCGGTTTCTTCAAGTATACGTTTTCTTTTACAAAATAGTTATCTTTAATTTTTTACGTAACACTAATATCTCTTTTTCTAACGTAATCATACCAATTAAGCCAATTTAAGTGATAAATTTTTGTAACTTTGATGCAAACAGATTAAAGTCTGTACATCGTTTACAATACCTCAAGCAATTGAAAAGATTTTAATTTGTAGTAAATAACTCCAAGTTTAAGTAGAAAGAGAATGAAAGATATAGTGCTTTGTTATTACGAACCGTGTTTTACACATCAAACTCGGATTTGTACAAAAAAAAAAAAAGAATTGAAAAGCAAAGAGAAAGCTATACAAATAAACCAACTAATCAACTCATTGCGTGGACCATCATTATTTAAGTACTTCCGCAGCAAATAAAGTCTCAATGTACCCTTCCTATTCACGTTTCATGTACTAAACCATGCATGGTAACTCTCGTCCTATAGATATAAACTATATATGCATATACATCTCGCTTCCAAGAACAATCTTATTGTGGATAATAGACATGTGATGGGGACATAGATGGACAAGAGAATATACCAAATTTTATGGAAAGAAGACTTTTTGCTTAAAAAAAAGAAAAATGACTCTTAGAATAGAGATGACCAACTTCAAAACGAGCTCTGAAGATGAATTTACCGTCATTTATATAAAAAAAATATGTATAGAAGAATGAATAAGAACCAATGAGAAAAAAAAGAAGATAGAATGCGAGAGAGGATATTTGTCATTCAACTTGGAAATCAAGGAAGGGGAAAGAAGAGTTGTTATCGATGAGACTATCCAAATCCCAATCTCCGATTTTAGGGTTTTCTATTTCCCAAGAACTATTCTCCATACCCATAATGTTCCCTACTTTGAAGCTTTCTGAATGACACATATTTTTGCTACCGAAGCAAGGATCAAGGGCTTCTAAGTTTAGGTTGTTGCTTGTGGCACAAGCAATGCCATTGGTATTCTCGGACGGTGGAAGAAACCATTCGTTTTCTACTGATGCTCTATTGCTGATCGGATCAAGAACTGCGCTTCCATAATCTCCTAACCCATTAACGTTGTTGTTCCCTGTGTTTGCCATTTGTTGATATCGGTTATGATCCGTTACTGATATCAATGGATCAAGCTGGTTTAATCCCACACCACTAACCACGGGTGCATGAAATGAAGAAGATTCCATATGCATGGTGTTCCCCACTATCATCATGTCATCTTGATGATGATGGCTATTCATCATTGGATTTGAGTTGCCTCCCATGTCCACATGTTGATCTATTGGTTCCAAAGAATTACTATTACTATTATTAGGTGATGAACCTGAAGAAGTGTTGTTGTTCTTAAGCTTCTTCTTCAATGTCGAGTTCCAAAAGTTTTTGATCTCGTTGTCTGTCCTTCCTGGAAGCCGAGTGGCTATTTGAGACCACCTGATAATATTTTTAGGATACAAATAATTATCAACAAATATGAGAATAATTATACCGCTAAATTATTTCAAACTTTGCATTTGTATTTTCATGTAAAGAGATGCGAAGATAGAGTTACTTGTTACAAACAAAGGCTATATATAAACAAGAATAAGATTCATTCTAAGGCTCGGTTGCTCTAAAATGTAACTTAGGTGTTTGCATTTACGTCTACATTAAAAAGTTACCTGTTACCAAGAATGGAATGCAAATGGAAGATGAGATCTTCTTCTTGAGGAGAGAAAGAACCACGTTTAAGATCAGGCCTCAAGTAATTGATCCAACGAAGGCGACAACTTTTGCCACAACGTAAGAGACCAGCATTCCTAGCAATGTCACTCCAACATCCTTGTCCATTGGTCAACATATACCTTATGAGCTTCTCGTCTTCATCAGGAGACCAAAGTCCCTTTCTTAGCTTCGGTTTGTTGTTATTACCACCACATGCATTACTGGCCTTGTTCTTGTCTCTGATCGTAGTAATGTCCTGATTCCTCATCATCATTTGGAGTTGTGGAGTCTTTTTGAAGTAAGACTACACACAGAGAGAGATTTAGAATTTGGAGAGGTTGTGAGAAGGATGGATAGAGATGATGATATGATTTGTGGGGATTGCTTTGGAATGATATGAATATGTGTAATGGATGTGAAAAGGAGATAGAGAAGTGTTTGTTGAGATTGATGGGTAGAGTAGAGAGAGAGAAGAAATAGGGATGTGAAGAAGAAGCAAGAGGTGCATAAAATAAAAATAAATAAACATGTCTTCGTTAAAAACATGATGATAGACTTGTGAGTGAAGAAAAATGCATCGAAAAAGACTGGTTAGAGTCAAAGACAAGAACAAGACCCAACCTCTCCTCACCCCCACACCACACACGTGTGTTTGAAGCATCATATATACATAAACTTACATGAGGTTTAGCTTACGAGTATTTTTTGATTAATTATGTTATCTAAAATTTTATTTCTTTCTAAACAACAACTAATAACCAATTTTCACTATCTAAAGTAATATTGTATTTGCCGACAAAAGAGAAAGCAGTAATACAAGACATGTTTATTTTGAAGCAACTTCCACTTTACGACACAATCAACCGAATCTAATAAATAAAGAATATCAATAAGCGATTGAAGATCCTTCGACAAAAATATGGAACATGATAGAATATTATAGGATCGGTGAGACAAGAAAATTTTAATAGCATCAAAAGCATAGCATATATAAAAAGAGGATATGAAATCCAAACGTAAGATGAATATGGTCAAGGTGAATGAAACTTCTTGGTTCATTTAGATTAACTTTAGGGGATTTTACAAAAAATTTCACGTGACATAAAAACCTTATTAAACCATCATGTTGAAAATAAAGATAATGTGCATCAAATAAACGTTTATAAGAAAACAAAATCATGCCCTACTCAACTGATAAAGGATATATAACATCAAAGTGTTGATGAGACATTCCAAATTAAAGCACACAATGAAAAATAAAGATAATGGGTACATGGTGAATAAACATCCCATGTACATTAATCCTCGAGCATTACAACATATTTTTGTGCCACACGACGTCATCACGAAAATAATTCTTATAATTGTTAGAAAAATAAGTTGGTCCATATAAACTTATACTATGCTTTTTATTAAACTAACTATCAAATTAATTAGTAGTGTACAAAACAATATTTTTTCTTTCCTTAAATAAAAGCTGCGGAATTACCTAATATGATTAACATATATATGATAATTAATGATTATGAATAATACATATTTAATAACAACTTTTCTAACCTCTCCTTTTTGTTTAATTTTATACTATTAAAAGAAATTAAAAATCACATTAAGCATATAATAAAAAATTAGATTTTTTCTTATATGTTATATTTTGAATTTTTAAAAATGACTATAAATTACTAAAAATGGTAAAAATCCCACATTGAAAATTTTGTGATCAATGGTTTAAATTTTTTTTGTTCAAGCAAGATACAAATGATCATATATCGTAGGGGTGTGCGTTCGGATACACGTTCGGGTTCGTATCATGTATTTCAGTATAAAGGTATAGAACCCATTCGGGTATTTCTACATTTCGAGTCGGGTTCGGGTATTTTATGTTCGGGTTCGGATATTTTGGGTTGGGTTCAGATATTTAAATTTTGAAGAAAAAATAAATAAATGATTTATTGTTTAAGTTTTTTTTTATTTAAAATATAATTTAACTTAACTGGTTTTCTAATTTTTAAAAGACTAAACTATTAATAGGTTAGAAAGACAATAATTTAGTTGTTGTTTTGAAATTTTAGATGCAAGTTTTGTTAATGCAAGAAACAAGAGCTTGATATGTATTTTAAGTGAGTAGTAAATGATTTTGTCCATAATTATATGTATATTATCGAATTTTGAGCAATAAACATCATTAATATAAATATTTTGAATAAAATGAGAGATGTAAACTAGAAATATAGGGTTAAATATAATTATGTTTGGTTATCTTCGGATATTCATTCGGATTCAGATATTATCCGAACTGGTAAATAAGTAATTTTTTGTTGTTCTTGAATTAGATGATTTTTAGACCGAGATGGTGAATATATACTAGACATGCATTTATATTTCGAGTTTGCACTTATATTCAATAACAGCTTGAAATATTAGATTTGAACACTAACCTGTTAATTTAGTTTGTCGATGATTTTTTTCAAAATTATGATTCTTAGATATGTATCTGGAGTGAAACTAATTTTTACAGATGTCTATTTTTTAAATTGACACTTATGTAATTCACCGAATTCATAGAAGAACTTAAAAAGAAACTTAACTCATATCATATCAATGAAACAAAGACGGGAACGAAAGCATAATTTTATAGAGGTAGAAAATGAAATCACTTATAGAGAGTCAATAGTAAACAAATCTAGAGTAGAAAACCTAATCTCCTATCGTCATTATACAATCGATGTTGCCTATTTGGTTTTGGTGATTTGTGTCAGCCACAAAACTTAATTTCCTTTTGTGCATATGAAGTCTTAAAATAATTGAAATGAGATGTAATACATTAACTATTCAACAACGATGATATATTTAAAGCACCAACATTTGTATTCGTCATTTTATAATCGATAAAAATTGTAGTGTTACAAAATGTTAAACCCATTTAATAAATAAACATTATTATAAAAACTCACCCCGCGCATGCGCGTGGGTTATCATCTAGTTCTCTGTTAATTTAGATTAATTTTAAGGGAAATTCACATAATTTTTTTTGAATTGAATATTAAATTTAATTCAAAAAGAAAAGACTGTTTCTACAACAAGTGTAACATATGGTTGAAATTGAAAGAATTCTATGCTTCTAAACTTCTAGTTCTTTCAAATTACTTCAAACTTCACTTCACGAATTCCTTCCCTTCTCTTCAACTTCACCTTGTGCCAAACGATACAGCCATCTAGGGGTGTTCAATCCGGATATCGGTTCGGTTTCGGTTCGTTTTTTTGATTTTTTGGTATTTCGGTTAGTAAAATATAACTACCATTCTAAATCCATATTTACTTCGGTTCGGTTCGGTTTATATACCGTCGGTTTTTGGTTTATTCGGTTTTATACAAAAAAATAAAATTCTTTATTTTGGGATCATTTTATATGAATTTTAGAGTCTTGTTGTCAACACATTCATTTATTAAAAAATATTATAAGTTTAAATAAAAGAACAAAAATAAAAAATGTTTCTATCATCTAATAAAATAATCAAATCTATAATTAAAATCAAAGCTCAAAATTTTGATAATAAAAATAAAAAAACAAAAAATAAAACAGAAGCACGAAGCACAAAAAATAAGTTATTATATTCTTTCATATTTAGCGTTCATTAAAGTCATGTTTCTTCTATTAAAGACGAAACTCTATTCGTTTATAGATAAAAAAAATTGTGAAGAATTTCCACTAATTGTTATCATCAAATTTATAATCTTTATTTCAATTTAGTCAATGCTAAATTAAAGCAAAAAGATCAAAAGAAGACTAAGAAAATAAGAACCATGTTTGCGATGAATTGTTATTTAATTATAGTTCAAGTGTTTTACAAATCAGGACTATTTTATTACTGTAAAAAATATGGTAATAGTTATTAGCAAAAAAATTAACTTATGATTTTCATACGTTGTTATAAAATATATACATATTTACATGTTTCTATTTTTTGATCGGTTTTATTCGGTTTATTCGGTTTTATCGGTTATATACCGAACCATATCCAAATCCTACGGTTTTTTTAAAATCATATCCATTCGGTTTGTATGGTATATACCAAATTCAAACCATATTATCTATTTCGGTTCGGTTCGGTTCGGTACGGTTCGGTTTTGCCATAAAAACTCATACCAAAAAGAAGTTTTTTTCTCTCCACTTCTCATCTCTACTTTATAAAAACTCTTTGCGATCTCCCTGTATTTAAGCACTTTTCTCTGCATCCAAGAGCCTGCTGGTGTATTATCTTTTATCATCCATAGTGAACCCTTCCTGATAAGATAAGCTCTTATCCAATTAACCCATAGGAAGTTTGACAATAGTATTCTCCAAATTAGCTTCAGACAACTCACCACATTAACTTCCTTCATAGGTCTCAGTCCCAATCCTCCTTCACTCTTCATTTTGCACACATCTGACCAAGCTATCTTGAAAATAAAGACAATGTTCATCAAATAAACGTTTCTAAGAAAATAAAATCATGCCCTACTCAACTAGTCAACTGATAAAGCATTGATAAAATCAAAGTATTGGTGAGATATTATAGAACATACATTCATACTACATCTTAAAGCACACAATCATCATGCATCGATCACATACCAAAGCTAACTAAATTCGATTCTCTACCCTTGTTCTGTTATAAATGGCGGACAAATCTAATTCTGTTATAACAAGCAAATCACAAGCCGACTCATTCCTGGAAATTATAGTGACAAAATAAAGATGATACGTCTATCTAAAATTGATATATATATATGGCTTTACCGACAAGAAAATATTACTATGATCACTTATTCGTTAACTGATGCATCATGCCCCGACAAATGCACAAGCATAGCAGAAAAAAAACATAGAATGACATAAAGACCTACAAATATGTTACAAAAAGTCAACAAAGGTGTGTCGGAAACTCTAGTTAGTAAACAGAATGTCAACAAAAGACCTACAAATATGTTACATAGAGACTGATTCCAATAGTATCTATGCCACACATGAAACGAATTGGGCCTTATAAACTCTCACTGGACTCTGGGCCTCTCTATTGGGCTTTTAGTCAAATCACAATTTAATTTATCACCTCCCTTTGGGTTTGAACTAGTCTTTTCTCTTTTGAGTTTTGAGCATCGAGGATTTTGAGGTAATGCTCCTCCATTGCTTGATAGACTTTGTTCAACGGCTTTCTTATTGTGCTCCTCACGTCGCCACGAACATGTTTTGTCATTATAAAAACTGACAGTTGGTAATAGCCGAAAGCCAAAGGTGTGTGCCAGAGCTTTTGTTTGACAGGTCAGATTGAGAAACAGCTATGGCTTCCTACAATCATTACGCAGCCATGGCCTTTTTCACCACAATGACCCTTTCCTCTGCCTTCACCACCTCCGCACAGTACGAATCAGAGTCGTCTACACAGACAGGAGAAGCCTCCTGTTTTCCAGGAATGTCTATAGTCATGATCATCTCTTCTTTCATCCTTTCTGGATTTGCCATTCTCAGATGGTAGACCAACATGATATATACATTTTTTTTTGTATCCTATATGTTCTTACATTTTGCTTTCTCAAAAAAAAATCACAATAAAGTTTTAAATCTCTCTTTCACATGAGTTGGTTATGAAAGGCTTTATTTACATTATTTGCTTGGGGTAACAGTGTAACCAGGGAATTGGAACACTTGGGTTGTTCAAAGTATACCTTTGTTCTTTTTACTTATTGTGTTGCCTGCATGCCCCACCTACCATCATCTACATCCAGACACGTTCCTTTCTGATAAAATGTTATAGCAGATCAGAGTTTGTGAATAAATAGTAGAGATTGAAAAGTATATTAATCTTTAATCCCCTATATATTAAAAGAAGAGCATTACAACTTATGAGGTCGCCATGTGTCATCACCACAATGATTTTTAGAATCTTTAGAGAAACATGTTGGTCCATCTAAATATATAATAAGTTTTTTATTAAACTAACCATAAATTAATTATTAATGTTTTTAATTCTTTTCTTAAATAGAAATTACGAAATTTCCTAATGTTGGTAAAGTATATATGACAATTAATGATTTCAAATAATAAAGATTTGATACAAATTAATGCACCCTCTATCCTTTTTGTTTAACTTTAAGTTATTAAAATAAATTAAAAAATCACATTAAACATATAATAAAACTTTAGATTTTTATTATATATTATATTTTAAATTTCTTTTAAAGTCTCACATTAAAATTTTATGATCCATGGTTTAATTTTTTTATGACAAAAAATAATTACAAAATCATATAATTAGGAAGTCTCATTTAATAAATATCAAGATTAAAAAAAAAATCATAACGTTCGATCCAACCGTCTGATCGTTACCATTAAAAATACATAAATATTTTAGTTTTGAAATTTACTTTAAACATTTTTTAAATTAAACTATATACCATTAAAAATACATAAATATTTTAGGTTTTAAATTTACTTTAAACATTTTTTTTGGTAGAAGCTCTGAACAAATACTGACAACTTAATATTTAAATTTTAAAATTTTCATTCAATGTTTCTTAAGATTATAAATTACCAAAACTTTTAAACATCACACAATGAAAATTTTGTTATCAATGATTTTAAAGTTTTTATTATAAAAATATACAAATCATCAAAAAACCAAATGAATAAAATACATTATTTAACATATATCAAGATTAAAAATATACTATGTATCTATGTATATATGTATATATGTATATCTGATTTAAATTTAATTATATACAATATAAAATATAAAAGGTAATTGTTTGGATTAAAAACAAATTTTACGTATTCGCACCAATTTAATTATATAAGTAATAGTTATTGACTTTCTATAAATCCAATATATATATATATAATATAAAACTGAACATATAATATATAAAAATAATTTAAATATACAATGTTTATTCCGCGGGTCTTAACCTAGTTTAAAGGTAAAAAAAAAGCAAACCACCGCAACCATGATAAAATAGATTCAAATACATACAACACAGGGGACAAGAAAACATCTCTCTTGCCTTTTACTGTACACATATATATATTACACAACAAATAAAGCAATCATTCTCTCAGTTTCACAAACTCACACACATGCACACACCAAATCATTCGAACCCAAATACTCAGCGGACCAGTTTCAAAGTGTTTTTCTGACCCAATACCGTCATCACACAAACTCACACCTCACGAGAAGCTTGACGGATTTGTACTTCTCCCCTTTACGGTTATGCAAAGGAAACGCTCTTATCCCTTCCTTCAGCTCCCAAACAGGCAAGCATGTCTGCCCTCCAAAATCATCCTTCTCTGACATGTCATACTCATGCACTTCTAATCGCAGTAGAGCCAGCTCCGGAACCGTTAATGGGAACTCAAACACCTCGTCCCAAGCCGGTACCCAGTTATCCTCCAACGTCTTTGTCTTCTTCATAACCGTATCCGCTGGAACTCCAGCTATCCCCACCTGAACCATTTTTGTAGCAAAAAATCTAAGAGACCAAGAAGAGTTTTACCACTGCCTAAGGGGAATTGAATTTACTTACCCTTGTGTAGAAGTCAGGAGGTGAGTATTGATCAAAATGTGTGTGGCGGAAATCGAAGTACCAGCCTTCTCCCATGTATATAGTTACCTAAAGATAGGTGAAAGAATGAGTTCACCGAGTTTTATCAAGAAAAGACCAAACAGAGACTAAGCTATCTAACCCTCAGTGTTGTTTTTACAGGTAGAGTAGCTTTTGGATCAAAGATGTCACTATCAGAGCCACCTTTCAGCAGAATATCAGGTTTCTTGATGTATCCACATCCGCCGTTGGCTCTAAACATACCTTGCATTAGCCACAATGATCTTCCATATCCCTGTACAATGGGAAAATGATTTTTATATAAGACTTAGCTGAAGAATAAGTTAATGATATAGCAAAAAGAAGAAAACCTGCATATTGAAAGCCACCATTTGAGCACCGTGGCTCCATGCAACCAACGGGTTGTAGTTTGATGAAGTAACTCTAGTTCCTTTTGGATAAATCCTCAGCAAATTTCTCTGAGTAAACCTGCACCACAACACCATGATTAACAGGACTGCTATTGTTACTTTGGACAAGATAATCAAAATTACCTCACAATCTGTATTGCATATTTTTCTGCCGCCTTCTCTAGCTGCTCTTCGCTCAAGCTAAGGCGTCTTACCTTATCAGGATCAACCTTTAAGCACTCGGTGATCCCACCTTTTGGTTTCCCAGCATGGATTGCAATCAAATGTTTATACTGCGGTGGTGCATTCTTCTTGGACTTGTCTCCATCATCATCGTCCTCATCATCATCCTCATCATCATCATTCTCAACTAAGTCATCCTGCAACAACACCAAAGAAAATTTTAACATCTTTTGTGTATATGGACACTAACAAGACTGAATAGATACGAACCTTGTAACCGCTTTTGTTCCTGTTGATAAAGCTCGGAACTTCTCTCCCCCAAACTTCTTCATCCCCTAAAGATTTACCTTTCTGCACAGTCTCCTCATCTTTGCCTTCCTTGTACTCTTTGGGAGGTTTCGTTGAGATGATGATCCGCCTTTTTAAAGAGTTTGGCGATGGGAACTCCTTCAAGGATTCTCCCACAGGAGGAGTAAACAAGATCTCTCCAAATATCTCGGTGACCATCTACAATACAGCAAATACAAGACATCTCTAGATTCAATGTAACGATCAACTAAAACTAGAAAACAAAAAGGCTACCTCAGCAACTTTGGACTGAAGTTCAGGAGTAAGATGATCTTCAAGAGTCACAACAACAGGATAGTCAGAAACATCAAAGGCATGTGCTCTGATAGCTTTTAGACATTTGATTAACTCCACAGGTGCAGTGAGAGTCCTGTAAGAATGGTTTAGTAACCTTGACTTTCACTATATCAAATGTCAGTAAACTTATACCTTCCGTGAAGAACATCAATGTCGTTTTTGTTGGAGTTAGGCCAAATATCCAATTCAATCACCCTGACACCTTTCTTCAATGCATCAATAATAGGTACCTCACTGCAGTCACTGCTCAGCTGGTTACCGGTCAAATAAGAATTGTGACCAGTGAATATGAAATAATGCGATATAGGAGCATCCATGTCTTGATGCACCTGTACATTACACAAATGAATTCATTACAGAGATTTATCAAGAACCAATCTAAAAGAAGAAAAAAAATCCAAAAGCTAGCATAATATAGACACAATAACATCTATGAACCTGTCTCTCAAATTTTTAATTAAGGTTCCTACATAAAAGAGTACATGACTCTTGTCTGAAAAGTACATAGCTACTGCTCCTTTGCAAATCTTTGTTTTGTCTTTTCACAGTAGGTATACATATAAAGAAAAAAAAAATAATTACAAATTGCTTCAGAAAATCTCTTGAATTCCAAAAATCTCGGACTCCTTGGCTAAATAATCTGAATCCAAATCTGAGTTTGAATCAATCATAGATTATTAAAAAAAAAAAAAGGATTTTGTGTCAGGGTTCCTACATGACTCTTGTCTGAAAAGTACACAGCTTCTGCTACTTTCTGTACATTTTTGTTTTGTCTTTCACAGTAGGTACACATATAAATAAAATAAAAAAATTACAAATTGCTTTCAAAAACTCTTGAATTCCAAAAATCAAGGATTCCTAAACTAAATAATCTGAATCTAAATCTGAGTTTGAATCAATCATTGATTAACTTTTAAAAAAAATGAAAATAAAAAAAAAAGACAGAGAAACAAGAGAGTTAGTTACCACATGTCCAGCAAGTGGAGAGTTGTTGTCACCAAAAAGGTACTTGAAGAAAGCATCAAGGTGGAGACCATTCCGATGAAGAAGAGAAGACGCGGCATTGATGATCGACTGCGCATCCTCTCTCGTCGCTTTCCCCTGCTTCTGAACATCGATCAGAAACCTGTGGAGATGATCGACCGTCATGACCCCATTCTCCGAGTATTTCTCGTAAAGGGTCTTGATCTCGCGCGGCGCCTCCGATGCGGTGTACCGGAACCTCCGGCGGAAGCAGAAGCACACTCTGTACGTTTGCTTCGACATGAGGCAATGGGAGAGATCCTTTGGGTGGTGGGAGATGATAATTGGAGAAGAAGAAGAAGATGATGATGAAAGCAAGTCAGAATAATTTTTTTTTTTGCTTGTATTCAACCAGAAATTATCTTCTTTTCTTGTGAATATTTAATGAAAATCAATCAATCAATCCTTCTGGAAGATGAAGATCTGTCTCTTCCCGTGCGAATATACCCAAAGGCAAGTATCTGTCTGTCGACATGGCTGTCTATGAAGCTATTAAAGGCTTCTTTGGGCTTTATTGGGCCCATTTATCTATAAAGCCCATGCTCTAACAAAATCTCTATGGTATTTATGAAGCGACAAAAGGCTTTAGGCTTTATTGGGCCCATGAATTAGTAAAGCCCATGAAACGAGATTCTAGGGCTTCGCTCCTTATAAAGATGCAACTGAGCGCTATACTAAAAATCTCTCTCGCATCTCCGCCTCTCTTTTCAATCTGAAACCTGAGCACAATCCGAGGAGAGAAAGTTTTGATCATCTGCGAAACCGAGCATGAGAGCTAAGGTGAGTGATGCGTTTTGATATGTTAATATGGAAACTGAAGTAGTTGGTTATAGGTTATTTTATATTGTGTTTCTATTTTTGGATTTATAAAAGTGGAAGAAGAAGCGTATGAGGAGGTTGAAGAGGAAGAGACGAAAGATGAGACAGCGATCTAAGTAGTTTTACGAGACCGACATTTGTGAGAGTTTTGTTGGTTTTTCTATCTGAAGTTTAATGTTTTTTTTTTTGCTGGACCTAATAGATTCTATGTTTTAAATCAGAACTATGTTTTATTACATGTTTTAATCTTTTATTTCTACAATCTGCTTATATCTAGTGTTCAATGGTGATGGTCTAAGTTAGTGTGTGCGTAGGATTGTGATTAGGGTCCAACATAACACTAAGCTGGTAGATTATTATCATCCGAGTTCGAACCTCAATTACAATATAATTTTAGAGTTATTATTCAAACATTAAACTTGCTTAAAAAAAAAATTCAAACATAAACTCGACGACTGGGAATATTGTGTGGTGTCTTAGTAGCCACCCATTGGTGGCATTCCAAATGGTGGCATGAGAGGCATCCCTCCCATTGGTTGTGGTGCCGTTAAAGCAAGTTGCATCGGTGGTGCCGGTAAAGCATTTGGCAACAATTGTGCGTACATGTTCTGATTTTAATGAAACAAAGAAACAAAACCACTCTTTAAGTTAGATTGTCAAGGAAAGACACGAGATGATTGTTTAGTTCTAAGCTGTTTATGTTGTTACCTGTTGGGACACGACTTCCTTCTCTTCCTGCTCTTTGGCCTTCGCTTCTTTTTGTGCCTCCAGCTTGTCCTTGATTATTTCATCCACTTTGCCTGTGTACTCTCGCATTACCTTCAAAGAAAAAGGAATATAAGAGGATTAAGAATAGAGACTAGAGAGTATGAAAGCCTAGTATAAATCACACAATCATCACCTGGAGAAGATACGGGTAGGCAAAGTCGACCATGTTGTTCATCCAGGCAAGTTCTAGAGCAACGTCTGGTCGGATTAAATCATAACACACAAAGAGACATGTAGCAAAGCATTCCTTCTTCCCCTGTATAATATACCAAAACATAACACATAAGTGATATTAGTTTCATTGTCTTGACCAATAATGTATGTAATCCTGGTTCAGACAATCCATACCTGTTCAATGAAGTAAACAAGTAGTTGTTCCGCAAGGTCATGGTCGCCAGATTGTGAAGCAGTTTCCATACAGTCTTTGTACAAGTTATCCTTCTTTGACAAAGCAATTGATTGCTTCCATTTACCAGCTTTCTTGTAGATATAAGCAGCCACACGTCTCATTTCAACAAGCTCATGTTTCTCTATCTGTTCACACCATTCATATAAAAAAAAAAGGTTTAGTAGATATAAAATGATGTAAAAGGGGTACTAGAGGTAGAGCCCGTCTACCTTCTGAGCGAGGCCTATCTGGTCAAAGCTGTCATGTAAATCAATAGACTCACGCAACCTTTCATAGTCTTCTTCCTCCACGTATATCTCATTCAAAGCTTCATTAACAGCACTGACATTGTTGCTCTGAACTGCAACCATGTATGGCTTGACAAGACGCAACTGACCAGCCTGAGAGATCAGAAGAAACCAATTGTTAAGTAAAAGACAACCTTGGCTGTTAATCATAAAGTCAGTTTCTTACCTTCCGCATAATATCAACAACACGCGTGTGATCCAACCGCAAAGCAAGCACGTTGAGAAGATCATTGATCATATCCGGATGCTCCAGTAAATAAAAGTGCACAGCCTTGTAGTAGACTTCAACATTCGCAACCTTGCCAACAATGTCTTTAAACTGCACGTGCTCCCACGCTTCAGGAGAGTGGTTCATGACAGTGGTCGCAGCGTTGTCAAACTCAGCATATTGAATGTAGAGATAGGTAAGCTCCTGCCATTGCTGCTGCTCATCACATGCCCGTATAAGCTTGGGAATGTTGAGGCGAGTGGAGAATAGCTTGATGTGTTCGATAAGCTTCTCATAACGATATCTAGCGTAGAGCACACCCAACTCAGTGAAGATACCCATGTGAGCACGTTCCAGCCCAAGTCCACTCTCCATGAGTGAGATTAGTTCACTGAAGAAGCCTTTCTTTTGGTAGAAGTCGCTGACTTCTTCCAGGTCATCCACCTATCAAGAACCAAAATATATGAGATACATAAATTGAAAGGCAAATCTCCCAAAAAGTACCTAAAATAATATTTTTAAAATAAAATAAACACACTTTGTCCAAAATAAAATAAATACACAAAAAATGACTAAAGAAATTTCATTAAAAGGTAATGATAAATAACTATACTCTTACTCTAAAGACATATAATTATAAATAATATTTAAATAACAAAAAAATATGTTTGAAAAAACTTTATTCAATTCTAAACTTTTTATTTCGATTTTTTTTTTAAATCTTTTTCGAATTTAAAAAGAAAGAATATATTTTGAAATTGAAAATTTTCTAAAATCTATTTTTAAAATCATTATTTTAAATTTTAAAACTTAATTATATATATATATATATTTAAGGCTATCTTCTCTAATTAAATTTTGTAACAAAGATAAGGTTCTTATTCACCTGAATGATAATGTTTAGGCCACAGATCTGTCCCAATCTGAACTCCTCTGCATCAACACAAGCAAAACACACTTCCTTCCATGTCTTTGCACTGCTTGCTTTCCTTGCAGCATCAACAGCACCTTGGAACTGTTGCAGTTTCACAAGCGTGACAGCTAGCTTCCCCCAGTTTGATACAAACGCATAGACTATTTTGGCAGCTTCATACATAGCTTCATCATACATGCGGTCACCAACGATTTGTAAGTTAGCAACGTTTGGCATCAGAATGAAATCTTCAACCTCGCCTAACCTATCGATCTTTGCATATGCGTAGATGAGCTCACTATCAACTTTAACTTCCTTCACCTTGTTTCTAACCATCAGAAGGTAACTGACCATGTCATCATAGACATTAGCATCCTCAGCAACGCGTATCATCTCCAAGAAATGAGTAGCGTCCTCAGCACGGATGAAGGACTCAATTGCATCACTGACTAGTCCTTCCCTGAGCTGAGCTTTAGCAACTTGGCTCCACACAGAATCTTCTTCAACCCTGAAAGCAAACTCAGCAGCACGCTCAATGCTTTTGATGTTATCCAGCAATACATTAACAGCCTCAACGTTTAAGTTAAACTTCTTAAAAATAGCAAACGCTTCTTCAAAGAGTTGAGCTTCTACCGCCATTTCTCCAACAACAGGCCCATCAAAGTTCTCAAGCCTGTTGACATAATCCATAACTCTAGATGTATCCGCCTTGACAGCCGTCAGTATCAGCAGATTCTGCAGGTTGATGTTCCCGCTGAAGTCAGAGTTCTGAAGCACTATCTTCTCAAGAAGCTCAATAAGCTCATGAGGCAAATCAGCAGTCATGAACGCCTTAACAGCAGAGGAAACTTGCTCCGGGCTCTTGTTTTCAGGTAATGCAGTAGACACAACTTGGTCAATAACTTGTCTTCTATACTCATTGTTCTCATCAAGAACCATCTCCCAGAGATCACCATCCATCCTCTCCACTACATACCTAGCTTGTAACTTGAGCAAAGAGCTTCTGTTGGTGACGTTGATGAGCTCCTCATCACATTGTCCTCTTCTGTAGGACACAACAGCCAGTGTAGGATCACGTTTCTCGCAGTACTTACCGACAACTCGAGAGTCGTAGTACTGGTTGGTGGTTAGGAAACGCTCAGGGTTGTTGTTACTGTCGATGATGATTTTACCCAAGGCGTTATGGACATGCACATCTTGGCTTCCCTCGGTTACTAGATGCTCCAAGAAATGTGTGAGGAGACGTAGCCGGTTCCTGGAAAAAAGGCATAAACATATTAGCAGGACCGGGAAAAGCCCAATGAAACATTGACCTTAGGTCCTCAAAATTTTTGAAAAAAATTTACATAGACATAGACTACTTAAAAAGTTATTTTAATCTCCGAATTGTAAAAAAATAAATTAGTTGAAATCTTTAGTAAACTGCCTATGGCTGCCCTGTATATTAGATCTTTCAAGAATGAACAGAGAGAATGAGACCAAAATGATTCACCTCTTCTCGCATTCCTCCACAAGAGGTTCAACAGGCAGCAATGAACGAACAGAGATGATGAGACCTTTGATGAAATCTTCAGGGCATTCATCATCAAGCAGCTGTCCCACAACTAAAGGAGCACTCCCAGGGTTCACCTTTGTTCAACATCACCAAACGTATTAGTATCTAATGAAAACACTGAACTCTAAAAAATAGTAGCAAAAAGTTTCATACCTTTTGAGCGTAACCTTCAATGTAACGCAGCATGTTGTTTATGTAGAGGTAATGAGTAAGATCAGGTACAAATCCGAAACGGTCACAAACATTTATCAAAGGCCTTGCATCAGGAAGCTTCGCTTCCATTAAAAAGTTCTTTGTCTTTTCAGCATCGTAGAAGTTAGACTCTCTAGTCACACGCTCAACCTCTTTTATTTGACCAGTCTTTGCAGATGCTTCAATGTACTTGAAATGAACCTCAGGATCCTCACTAAAAAACATTGTCATATCATCAGCATACAAACACAATAATCATGATTATTTACAGAAATGAAATTAGATTATATAAAATCACCTCATCCTAACATATGAGCCTAGGAAAAAGTATAGCCCTTCATATGATTTAAACTGCTCAAAGAGTTTAATACATGCATCAACACCAAGTTGTTCACAGTACTCCTTGCAAGCCTGTGGTTACATATGGAAACGTTAGTGTCACATTAAACAATAATGTTTATCATACTATACACCACTTACCTGAACGATTATCTGTAGGTTGCCTCTCGGGTTAACTATCAAAAGTTCTTTCATGCACTCCATAACCCAATCGCTAGAAAGAGTGCCTAGAAAATCAACAAGAGCCTGCGTTGCATTTTGACAGAGTGATGATGTTAAACAACTTGGTATCCAGAAGTTTAGCAGCTATGTTAGAGGCATTACCTGTGGCTCAATGGCATGTGTGTTGACAATCACACGTTTTATATCATTTAACTCTGAGTAATGCTGCACAATTCAAAAGTAAAAAGAAGTTGGAGATGGAAAAATAATTCTACTTAATTAACCAAGAAACAAAAGAAAGACAAGAAGATCCAACCTTTAAGGATTGGATATAAAGTCCAGCCTTTTCACAAAGCTGAGCAACACGAGGCCGGTCATAGTGGCTGAACATACTCCCTGCTAAAATGGCATCAGCCACGTTAGGAAAGGTTACCAAATTGATCTCCAGAACCTGTATTGACAGTTGATATACAAAGTCTGAGGACATAAGTTGAATAAGGAAAGCATAGAAACATATAAGTAATTGGCAACTAGTTTCAACCTTAGTCTGCAGAAAAGCATGCTCAGGTAAATTTGGCTTCAGCACATCCAAAAGGAAAGCAGTAGCTTCTCTGATTAGATTTCTCTGAATATGCAAAAAAAAAATGCATTAGTACTTGATAATGCTCATGCATTGTATAAAAATCTACAAATATTGGTGCATACACAAAGTTATACTGGTGCACCTACCTGAAGAAAAAGGTCAGTGATGGTGTTGATGTCAAGTGGACAACCTCCTTTCATATGAGACATCTTTACTGCAAATTCTCCGGCTCCCTAAGAAAAGAAGTTAATTGATTCATGAACTCTTCTTGTACTTATGCAGAAAATATCTAGTAAACCAGTTCTTTTAAGAGTTTAATATGCTGCAAGTATCATAAGTGCAGTCCACTAACCTGAGGATCTGTACGGAGTATGGTTTGCAGAAGAAACAAGTAATCAGGTGTGTACTTAACCTAAAGTCACAACATGAAACAATGAGATACTTCTTGAGCACAATGAAACCATAGTTGGTTCAGGGAAACTTTAGATCTTTGTTATTTACCTTCTCTGAGTAAATTATGATGTTGTCAAACTCCCTTTTTTCTGCAAGTGCTGCTACAACTTTTGGAGATGTCTGGGCTTTGATGTATATTTCCAGTGCAAGGTCATTATCCAAAGTCTGTAACAGAAAATATTTATGTCACAAAAAATACAAAATGAGACATATCACACACTTAACAGTATAATATATATATATATTACCTTGACAAGGTCTCCAAGTTCTTCACTGCATTCTAACTTATCCTCTTCTAACCAGTTTTTCAGGAGGTTCTTCTTGTTTTGATTCACAACAAGGCGAGACAGTTCCAATGACTCATATGAATTGAGCTTTCCTTTAGTTAAAAGCGTCCCAAAATACTGTAACAATGGAGGAGTTTGCCCAGCTTGTACAGGAACACTCTGGAACTTGGCCACTGTATCAGGTGTCCTTAGAATCCCCTGAGGAGATTCAGAAGCAAGCTCAGCAGCCTCTTTGTACTTTGTTTGATCGAACAGCTCTTTGAAACGCTTTACAACCTGAAACATTAGAACTGAATATGAGACCCTTCACATTACCAACTAGCTTTCTTTTTCTTCAGCTAGATAACCATGGCATACCAGATCTTCTGCACCAGGGAGGTTTCCTCTTTTAGCAAGATTGACAGCAAGCTCCAAGTTCTTCAACTATAATACAAACACATAGGTTTCTTAGCATGACATTATGATGAGTGTAGCTTATATAAGGAAGAAGAGAATAAAAGTTTAAAACATACTGGACCACTAATAAAAGGTATTATAGTAGCCTCGTTTACGGTAGCCAAAAGAACTTGTCCTCTCCTATTAATGGCATAGAAACCCCCAACAGAAGAGGCTTCAGAAGTCAAGAAAATTGGGTCTGTACTTATCCGGTTTCTGTAGATAGGAGAAGCAGTCTCTAGATCGTATACAAACAACAAGCCAAGCTTGGTGATGACATATATCAAGCTAAACTTGTTAGAGATCTGTCAGACAAAAAAGAGAGAATTCAAAGTCAGGAAATTTCACCACAACATACTATAATTGTAACTGAAATGCTAATGCAAATACAAACCTGCATGGCAACAGGAAAATCATCAGCAAAATCTGGGAGAAAAGAGAGATCTGCCTTCTTTTTTGTAAATGATGCCTTTCCTGCAATATAGTTCAAGACAAAAATGTAAACAAAGACAGTAACTAACAGTGATAACATAGTTTTCTGACAAGGATACTAACCGGGTAGGGCACCAAGCTCAATGACATGCACATTTGATGTTATCTGCCCAGCATTAAAGCTCTTGGTTGCAAAGGATATAAGGGTAGAAGGATTCTCATTCCCAGGGACCTAGTATTGATTAATGTTTCAAGTCATGCCACAGTTCAAGATCTTAGACCATTGAACTCACTGAAGAACCAAGTAGTTTACCTTAAACTGAGCAAATGATGCAGCGTGTGCGTCAAGGGACTGGGTCTGCTGTTGATCCACAGAAAATAGCTGCATGTTTCCTTTTACCAATTGTGGTCTCTACAGACAACAATAATGACAAGATCAGTCAAGAATTTTACAGCATAACTGTAGTTTTGATGTTCTTATTCAACCAACCTCAGGAGGACCAGGAGCGATTCCAATTAAGACCAACCACTTCTCATTAGGAGAGCACTTGTAGTTAATAATTTGATTGTTTTCCAACTTGGTCGCTCTATCAAACATCTTCACTGGCTCAGAATCACCTGGTAATGATCAGAAGCAACATTAGAATCAGATATACATGGTAAGAAGATGGGAGTAAGATAGATAAAAAGATATACAACCTTCAATGGACCAGTGATACACTGAGTTTTGTGTGACCAGCCCCAACATCTTGGGTGTAATCCACTTCCAAAACTCAACCTATAAAAACAATGGATGGTTAATATCCCAAAACTAAATGTGATTTCAGCTTTGTATTTGCATCAACACTCACCTGGTCAGGCATCTGATGTGATTTCAGCTTTGCTTTTGCTTCAATGTTAAACATCTGTAGATAATCCTGAGTAGTTCCTGGAACTTGAGCTATATACAAAATGAAGAAAACAATGAACAACAAAAAAAGAACAGTAATAGCCAATACAGTCAAACATCTACTGCAAACAACATTTCTAGTCTAACTACACAAGGCTTGTGACACAGCCAGGGCCGGATCTAGGCACCAGTCCAATGAAACATTGGTTTGACCCTCAAAATTTTTGAAGGTTTTTTAGATAGGAATATACCCTTAAATTAGGGAAAAAATAATTTTCTTACTAAATTTTTTTTAAAAATGTTTCAAGCCCCCAAAATCTCAGATCCCAAACTTGGACACAGCAGAACACAATGGAAAAATCACATACTTTGGAATAGACCTTTTTAGAAGCTTTACCTTTTAATGCAAGGATTCTTGAGTTTGGGTTCATAAGAGCAGAATCTGCAGTGATAGGCCTTCTAAGAGGCTGCATGGGCATATTCATATCAATAATCACAACACTGTTTTGTGGTGACGTCTCTCGCACGCATATATACTTGTCAGACTCCATTGTAACATTTGTAAACGTGATGAATTGCTGATTTATCCCAACGCTAGGAAGCTGGAATAAATAAAACAAAACCAAGCGTTATGTCATATATATAGACACATAGTTCATATACTTAGTAATGAGATCCGATCCGAGCATATCAGTAACATGCATGCATTAAACAAACTTTTTTTTTGAACACCGCATTACACAAACTATAGTGTTAAACTGGGATCAAAGAAACAAGAGCCAGCTATGAGAACATCACTTAACGTCCAAACTCAAAGTCAAATCCATGAGAAGAAGAAGAAGAAGAACTAACCGTCAGGACCTCCTTCATCGTGATGGGGGCGTTAGGTGCCGCCATGTTTGACCACAGTTCGCGGTAAGAGAACCCGGGGGAAAGAATCAGAAATGTGGTCTAGACAAGACGAGAGAGAGTGGAGGAGAACTTGCAATCTGTGATGGAAGAAGGGAGAAAACCAAATAACAAGAGTGATTTTTTGAAATATATGTAAGTAACTTAGGTGGTAAGTAGAGGAAACAACAACAAACCAAATTTAAGCAAAAGAAAAAACTTAGGTGGTAAGTAAAATTGATAAACGATGCAATTTTTGCTAATTAAAGGGTGGTCAGGTCACATGACTCACGTCATTATTATTATTGCTAATAGTTAACCTATTATTTTTCAGTTTTTTTTTTCTTGTTCTACAGAGAATGATTTTGTTCTTATTCACTTTTCAATTAATGTTAATAAATCAAAATTTCAAGATATAATTAGTTGACCACCGTTGGAGTCAGATTTGTTACCAAATAACAATTCCTTAGTCAGATTTTTTTCTTATACTACCAAAAATGAGTTTCTAAGATTTTTATTTACTTTCTTAATTAATCTTCAACGATTTTTATTCAAATTTTCTATCTTTCAACTTTCGTAGATGTGTCCTGTTTTATCGATGATTTAATATATTTTTAGATGAAGAAAACTAAGTCTGAACGTTTTTACCTCAAACCAAAATCCCTACTTATTCCGAACCGAAAATACAAAAATCAAAAATCGGAGCCAAACCGTTATACAAAATATCTGAACGGAACTTAACAGCTTGATATTTTGGAACTTGGGTACAATCCGAACCGAACCAAAATTTGAAGTAGGATTTGAAAATATCTGAAATTAATTAAATATATTAATATTTTTATATATGTTAAGGTAATTTAGATTTTTTATAATATTTTAAAGATTTTTGTAATTTGTCTTATTTGTTATTTTGAGTATTTTTATTTAGTTTAACTAGTGTTTATTTAGATTTGTGAATAATTTATATATTTTAGGTTTTGTAAATTAGTTTTTCAAAAAATATTTTTGAGCGTTTTCAGACATAGGTTATAATTTAATTCGAACCAGACCCGGAAAGAATCGAACACGATCCTAATTAGTAAAACATGAATCGAACTTATGAACATAATACCAAAATTTTGAAAATTCGAATCAACCGAACCAAATCCAACGGCTCAGAACGCCTAAACAAAACAGATATAATCTATAAAAAAAAATTCCTGAAAAATCAGTTACAATGGATTGGGCTAATCAGTTGGTCCCAGTTTATGGTAATGGATCTCACTTGTTAACAAAAACGTAGAAGGGACGAAATGTTTTGATTGGATGTTTCTCAATAAACTGTTAATCTGTCTGACGTGGACACCGTACGAAACAGAACCTACGAAGAAGAACACAAGAAACAGAGGAGAGTTCAAATTTTATAAGATTAGATCTCAGAATCAGACAAAAGCTTCCTTCTTTGTCTTTGAAATTCGCCATGAAATCGATGCTCAACCACAGAGCTCCACTAATCTCTTCTTCTTCATCTTCCTCTCCTACTAACTCTTTCATCACCAGGCTTCTTCTTCTACTGACTCTACTCCCAGTCTCCCTCGCCTGCCTCGCCTTCATCCTCCAATGGCGAGGCGGCGGCCTCGCCGATCCCGCCTCCGCTTCCGTCATCTCCTCAACCTCAGTCCCCGGCGGAGGAAACTCCGATCTCAACCACGAGGTGTTCCCCGGAATGGAGACTGTCTCATCAGTCTCCCCGAAAGCTCACCAATCTTCATCATCGGACTGCTCGAATCTAGCTCGAAGCTCTTCCCCTTCGTTTCCTTACTACGGTGATTGGAACTTCGGTGTTGATTCCAATCTAAAGCCTAAGGTAAATGTAAAGTCCTCTGATTTACAAACAGAGTAGCTTGCTTTAAACTGATTTGGAGGATTCTATCAGCGCGATCTTCTTTGTGGGTTAAATGGATTTGGAAGTATCTTATTCGAAAAGGGTCATTCTGGAGTGTGAAGGTGAAAAGCAGTCTAGGGTCTTGGATGTGGAAGAAGCTATTACATCTTAGGCCTTTGGCAATGCAGTTAACGAAAATGAAGGTAAATAGCGGATCTAGTACTTCATTCTGGTATGATAACTGGTCGCCCTTGGGAAATCTAATAGAGTTAACAGGGGAAAGAGGTAGTATGGATCTGGGTATTCCTCTTAATACTACAGTAGAAGGAGCTATTCAGATGTATAGAGCTAGAAGACATAGAGTAAATACTCTGAGGTTGATAGAGAAGGAAGTTCTGGCTCTAAAAAATAGAGGTCTTAATAGCAATGATGATATTTGTCTTTGGAAGAGGGAGAATGGAGAGTTTAGAGAAGGTTTCCTCACTTCGCAAACATGGAATCTTATTCGGGTACAGTCTCCTAAAGTTTCATGGTCAAAGGGAGTTTGGTTTTCGGAAGCTACTCCAAAGTTCTCTTTTATTATTTGGTTGGCCACTCTTAACAGATTGGCGACAGGAGACAGGGTTCAAAGATGGAATCCACAGGCAGATTCTACTTGTTTGCTGTGTAAAATGATGGAGGAGAGCAGAGATCATTTATTCTTTGAATGTTCATATTCAAAAGAAATATGGCAGGGGACGATTAAAGAAATGATGGGAAGAAGGAGATGTTATAAATGGTTGGATGTTTTTCAAGTGGTAGCAAATGGTATACAGGGGAGGATAGTGACTATGCTACTGAGATATTGCTTTCAAGCTGTGGCCTATGCAATCTGGCATGAGAGGAATGTTAGAAGAGCAGGGGAACCTTCACTGCCTGCGTCCTGTCTGATAGCTAGGATTGATAAGCTAATCAGAAACAGAATCTCATCAATTAGAAGAAGAGCTGGAGGAAAACATGAGAAGACTATGAAGGCTTGGTTTGGAAGAGGATAAAGGATAGTAGTATGTTCTTAGGAATTTTCTACTTGTAAAAATGAGGCAGTAAAACACTCTGTACAAAGGTTTTTTTTTATTTGAATAAATTTAAAATTCTTTCAAAAAAAAAAAAAAAAAAAAAAAAATGTAAAGTCCTCTGCTTTCAAGTGTTTCTTTGCCTAGAGATTGTTGCCTTTTGATCAGATCTGTATTTGGGTTTTGTAAAGTTCGTAACTCTATGATTTGGGTATTTTACAGATATGTATCACGACTAGCACATCAGCTGGATTGGATCAGATTCTACCGTGGATGTTCTACCACAAGGTTCTTGGCGTCTCCACGTTTTTTCTTTTTGTAGAAGGGAAAGCTGCTACGCCCACCATTTCTAAAGTCCTCGAGTCTATTCCTGTGAGTTTAACTAATCTCCTAGTTTTAATTGTATGTTTATTGTCAATAAATGTAGGCCAATGCCTCTTGCAGGGGGTTAAGGTGATATACAGGACAAAAGATCTAGAGGAGAAGCAGGCAAAGAGGTTAAGTCAACTATGTGCATTCATATAATGTTGTGTCTTCTACTACTGACGTCATGCTCTTTTTCTTTTGGTTTGCTTCATCAGCCGGATTTGGAATGAGACGTGGCTGTCTTCTTTCTTTTACAAGCCCTGCAATTATGAGTTGTTTGTCAAGCAATCTCTCAACATGGAAATGGCTATTGTCATGGCAAGGGTAAAAGCATTTTTGGTTCATGTTTCATGTTTATATGTTTCACTCTTTTATCTGGTCTTAATCTTGCTAAAAATGTCAGGAGGCGGGCATGGATTGGATACTTCACCTTGACACAGATGAGCTAATATACCCAGCAGGCGCTCGTGAGCACTCACTGAGACGCTTGCTTCTTGATGTTCCTCCAAATGTTGATATGGTTATATTCCCAAATTATGTGAGTCAACTTTCTGCTAGTTTGGTGAGTGTTAAGAGTGCCTGGATATGAATACTTTAATTTTGGGTTTTGTTTTTGTTTAGGAAAGCAGCGTGGAACGTGATGATATCAAGGATCCTTTTACAGAGGTATAACTAGACTGAAGAGCTGTTTGGTGTCAACATTTCTATTTTCGTTATGTTAGTATGACTTCTGAGATATGTTTTGTTGCAAGCAGGTGTCAATGTTTAAGAAGAACTATGACCATCTCCCAAAAGATACGTATTTTGGAATGTACAAAGAAGCAACAAGAAACAATCCAAACTACTTCTTGACTTATGGTAACGGCAAATCAGTTGCTCGGGTTCAAGACCACCTCCGACCAAATGGAGCACACAGATGGCATAACTACATGAAGACTCCCAAGTATGTTGATCATAATATTCAAGCATAAGTAAATTTTCTATTGGTTGAGGAACATGAGTCATCAATTTTATTATTTATTTATGAAGCCAAATCATGTTTTTTTCTGTAAATAGTAACCTTTTAATTCTTGGCAGTGAGATCAAATTGGAGGAAGCTGCTGTCTTACACTACACATATGCGAAGTTTTCTGACTTAACATCTAGACGTGATCGATGTGGCTGCAAGCCTACAAAAGAAGACGTGAAAAGATGCTTTATGTTGGATTTTGATAGATCTGTAAGCATCTTTTTTCTTGATATCTCTTTCTTGAATTCCTTTAAAGACATTTCTTAAACTATCTGTGTGTTCAAGTCTACTTACTATTGTAATGACGCTGTCTGGATGATGAACATTTGTAGGCATTTATAATCGCGTCGACAGCAACTGAAGAAGAGATGTTAAGTTGGTAAGAGCCTTGGCCAAGTTGAAAAAGTTAACTGTCCTATTTTAATTACTCATTATATATATCATGTTTAGGTACCGTGAACACGTTGTTTGGGGAGACAAAGAGGTGAAGACGAAACTACTTAGGAAGGGTATCCTGACTCGCATTTATTCACCAATGGTAAGCAATACTCATCAACTTATTACATCGAGTTCTTGCAATGTCAAGTGTATAAGGCTTACATAGCGTTTGGTCGTATAATGCAGGTTGTTATACAGGCATTGAAAGAGTCTGGTGTTTTCAGCGCAGTTGTGTCATCAGCTTCTTCAACAAATCTTTCAAAGAAAAATTTCTTAGCATCAATGCACAAAAGCAACTCATCAAGATCTGAGTCCCTTACTTCAAAGGACAAGGAGTCTCAGGGTATCTCTGCAAGGCGGCACCTTCTTGGAGCTGAATCAGCGGTTCCTCCTTTATCGCCTCCTGGGATGGAACACGCTGGACTTGTCACAGAGGATTAACAGATTTTTGGCATCGGTATGATGCATTTGCTTCCTCCTTACTGAGTGATATTAATACTCGATGCAATGCTAGTAGTGCTGTGTAGGTTTTAGGAGAGTTGAGTGAAGAAAGTAAGTAGAAAAACACTTTGGTTCTTTCATCTCATTGATTTTTTTACATACGGGTGAACATTCAATACTAAGTCATGTGTATATATATATTTTGAGGTTATCGTTCACGAATTCATAATGTAACAACATTTCATGGATTTGAATATTTTTCTCTGATTTGAGTTTGTGAAATTCATTTTTAAGCGTATAATAAATCAACTAATCAAAATTATGTTAACGTACAAAATCAAGAGCAATTACTTTATACATCGAAATTATACTTTTCATTCTAGGTATTTTAATTGTATGAGATATCTCTATTTTAGTCTTCTTTAATATATGAAAACGGTGCCTCTATACTCCAAGTAATTTTATGTAATTCGTTTAATTATTATTAAACCTTCAAAATCAAAAGTCAGTTTGTGCCAAACAAAAACATCCAAATGCAGTGTTTAACTTGACCCACAACAGACAGCTGATGGTGGCGAGTCTAAACTATCGCCACCTCAAAAATCAAGAGGGCCTTATCAAAGGAAGAGCACGAGGAAAAAAAAAAAGTAAAGAAACGTAAACAGAATCATGATTTAGAGAAGCTCAAGTGGGACTTTCAGAGGGAACAACGATCACCACACCATCATTACTTGTCGACTACTTCAATCAGACTCGGCTCATAATCGCCAGGAGCCACAAATCCATGGAGGTTCATCACCGTTGCAGCTACATTCGCAAGCCCTGGTGTGTCCAAGTCCTGTCTGAACCTAACTCCTGCTGACAAACCAGGACCTCCTATGGCAATTGGCACCTGCAACGCACATCATGCCGGAATTTCACTTCTGGTAGTAAAACCTCTCACTCATACTTGGTCTAATCTTTATGATGCACAACGCTTAGTTTTTTAGTAATGCTAGAACTTACTGGTTTCAGGGTGTGAGAGGTGAGAATCTGAAGCTTTCCTTCCTTGTCAAGAGCCGGCTTGCCAGCTTTGTCCCTTTTAACCATGTCCTCAGCATTTCCGTGATCTGCTGTCACAACATATATCCCTCCCACCTTCTCAATGGCATCAAGAATCATCTGCACACCGAGCAGCAGCACTTGTGAGTCATATTGCAACCAAGACTAGTTACTCACATTCACATGTCAAAGGCGTAAAATGAAATCTTACCCTAACAGCAACATCAGCAGCCTCGCATGCAACAACAGTAGCGTCAAGATCGCCGGTATGACCCACCATGTCTCCATTCGGCAGGTTAACACGCACCTGCAAGAAGTTCATTCACACCATAGTTAGAAACCGAATTTTCAAAAGGGGTTGATACAAACGATAAAGATCATACACTCACCTGGTCAAAGTTGCCACTAAGGATAGCGTCCCTAGCTTTCTCAGCAATTTCCAGCGCTTTCATCTTTGGCTGTTCATTGAATGATATTCCGCTGTCACTCGGAATCTCAACGTACTTCTCTAGCTTTTCGTTGAAATATCCAGAGCGGTTTCCATTCCAGAAGAAGGTAACATGGCCGAACTTAACAGTTTCACTGTTTCATCAATATAAATGGGTCAGTTAACTCATACCTTCAAGCCTCATCAAGAAAACGACAGCTAGGACATTTCACCAGTTTCAAATAGCAAGTAACCCCAAGCATAAACTAGACCTCTAACTAGCAAGTAGAGAAGGCATTTTACTTGTTTCAGGATTTCATTTCTAATATCAATTGAAGCAAAAAAATAAACCATGACAGATCATAAAGACTAACGTCCTAAAGAGTATAAAACTTATAAATGAGAAACAGCAAAGATTTGAGAGATTCTGAAGGTTAACCTGCAAGCAAAAGTACGGACTCCATTATGTGCAAGATATTCACCAGAAGTTCTGTCAATCAACGGTGGAGAAACAAGGTAATGGCTAGGAAGCTTTAGCTCTCCATCATATTGGAGCATTCCTGCGTAACGAATCTTCGGGAAACGTACGCGATCAAACTTGTCAAAATCTTCATTCTCGAGGGCCTTGGCAAGCATGACCATTCGATCAGCACGGAAGTTGAACGTAACAACCGCGTCACCATCAACGATCGGACCAACAGCCTTCCCACTGTCGTCAACAATGACAAACGGAGGCAAGTACTGGTCATTGGCTTTAGGTTCAGCCCTCAGCTTCTTAACCGCTTCAAGAGCGTTTTTGAATTTGTGGGGAGCTTCTCCAAGGACTTGAGCGTCCCACCCACGTTTCACAACAGTCCAATCATTCTGCAACAAAAGCAAAGCATAATCAGGATTCACGAATTGAAAGTTCAAGTCTAATCCTTTCCTAGAGTTCATGGACTCTATTCTCACCTCATAACGGTCCATTGTGACATACATACGACCTCCACCAGAAGCAACCTGAGCATCAACACCCTTGGAACGTAGCTCAGCGAGCTCACTTTCAAGAGTCTCCACAAAGCCGACACTAGAGCCGTCCAAAACATCACGACCATCCGTAAGAATATGAACACGGATTCTCTTAGCGCCACGTTCTGCGAAACCCTTCAACAGCAACTGCAGAAACAAATATAGAAAATTAACAAACGCCAACACTTTTAACACATTAAGGCTGTAACTAGTGAGGAATTAAGGGGAATAATCAATTCCTACTCATTTCTTATAAATTACACAAGAACATTTGCAGCGTATGATTCATTAAATTTTAGGGAATGAAAGAACAAAAACATTCCTTATCAAAATTGATATGTAACAAAAGTAATAAATACTCTTTTTCATTCCTTTTATTTTGTTACTAATCATTCTTTTTCTATTTATTCCTATTTAAGATTTAAAGGAATTAAAAAAAGCTACCTGCACTTGATCTAACCGAGAGTGAACTCCACCGTCACTTAAAAGCCCAATAAGATGCACAGTGCCCTTCTCAAAAGACTCAGAAATGTATTTAAATCCTTCATCTTCATAAATCTTCCCGGACTCAAGCGCGAGATCAACAAGCTTAGCACCTTGAGCGTAGATTCTCCCTGCTCCGAGAGCATTATGGCCAACCTCGCTGTTTCCCATATCGTCTTCGCTGGGAAGACCAACGGCCGTGCCGTGAGCTTTGATCAGCCTCCACGTATCAGGACGTCCCTGTGTGAGAAAAAAAACGACTAATCTCTTAATTTCTCATTAAGTTTGTCGTTTACATTAATCACACCTCTTAGGAGTGTGTGTAACAAACTATCAAACCAGATAACAGAATATTAAACCGGTCGGTTCAGCATACTAAACCGAATAATCTGTTAACATCGTTTAAAATCCACACAAAAACACGAATCTAGCGATTTCGTCGAGAGGAATATGCGAGAGAACGTACGTTTTTGAGGGAATCCATGGCGGGAGTTGGAGCTTTGTGGATGCAGTTGTATTGATCGGGCTCGGATTCGCCCCATCCGTCGAGAACGATCAGTCCGATGGTTTTTCCTTTTGGGAGCTTGGGGTGGTCCTCGAGTTTCCAGTTAACGTCGCCGGAGCTACCCATAGCTGGATTCAGATCTACTCGATGGTGAGGAATCGTAAGATAAAGCAACAGATCTGAGACGCGAGAGAGAAGCTTACCAGCGGAGAAACAGAGGAAGCTCGTATGGAGATTGGCGAAGACGAAGAGGTGATGTGGCGAGAAATGCTAGGGTGATCTGACACTGAGACAAATATGAGGTTTTAAATAGAGAAAAGTAAGTGATGACGTGGTGAGTTTCAATGGGCTTTTCTTTGGGCTCAAGTAAACATTCTGAAGCCCCGGAAACGAATATTCTAAGTTAAGAATGTCCTAGAACATGAGGTAGGTAATTTTCAAGAAATGTGTCCTCCTCTAGATGGATTTACAGATCTGTATTTTTTTTTATGATACATGACTCCCATAAAACTAATTTATCATTAGACCTTTACAAAATAGTATTCTTTATATAATGATGTATGAATATATTTGAAGAGAGAGAGTGTGTTTAAGAAAGAGAAAGTAGATCTGTCATCGGGTCCGGTGACTGGCGGCGCGTCAGCGCGCGTGCCGTCACCGGAGCCCTCCAGCCACCCGTAAAGATAACGACCTCCGCCTCGGTTTCGTCTCCTATTCTGGCCGCCTTGCTTGAACTCTGGAACAAGGCCGTCCATGGCGGTTCTGCCTCTGGCGCAAGGGCGCGGTCGTTGTGAGGATGGCGCGGTGAGGTTTCTCGTTCGGTTACTTGGGTTTGTCTCCGGGAGGCGGAGGCTTCTTCAGCTCCGTCGACGCCGGTTCATGTCCCCGCGAGGTAGAGGCTACCTTAGCTCTGTCGTCGTCGGTCTAGCTCCCGGAGGATGAAAGTGTTTCGCTGCTTTGCCTCGCCGACTTTGGTCCCTAGGTCTCGTTTTAGGGTTTGTACTCTTCTTTCTTTTAGTTTTTACGGTTCTGGTTTGTTTGGGTGGGTGGAGATCCCGTTATAAGGTGATCGAAGCTCGATCTCGGTTAACGGTGCTGATCTGCGTGAAGCTTCTATCTCGGTGTTGGGTTTGAACGGTGTCGGATGAGATCTCGAACTCTCGATTGACTCTCTCCGAGTTTAGTTTTCACCGGAGAGGAAGGCGTTTGCGGTGGTGATGTGTGGATGGAGTGGTTTCCGGTTCTCTCGGGTTAATCGTTGGGTGGTTTACCGGTGATGTTTCGAAGGGGGCGACGTCGGAGCCGCAGCGTTTGTCCGCGCGGCGGCGGAGCATCTTCGGGTTCATCGAGTTTGTTGGTGGGCCTTGGGCCGGTTTGTGATTTGTGTTTTTTGGGCCCGTTTACTTGGCCTCTTGTATTGGGTATTGAGCTGCGAGCCCGTTAATGAAAATTTCAATTTGGGAAAAAAAATATAATGATGTATGAATCCCATGAACAATCATTTGTTTTTGATCTAAGTTCTAAAATTTGCAATATTTCAAGATACCAGTTTTTTTTGTCAACTTCAAGATACTAGTATACAACACGAGAATGATTCTAAAGCAACGCAGAACATCCGAGAGATACTTGATGATTGTTTTCATTAGTTTTTGGTTTTAGTTTTTAGATTTTGGTTTTAAATTTTGGTTTTTGGTTTTTAACTTTTAGATTTTGGTTTTTGACTTTCAGCTTTAGTTTTTAGTTTTTAGATTTTGGTTTTGCTGTATCCTTAGTTTTTTTTTATATAAAATAAGCAATATATTATTTAAAAATAATAAAAAATAGCAATAAATAAGAAATATATTGAACTATTTACAATTTTATTACATAATTTTTTTTTTTTTGTTTTTTAGAACTTGAATGGCTATTTTCAAATTAATGTAATATATTTTATTAATAAAATATTTTAAGTTTTATAATTTTTAGTTGTTGTTAAGTGTGTATAATAATTATTAAAATTATTCAATAATTTAATTTATAGAAATTAATAACTAATTGGTTACGACTAATACTAAAATTATCTATATTTATTTACATATATGAAACACAAATAAATTATTATACATTGATGTTTAAATGATAAAAAATTGTATGGGAATTTTATCTTTATGAAAATGTTACTTATTTTATTATTAATTAATTAAAATATAGTGTTTTATACAAAATTCGTTTTTATATTGAAAACTCACAAAAGTTGGTTTTTGGCTTTTCTTCACAAATTGGTTGAAATTTTGAAAAATTAGTTTCCCTAAATTTTAGGGAATCTATTTCTTAAAAAACTTGATTGGCAAGTGAAATGGTTTTTACAAAAACTAAAACTAAAAGGTACTGGATAAAAAATAGTTTTTACGCAAAAACCAAAAATTTTAGATGGGCTTCATCATAAAGTTTGTAATGGGCTAGTTACTAATTTTAATGGGCTTACACTAACCAGCTAAGGCCTCATCTGAGTTCATATATCGTGGTCAAAGCAATAATTATTAATTGGGCCAGAATAGGAAAGCTTATTTTCAGTTTTAAATTTTTTTTGTCAAAGGGTATAAAAGTAGGTATAATACGGTTGATATGGAAAAAAAATAAATACAGATACAGATAACAAATAAGGGTATACCGACAACTGTTACGGCGAAATGAATGCTGAAATGTAACAATATGATTGGCGGAAATAAAGTAAATACATATGAATGTGAATCATATTATATGGAATTATTTTAATTGGGGATAAAAAAAAAAGGAGAAAATGCGATGAACAGGCTGTATAGTTTTTGTGAACAAATGGGGGACTGAAGACAACAACACTCTTCTTCTCCCTCTTTGTCCTTTTGACCCTCTCTCTCTCTCTCTCTCTCTCACCGGCGAACCATTGCTTCTCTCTCCTCCTTTTTTCCCCACCGCCGACCATTGCTTCTCTCTCCTCAATTCTAAACCCCAAAGTTCCAATTTTTATCCCTTTTCTTGAACTCTTCTCCACACTCAGACGTGACGGCGACTCTTTACTGAGTCTCGTCTCACCGCTTTGAACTCGCCCTGGAGATTTTTTTTTTTTTTTTTAAATCTCCAGAGGCAAACCAAGAATGAGGATTCTCTGTTGTCTCCAGGTGCTTCTCCTTCTCTTCTCTCACCATCTCTCTGCTCAATCTCCTCCTCCTCCCACCAATGCGTCTTCTTCTTCTCTTGATTCCCTTCTCCAAGATTACTCCTTTAGAGCTTTCGTTCGTCCTCGCACCGGCATTCTCTACGACGCCGTCACCGTTCCTCCGAATCTAACGGGGATCAAACTCTCCGCCATGAGGCTCAGAAGCGGGAGCTTGAGGAGACGAGGAGTCCTTTCCTTAAAAGAGTTCTCGATTCCCAAAGGCGTGATCGTGAAGCCGTACGTGACAAGGCTCGTCTTCGTCTACCAAAACCTAGCGAACTTCTCTCAGTTGTATTACCCTTTGTCTGGTTACGACTATGTTGCTCCCGTGGTTGGTCTTCTCGCTTACGATGCTAAAAATCTCTCCGCCGTTAACTTACGGGAGCTCGAGATAACGGCGTCAAAGGATCCTATAAGAATCGATTTCTCTGACCTGGAGCCGATCCCTCAAGGTGGGAGCGTTGTTGAGTGCGTTAGCTTCGACTCTAGTGGTAAAGCGAGTTTCAGTGATTCGATTCGGAACACATGCGAGACGGAGAGGCAGGGGCATTTCTCGGTGGTGGTGAAGTCTGTTGCCTCTGCTCCTTCTCCAACTCCTCCTCCAAGGAAGGAGAAGAAGAAGAAGAGCTCTGAGTCTAATTCAAGAACTTGGATCACCGTTGGTTCGGTTTTGGGTGGATTGGTGCTGTTGGGGCTTTTGATGTTTCTGGTTCTGCGGTGTCGGAAGTACAAGAAGCAGGAGAGGATGAGGGAGATGGAGAGAGCTGGAGAGACAGGGGAGGCTCTGAGGATGACTCAGGTCGGTGAGACGAGAGCACCAACTGCTGCTACTACTCGTACACAACCGGTTCTTGAAACTGAATACGCAGCTTAGAAGTGTACATCTTCTTCTTCATCTTTGATCATATGTTACTGTCTTTTTTTTTTTCCCTACAATTATTTTTCTTTTTGGTAAAGTGTTTTTCTGATTATTTGTTCGTTGTGATTAGCAAGTTGAAAACTTTACTTTCATCTTGTTTTCTCTACGGGTGATTTAAGGAAATAAGTATTATTGTTTGTGCTCTCAACTCAAATCACTAACTTTGGTGGAAGATATGGATTGTTTCTGGAGTACACTCACATTTTGTTTCCTTTCTAACTACTTTTGCTGTAAAGCATTGATCTTTTTTGTAATAATGTCATCATCTTTTGTTTGACAAGAATATAACTCATGGATAACATCCACTCTCAACCTTGAGTTTAGCATTCTTCAAAAGATAGTAGTGTCTCATTGAGATTCAAATGAAATGTTGTAGTTTTAAGCTTCATGCAACTTGTTTATCCTAGCATGGTCTCTACTCTGTTCTTGAGGAGATGGTTTGCAATGCAGGCCCCATGCAATGCACAGAGCTCGATATCGTGGAGGATTGATTGTATTTATAGAGTTCAACTTCTTTCTTAACAGTCCTTTTTCTGTCTTCTCTTGAGAACATGACCTGCAATTAAGGCCCCATGTATACTATAGAAGCTGCTTAATTTTACAAACATTTATGTTTTAGTTCAGAATTGTCTCGCTTAGCTGCACTTCATAAGACAAGTCATAGCCCTCATGCGGCAGGTACTACTGTACTAGTCTTTGCTGTGGCAGAGATTGAAACAAGTTTTAGTCAAATGTGAAAAACATGATTGGATTAGGCTGGCTTTGGGTCTCATTGTGCTATAATGCATATTTTTTTATGTACCATGACAACAATGTGTATGTATGTATCATTGCAATACCTTCTGACTTCTGCAGACACCATGAGATTCTTAATCAGTTAGTTTTTGTGTGCTGTCTTGTCTCATCATTGCCTAATCTTTTTAAGGTCTGAAAACAAGTGCATTATATAAATTATAAATGTTGTATTAATTATGTTTTATAGACATCCAGATCCTTGCTAATTTTGCCAAAAAGAAACTATATTTGTAGAATATTCGTCTCTTTTGTTCTCTGTATCTTTGGTTGAATTGAAGAGAAAGCTAAAAGGTATCCACATTAAAAGTGAGGTCTCAACGGTAAAATATAAACAAGCTTCGTTTTCACTAAAGAGCAAAGTGATTCTTCTTTAGAATCATGGAAGCTGTTTCTAAAACTGCCGTAATCTATGGTTCTACTGTTTTAGTTGGTAAGAGCAACTTAATGGCATGAAACAAAAATTCCTCTGAACATAGTATTAAAAAAAATTAAGGGTTTGGTAACAAGAGAGGACCATTTCGAAGCAGAGTTAAGAGATGAGCCCACTTGAAAGGGACATAGCAAGGGGACCCCATGTGAATCTGCAAGCAAAGACAGACGCTTTGACCGACCTCATTCATCATCCTCCATTATTAGTTACAGCCATAAAACCAATGTCATCCATCATCACTAGCTTCATTGGACTCTCAAATATATCTCCTTATCTAATAGACTAATACACAACCACACTCTAGATCCTACCCGCCGCAACAAATTACACACCTGAAGAAGGTAGGTAATCCTCATTTTCTATCCGTACTGTAAAGTTTATGATGAGCCATTCTTCAAGATTATTATTAAGAGTGTATTGTAAACCAAATGTCATGCAACTTAACAGCATGTACCCCAAACAAACAGAGAAGTTATAAACCAAATGTCATTAAGGTCTCAATTTGAGATCAGAAAAAGGTGTTTAAGCAACAAAGCTTTATCCAAACTTGTCTCCAAGAAAAATCAAACGGGAATAACAGTACCAGATTCCCCAGCTTCTTCTTCTTCTTCTGGAATACACTTTATTTGTGAGTTGTGACCACAAGTTGTTCACCTGAAGCCCCTACATCACATCAACATGCAACTCAGAGTTACACATCGCAAGACCAAAGGAGAAAACAGAAAGAAAATCACTGCATAGAGCTCCAAAAAAAAGATGATCAATTAACCAAAACCAATAACCAGAATCTTCGTCACTCAATAGACAAAACAAATACAAAAAAAAAAAAAACCACCATCCACAAACTTCAAGTGGCAAAGAACTAAGCAGAAATGACGAGGATAATAATCTATGAACACATAAAACACTCATAGGATATCATTCATTTCCCTCGAAGAATGACTTTACTATACAGAATAGCAATCAACCAAGTACACTGACAAAGAACTAAGCAGTAACGCAACTGCGTGTGCTACATATGACTGATACAGTAGCTATCTCCACAAGGTCTATCTTATTAAGCTCTACGCATATACATTATCTAGTGTTAAGCTAGATGAACTTCGAACCTAAAACCAATTGGTGATAAGTGGAGTGGTCTATCTATCTTATATATTACTAAAGATCCCTTCCAACTACCGATGTGGGACATTTGTCCCTAATACGCCCCCTCGAGATGATGGCTATTTAAGCGTCAATCTCGGAATGTTTGGGCAAGGATCGAGGGCCAACTTGGGGCCGGATCGATGTGGATCGGGTTGGACTGCGTGGATCGGGCTCTGATACCATGTTAAGGTAGATGAACTTCCAACCTAAAACCAATTGGTGATAAGTGGAGTGGTCTATCTATCTTATATATTACTAAAGATCCCTTCCAACTACCGATGTGGTACATTTGTCCCTAATATCTAGAACCCAAAAAAGCAAAGAGCTTTACAGTGACCCACACATTAAAAACTTCACTGGCACACTAACACCTTGTCAAACAACAAAACTTGTGTACTAAATTTCATGCGAGACGACAAGCAAAATCATAAGTAGACTAACAAAGAGCACAAGCGGATCGAATCAGAGAATCAAAACAGACCTGATGAACAAAAGGGAATGAAATCGAATCACGAGGAAGGAGCTGAAGCTTTCTCGACGACTTTCTTGTCGCGTCTCTCCATAGCAACGTCCCATTCATCGTGCCCTATGTGCTTCGGCTGCTCAATCACCAATTTTGAATTCATCAAAACTCAAATTCGAGATCCCAATCGGATCAAATCGTAAAAACCCTAGGCGATAGAGAGAGACGCAATCAAAGAGAAAGGGGGGGGAGAAAAGTCATACACGGCCATGATAAGCTTTGTGGATGTAGTACTGCGAGTTTCCCATAATGCAGAGCATCCCTCCGATGATTCCGAGAGGCAGAGCCGCTTCTAACCACACCAACGACATCTTCTTCTCCTTCCTTCCTGATTCAACTTCTCTGTATCGAAAGATCCAAAAACTTCACCTTCGAAACGATTTGAGAGCTTTGACAAACTAAATGGGCCTTATGGGCTTTAAAATATCAAAGCCCAACAGATATAAACCAAAAGCTTTTTTTTTTTTTTTTTCTATTTAAAAATCGGATACTTCAATCAGATTACATGGTCTCGGTGGAGACAACTAGAAAACCAAATTTGGTACATGTAAAATTGCGTGAAGACAGTAGAGAGCAGCAGCAAAACCCTCCTCCTCTACCATGTCTGGTCTGTATAATCCCAGCTACTCACCTTCTAGAGCCGCTTCTCCCCAGATTAGAACCTCCTCCGATGTTGACAGGTTCTTTCTCCCCTATGCCTTCTTCACTGAAACTATATAACTCTCTCTAAACTATCTCTCTCTGTCTTTTGCTCATCTTCTGCAGTCAGTACTTATCTCAGTTGCTAGCTGAGCATCAAAAGCTTGGACCTTTCATGCAAGTCTTGCCCATATGTAGCCGTCTCTTAAACCAAGGTCTCACTCTCTCTCTCTCTCATTTCTTCTTCACTAGATCTACAATTTATTGTTAACTGTCTTGAACTGCTGCTTCCTATATATGTGTATCCTCGTGATTATGCAATACTCTCCTCTTTGATGATATCTATTGGATCTTTGGTTTATTTAAGCTTTAGCCAGCTCTCAATTGCTCAGGCACTTGATGCTTTAGAGTCTTTTTACTAGCTCTTGGTTGTCTTTATACTCACCACTTATATTAGGCGGTGGATTCTATTGTGGGTTTGCTTTGGTACTATTAAAGCTTCCAACTTTGGTAGCAAAACTAGGTTTAGTTGTAAGATTAATTAAAAGTATTTGGAAATGAAGCCATTGGTTCTTACTCGTTTTTAATTGGTATCATAATATTGTTTTTATTCCTATTTGTTGTGGCAGAGATTTTCCGGGTGAGTGGGATGATGTCCAACCAAGGTTTTACTGATTTTGATCGGTTGAGGCATCGGAGCCCTAGTCCAATGGCTTCACCAAATCATATGTCTAATGTTCCTGGTACTGGATACGGTGGTTGGAATGGTCTTCCACCAGAGGTAGCCCACTTTTTCCTTTTATCTGTTATGTTATGCTCAGTGTTCTATTAAATTCTGTGTGTTTTGTCATAGTTTTATCCGTTTTGTTAAAAAGAAACGTCATTTTCATCTTCGATTATCTTTAATAGAAACATAATAGAATTTCTTAACAGAGGATTGTGGTGGTTGATACACCCACTAGCACATGAAAATTTGTATGGATGGCTCATGTATTATTTTTGTTGGGAGAAGCCTAATATTCCTACTGCAAAGGAATATTGAGGTATGAGTTTTAGCTCTCCATCTCCTTATTTGAATATGTGATGCCATCTCTAGCCTATAAAGTTCACATTCCATGCACGTTCAAGACATAGTATGCCCAAAATAAGGATTGGTTAGACTAGATAGTAGAAGCTTTTCACTTTTTGTATAGACCTGAACCTGACAATCCCTTAAATCTAGCCTCTAGAGTGGGATGATGTATCGAGTTTCATTTCCAGTTACTCATTTTCAGAAGACAATTAAACTTTTTTTTTTTAATTTAATGTAGAGAATGGTTGGTCCTCATGGAATGGCAATGGAGTGGCAAGGTGCACCTGCTAGCCCAAGCGCATACACAGTGAAGCGTATCTTGCGTTTAGATCTTCCAGTTGATACATTTCCAAATGTAAGTTTCTTTCAGACAATGACATAGAGTGAAAAAAAACCATCAATTGATAAAGTCCTTTTGCTTTTGGTTTTTAGTTCAATTTTGTTGGAAGGCTTCTGGGACCTAGAGGGAATTCGTTGAAGCGTGTGGAAGCAACCACGGGTTGCCGTGTGTTTATTAGAGGGAAAGGATCTATTAAGGATCCTGACAAAGTAAGAGATGCCTACAGTTTTTCTTTTAACGAATCTTCTTTTGTTAATCTTTTGCTTTGATATGTTTTGGCACCCAGGAAGAGAAGCTGAAAGGGAAGCCTGGCTATGAGCATCTCAATGAGCAGCTCCATATCCTCATTGAGGCTGATCTTCCCGCTGATATTGTCGATATAAAGCTTCGTCATGCTCAAGAGATCATAGAGGAGTTAGTAAAACCTGTGGTATGTGCTTTAACTCACTTCTTCTCGATAATTATTTTCAGAGGCCACAAGATTTTAAATGGTCTACGATCTTTGTGCAGGATGAGTCACAGGACTACATCAAGAGGCAGCAACTACGAGAGCTCGCATTGCTGAATTCAAACTTGAGAGAAAACAGTCCAGGTCCAAGCGGTAGCGTCTCTCCATTCAATTCAAACGCAATGAAACGTCCAAAAACAGGACGCTAAGAGTGCACGAGGTACCCATCAAGCATGTGTATATGTGTATAACCAAGCCTAATGGTGTTTTGTTTATGTAACGTCTACTCTTGGTTCTTCTGCTTTTATACCTCTCTGATCCACACCAGTGATGATTCTCAAAGCACAAAGCACCAAGAGAAGTACTCTAATGTCTTTCCTCCTTAACAGAGGAAAACATTTGAAAAGAAACGTGAAAGTAGCTGTGATGATGATGCATTTGTAACCATTAAGATTTTAGATTGTTTTTGGGATTATTTATTCATGTGTTGTGTGAGTTGTTGTAGTATTGACATCTAATTACATTATATTCGTGTTTTGAGCAGCAATAAGTTATGTCTTTTCTAGGAAAGCTTGTCCTTTTGCCTTGTTTCCATCTATATAAACGTTGAAAGTGCAATACTTTCGTCCAATAACAGCTAGTTTGAGTAGAGAAAAGAGACCAAACAACTGTTAGTCCTAGGAAAGCTTGTCTCTTTTCTTCGTCTGTATCTACAAAAACATTGAAAGTTCAATACTTTTTTTGTCCGTAAGCAAAGAAAAAATCAACAATGGTGGTGGGTGAGGTGAATATAGTTGGTGAAGTTAGTTTATCGTACCGACACGTGGTGGGCTCAGATCCAGCTTCAGTTTTCGCAGGTGGGAAGTGGGCCCCATTGAGAACATTGATTGTTGTGTTGTGTTTTAAAAGGAAGGTTTTTTTTTTTAAAAGGCGAACGAGATTCTCTGTCTCTCTCTCTCTCTCTCTGTCTGCACGCCGTGATTCGATTCAATCTCAGATCTCTCAGATCTTTAGTTCAACTTCTCCCATTCTTGAAGCGACTCGTTGAGAAGAAGATGGCGGCTATAGCTCGTCTCCACTTGTCGGCTAAACCGAACCAGACCGGTCCTAGAGCGATCAACCTCACGCGCGATCCAAGGCTCGTCGTCTCGTTTCCACGCAATGCATCGGTATGTTCCTCCCTCCGCACATCTCCAAATCTCCCGGCGGCTTCATCCGCCGGAGGAGGAGGTAGCGGCGGAAACTTCGTCGGAGGCGGCGGCGGCGGTGATAACGGAGATTCAGGAGGGAAGCAAGAACCGTCTCCATGGGGACCGATAGGGATGTTCATCCAAGGATGGAGATCACGAGTCGCAGCTGATCCTCAGTTCCCATTCAAAGTCCTCATGGAAGAGCTCGTTGGCGTAACCGCCAACGTACTCGGCGACATGGCCTCACGCCCCAACTTCGGACTCAACGAGCTAGACTTCGTCTTCTCGACCCTCGTCGTGGGTTCGATCCTCAACTTCACGCTCATGTACCTCTTAGCTCCCTCCGCAGCCTCCGCGGGGGCCTCGAATCTCTTGCCTGGGATCTTCAAAGCCTGTCCAGCGAGTCATATGTTCGAACAGGGGAGCTTCACGGTCGTGAACCGTTTCGGGACTTTAGTGTACAAAGGGATGGTGTTTGCTACCGTGGGGCTAGCCGCGGGGCTTGTAGGGACGGCTATCTCTAATGGGTTGATCATGCTGAGGAAGAAGATGGACCCCGGGTTCGAGCCGCCGAATAAGGCTCCCCCGACGGTGCTGAACTCGTTGACTTGGGCGGCTCATATGGGGGTGAGTGCTAATGTGAGGTACCAGACGTTGAATGGGGTTGAGTTTTTGATGGAGAGAGGGTTGCCGCCGTTGGTGTTTAAGACGGGTGTGGTGGCTTTGAGGGTTGTGAACAATCTTTTGGGTGGGATGTCGTTTGTTGTGTTGGCGAGGTTGACTGGTTCGCAATCTGTGGGGGAGGAGAAGGCGGAGGAGAAAGATGATTGAATAGAGTTTTTTTTTTTTTTTATGGTTGGTTATGTTGTAAGGTTAGGCACAAGAGGCATCTTCTTGAGTTGAAATCTTTTTTTTTCAGGTTCTTAATTACAAAAAGCAGAAGACATTGTTCTTGTATGTGTTTGGAGACCAAATAAAGACAAATCCATTTTATTTCTTTAAGACCAAGTTTGCTATGTCTTTATGACCAGTTGCTAAGATTATTATTAAATTCAGTCGGAAGTTATCTATCACTAATGAAGATTGAATGATCTACTACTTATCAAACTTCTTTATTAGGAGAGATCCGTTTATTGACTATTGTTGCCGAAGCAATTAGGTGTCAGCTTAGAGAAGAACCAGCTAAAACAAAGAACCCTCACAGAGATTGAAATTGAGGAGAAGACTGATGAAATAGCAGTGAAGGATAAGGATCTTTGAATCTCATCATAACCTTTTTGGAGTTGCTTCTTTGTTTTCAGTTGTACATCTAGAGTTAAAAACCTTCTTCATTGATCTTAGGAAAGAGAGAGTACTGTTATGTTTATTATTGAATAATACTAATCCCTTTTGATGGGGTATGTCTGTTTACAAGCAAAGAGAACCATTTATAAACTTTATTTGAAACTCCAAAGAAAACATAGGAACCAAATGAAAACTAGCAACGGAAGAAGTGAATAAGTAATGCTTGCTTCAGAAGGCATGAACAGAGAGATCTCCATCAACACATATGGTTTGACCTGTAATGTAAGAAGCAGCAGGAAGACACAGAAACGCAGCCATTCCCGCCACTTGTTCTGGCTCTCCAGCGCGGCGCATAGGTATGTTTGGTGCAATATTCTTAGCAAACTCCTCTCCAGACTCCAAGTATTAACTGAACAATACCATCACACTCATTTAACATTAATCAGTTCAAATGACATTGAAAAAGAGTTTTTGGTCAATAGAAAATTTTACAGTTTTAGCTGCAGGAGTTGCAATGACTCAAGGAGCAATGGAGTTAGCCTAGAGCCGTAAACTGGGTTAGCCCACGTTCATTAGCCTATATCCATTTGTCCATTTATTGTTTGCGGTCAGAAAGTGACCATGTTCATTAAGGACCAGACCCACAAACACCTGTGTTTACATGGGTTGTCATGGAGTCCATAATAGACCATATAAGAAAAGTTTAAATTTTGCGGTTTTGGCGGAAAAAATCAATTTTGCGGTTGTGGCGGGGAAAATCGATTTTTTGGTTTTAGTAAAAAAAACCAGATTTTTCGATTTTGGCGAGAAACCCCGATTTTGAGGTTTTAACGGGAAAGCTCGATTTTTGCGGTTTTAGCGGGAAAACTCGATTTTGCGGTTTTGGCGGGGAAACTCGATTTTTGGTTTTAGCGGAAAAACTCGATTTTGCGGTTTTGGCGGAAAAACTCGATTTTGCGGTCTTGGCGGGAAAACTCGATTTTGCGGCTTTGGCGGGAAAACTCGATTTTGCGGCTTTGGCGGGAAAACTCGATTTTGCGGTTTTGGCGGGAAAACTCGATTTGCGGTTTTGGCGGGAAAACTCGATTTTGTGGTTTTGGCGGAAAAACTCGATTTCCGGTTTTGGCGGAAAAAAAATCAATTTTTGGTTTTGTCGGGAAAACTCGATTTTACGATTTTGGCAAAAAACCTCGATTTTGCGGTTTTGGCGAAAATTTTGATTTTGCGGTTTTAGCTGGAATACTTGATTTTATGGTTTTGACAAAAAAAAACTTAATATTAAGATTTTAGCGGAAAAAATCGATTTTGCGATTTTGGCGGGAAAACTCGGATTTTAGAAACATTAGCTTTTTGTGACAATTGGACCGTCCATGTCCACATAGTCCAAATCCATTAACGCCCATTACCTATTGGTCATGTGATTCTTGTCCATTTATAATCCGCATGAACAAATGAGTGTCACCAAATTAGACCCATTTATATTTGGATATGGGCAACCAATGGTCAGCCCGCCCATTTGACAGCTATAGTTAGCACTTATGTTGTCACCAACTCATTCACAAGCTAAGTTCCTCGCCATCTGGCTTATAGCACGTTTGGTTGCACCATAGATAGATCCTACGCTACAAGATACAACTCCAGCAACAGAGGAAATGAAAACGATGCTCCCGGATCCAGAGGCTTTGAGCAGTGGATGGATGAGCAAGCTGGCACAAATGGTATGAAGACTCTAAGTTTGTTGAGATTTGATACGAGAAATCTTCTGCTGTGTATTCAGTTGTTCGCTTTGTCACACATGTTCCTACATTGTTTATCTAGACACATATACTCAGTATAAAATTCTAGTCCATGAGTTGATGGTGAAAAAGTCAAAGAAGACATTACGAGGATGTTGAGAGTTCCATAAAAGAGAGAAGAAACAGCTTCCATCAGCTTCTCTCTATCAGCACGAGAAGATATATTACAGACTGAGCCTGTGACGTTAAAGCCTTTCATCTTCCATTCTTGCAAACACTGATTAAGCTGAGATTCGTCTCTAGCACATGTGTGGATTCGTGCTCCAAGACTTGCAAGCTCCTCCGATATAGCATGCCTAAAGATTGTTCACCAAGATTTTAATACATGTGTAAGCAAATTCATTGTTGTTGTTGCTTGTAACGGAAGAAACATGAGACTTGGAAACAAACCCGATTCCTTTGGTTTCCGGTGACAAGAGCGTTCAGCCTCGAAGATAATGCGGAAATGTGGTATTTATAGACGGTACGAGGTCACGAGTAGTTTAACAAAGATACCATGTACGTACTAAATGACGTAGTGACGCTGCTGCTGGTTGGTAGACAAATCATAGGTCAAAGTAAACATATAAGAAATTATTAGTTTAGTGAGAAAATGTAATGACGTAACTAATGATGCATCTTCCATCTTCATGGTGTTGATTAATAATGAATTTAGACTCTGGCACATTTATCCGGAACCGAACTAAACTGAAAAAATGGTTTGGTTCAGGTTTAGATTCTCTCAATTACCCAAGCGGAACATATATCTTTAAATCCAAAGAAGGGAATCGAACCACAAACTAAATATATACCCAAATTCTTATAATATAATTTATATACTTGTAATATTTATATTTATTTTAAAAATAATCAAATAATTTAAAATATTATTTATAAACTTGAATACCAAAAAATAATTGGCAAATCTCCAAAATAGCACATTTCTAAGTTTATATCACAAAAATAGCACTCAAAAACTAAAATAACCAAAATAGCACCTTTCTAAGTTTATCCTTTGAAAATTTTAATTTTTTTATTTTTCAAAATTTGAAATCTTATCCCCAAAACCTCATTTCTCAACTCTAAACCCTAAACCCTAAACTCTAAACCCTAAACCCTAAACCTTAAATTCTAAACCCTAAACCCTAAACCCTAAACCCTAAACTCTAAACCCTAAACCCTAAACTCTAAACCCTAAACCCTAAATCCTAAACCCCACCCTTTAACTCTAAACCCCAAGTTTGTGACTTTTGATAAAACATTAAGTGTTATTTTTGTGACTTTTGATCTTGAGTGCTAGTTTGGGAACAAAAACTTGATTTAGTGCTATTTTTGTCTTTTTCTCAAAAATAAATTACCAGAATATTTTTTATCCAAATTTTTATCCGAAACCTAAAATATCTGATATTTAATCTGAAAAACCTGATTTTTTTACTTTGAATTTGAATTAAGCAAAAAACCAGAACTAAACCGAATGAGATCCGAAATTATCTCGGTTATTAGCCAGTTTCTAATTTTGTTATCCGAACCAAACCGAATCGGAAATACGAACCAATTGTTTTAAATACCGGAATAGATCCTAAACCTCTAGAATCAAATGCCGAATGCTAATTAAATGGGTTTATGGGTAAAATGGGATGGAGTTGATGATGCAAGTGATGATGGGCCTCTAGTTTTAATCTTGACTCAGTACACTCTATTTTCCATTCACGATAAAATCTCACATTGAGAATCTGATTAAATGAAATGTGACAAGCAAACTTTATAGTTTTACAGATTTAAGATGTAAACTTTATAATAGAAAAACTGTTAACATTTTCTCTTGGTACATAACATATGATTCATTCCTTTTGTTTTATATAAAAAAATTTTGGTCCATTAGATGGTTTTTAGTTAACCTCAGATTTTTTCCAGTTAGATGGTTTTGGTCAAATAAAAAGTGTTTACAAAATCTGAAGGTAAAATATGAGTTTTCTTTTATTAACCGGAATATCCCCGACTTATAGAAAAATTCAGACTAATTTCTAAACTCAGTTGTATCCTAAAGATAATCCTTCTCTCTTAACATACAAATAAGACATATATATGGACCCATATCTGTAGGTGTCCAAAATTAATGTGAGATTTTGATTGATATTTCTTACATATGAAATGTTATCCTTAAGATATGAGATTCTGCTTGATATCTTTTACACAAAGAATGTTATTAAAATTCATTTAAACTCTTTCAAATCAAATATGTCGTAAAATTTACCAAACATGAATAACACAAGATTTTAAATGTTGTATTTAGATATCCATGAATTGAATAACAATGGATTTCTAATTCCCTTACTGCATAAGTTGTTAATACAATAACCAATATCACTAGACTTCAAAATCATTTATTAAAAATATTTTAAATACAATAACCAATAACATTAAATTTAATAAATCATTTAAAATCATTTACCCAATAACACTAGATTATAAAATCTAAAAATATGAAGAGATAACTATAAATTCACTATCCACTGACATCCCCTATAAAAATAGAATGAGGATTTTTTTAATTAAAGAAACCATAGTTAGCATCCTTCCCTTCTTTGTAGAAAGCGATCTCCACTTTCAAATTTTCATGTATCTCTTTTTGGACCAATTTAGGCACCACTAATTATAGTTTCCAATTTCTTATATAAAGGACATAAAAGAAAACGAAGAAAACACACGTTATTTCCGCACATACATACGTTTTTATTGGAAATTTTGACAAGCTACTATCATGAAGATCATCCCATTGATTCCCATTGCCTTCATCATTCTCTTGTCATCATTTCCAGCTCTGATTAAAATCGTTGAAGCGAGGGTGGAAATTCCAAACGAATGCGGAGGCGTGTTTCCAAGTTGCATATTTAATCCTTTAAACTCGCTACCATGGCAGGAAAAACCATGGGACAGAGAGTTTTGTTGTAAGAGGACGTTTAGCGACGATAATGCGGCTGTTTGTTTACGTCGTCTTTTTATATCGAACAATGAACCTAACCTAATCAGAGCGGCTGAGAGAATTTTTAAAGATTGTATGCATCTTTGGAACTGTGGCAAATAATAACAATGTATCGATCAGCCATATTTTGAAACATTGTATACTTCTCAACATTGAAAGAAAAACTACAATTGGTTTTCATATAATTAAATAAACTATTAATATTATTATATCTTTAGGCCTCTCAATATATACGTGCCGTTTTTAGCTGTTGTCTGAAGATTTGTCTTCCTTTTAGAATAAAATTTATTTTGAAAGATTGTATACTTTCTCGAAATTGAAAGAAAAACTATAATTGGTTTTCATATAATTAAATAAACTATTAATATTATTATATCTTTAGGCCTGCCAATATACGTGCCGTTCTTAGCAGCAAATTTGTCTCTCTTTTAGAATAAAATTTTTATTAGTTATCTTATATTTTGAAACATTGTATACTTTCTCAAAATTGAAAGAAAAACTATAATTGGTTTTTTCATATAATTAAATAAACTATTATTAATATTATTATATCTTTAGGTATGCCAATATATACGTGCAGTTCTTATTAGTAGATTTGTCTCTCTTTTAGAATAAAATTTATTAGTTATCTTATACCAAAAAAAATGATATCATTCAAACGAAAAGATGAACAAAAATAATATAAGATAATAAACACATTCAAACTTAAATATTTCCGACTTTCTTAAGGCCTACATAGCATAAAACAAACAGTTATTACCCCAAACCGCAACAGATTAAACCAGAACCGGATGCCCAGGGCTAAATGGGTTTATGCTTAAAATGGGATGAAGTTGATGGTGTAACCGTGTAAGTGATGATGGGCCTAATCTTGATTCAGTACACTCTCTTTTCCATTCACAATAAAATCCGACAAAGTTTGTATCACGAGTGTATATATATTTTACAACATAGGATAAAGGGAAGTGTATGTGTTCACAATGAATCAAATCATCTAACAGCCTCTGGTGCAGAATTGCAGTAAGGAGTGTGCAAGCAGACAAGTCTAGTGAAAGTCAGACACACAACGGCACACGCTACTCCCAGCACCATCCCCACAATGCCTTTCTTTCTCTCCAGCCTCACCGCTCTCAGAATCACCTGCCAGAAGCTGGGCAGCAACGCACCGCACGCAACCATCATCACGTGATCCAGTCCACTGTAATCTATCCCAGCTAGTATAGATCCTATGGCTGATACTGGTCCCACAAACCCGATCAAAGCTGCTGCTGCAAGAGCTGCGTGCCAACTGTCTGTAGCTCCAAAGACACAGCTCGCAACAGCTGTCCCTCGTGGGAGCCCGTGTAAGGAAACCGGGAGCACCATGTGTCTTCCGAGACCATAAGCCGACGGTGCAGCGACCCCAAGTGCAAGCCCCTCGGCTAGCGCGTGGAGCCCAACCGCTCCACAGGCTAACAACGATTGGAGCGTTATCACACTGGTCGGAAAATTGGTCCCTGTGGTGATTAAACTGCCGGCACGGGACTTTTTCCGACAAGTAACGTTCAGGATGGTTAAGCTCGCGAAATGGCTCAGCACGGCTCCAACTGCGTAGAGACTAACCAGAGGGATGAATCCCATTTTTGCGGATAGGAGGAGTTGAAGCGGACGCCAGATACCGAGGACGAAGGCTATTCCTGAGGCTACTCCCATGAGGAGAGCGTGCTGTAACCGGAAGGTGAGTGCCGATGCAACCAGAAACACGCCTCCAAGCAATGGTCCCAGACCAAAGAGGAGCGAAACAAAGAAGCCAGAGGCATCCTCTGAGCTGCAGAGTGGAGAAAAAAATGAAGCATTAGTTGTAACTCATGAGATACAACAGCTTATAACTATATGACTTGAACTCCATTTTTTACTTGTAATCATGTGTGAAATTCTCGAAAAGAGTGCTGAAAGCTTCCATGGATGCTACTGATATTGTGGCAGCAGATGCCACTTGCGACGGAGACGCTTCCTGTTGCAGTTAAGAGAGAAGAGAGTTCAAGTCAGTACACTAAGGTGAAATATGAGCATCAACGTTTCATAAATGACCATATGCAATTCACCTTGAATGCATCAGGAAGCACTTCAGCGATAACCATCCAAATCATACACCCAGCAGCAAATCCAGTGCAAAAAGGCAAGAACTTACTAAACGCATCAGCACATAGAAAAGCTGGCACTGCAACAATGGGCTGGTATAGTATACAATACAGACAGAACAAGAATCAGTAATCTGTTATGCAGAGAAAGAGATCAGATCAAAGAGCGATTACCTGAGGTAAAGATGTGATTATACTCCAGAGCATGGCATTTTGTGGAGAGACACCCCTTGATGCCAACACCATGCTAACAGCCAACCCTTCTGGAATATTGTGAACGGCTATGGCTAAAGTGACTAGAAGCCCTTGACTAAAACCCTTTGAACCAGCAAAGGATACACCAACCCCTGATCCCTCCCCGAAAGAATGAAGTGTCATGATTCCTATGACGAGAACGACTTTCGCTGCATCTGCACCTTTGATATCCAGCATGCTAACCTCACCATATTGTTCAAGAAACTGTCCAAAGGTAAAGCGAGTTTGTAAGATGGTTCGGTTCAATTCGGCAACTAAAATCATTTTGATTTTCGGTTCGGTAATCGGTTAGTTCGGTTTTCTTTACAAAAAAAATAACCAAACAACACCAATCTTAACCAAAATTCCAAACCAAACTAACCAAAATCTGAACCGAAATAACCAGACTAACCAACTTTTCTTGAATTTTATTCAATTTAAACCGGAAATTTAACCGAACTAACTGAAAAAACAAAAACTTTGGTAGGAAATTTTAAAACCGAACTAACCAAAAACCGAAGCGAAATTCTTTTCGGTTCACTTCGGCGAGATTCCGACCAACCGAATCCGAACTTAACTGATAAGAGTAAACTACAAGAATATAGATTTCTGTCAAATGTTAACACACGAGATTTTAGTTCAAACTATCATCCAAATCAGTAACTGGATCTTGTGCAGCCAAAGAAGCAGTTTAAAGTTACCTGCTTGCATAGCCAAATGAACAACGCACCAGCTAGAATCCCAATAACAACCCAGTTCCCAGAACCATGCTCCTGTCCCTCCTTTACAAGATCAAAGCTAGCAGCCAACATCACACCAGCCGCCATGCCATTACATATTCCAGCCCACTGAGGATCAAGCTCGACAAAGAAGAAGGGAACCGCACCCAACCCGGTGGCAGCAGCCATTGCCAAGGTGAACAACGCAACTGTCGAGACTGAAACTTTGTTGTGGCTGCCTCTCTTATCACCCATTCCAATGTCGTGTAAAGTTTTCTCTACACCGCTTCCGTCTATTATAACGTTTCGCCCCATGTTTCCATGAGGAGCAGTTCTTGCTTTATGTGAGATCTCGTACTGAGAGTTCGCGTCAGTGTTCCCAATGGATACAAAAACAAATAAGAATAGAAGCAGCAGAAGTTTCTTGCCGCCTGGATGCATCATCATTGTGATGCTGAAAGAATCTTGATGCAAGTTTTTCTCTTTACGAAACCAAATAAACTCCGATGCTTTGTAGAATCAAAACTGCATCAAGGGGAGAGGTCACTGTGTCCTGTTTAACACACAACAAAAACGGAATTCAAATTAACAAACTTTAATAGACAATTGAACTCAAATAGAAACAATATAATCGCATAGAGAATAGTTTCATCATCATCACCCAAAGACTAAAACTTTAAATCTTAAGGAAACCCAAAACAACAAAGCAACAGTTTTTATCACCCGTAGTTAATACAGAATCGCTTCTCATTCTCCTTCCAACGGAAAAAATGCGATAAGACTCTCTCATTTCTAGCAATTCGCGAACCCAATTGCAGAATTTTACGATTTGATCCACCATTCTACCACGAACCTAGATCAATGACGGTATGGAAACGGGATCGCTGAGCTTACCAGCACAGGGATGAAACGGAGCTCGGAAAAAAATGTTGGAATCCGTTGAACATGAGCAAAACTTCAAGTCAATAAATGAAAAACTTGGGACCAAAAAAAGGAAAGAACTCAGATCTCTTCTAGCTTAGGAGACTTTGGGATAAATCATGGAAGTCAAATTTTTAACGAAGAGAAGAGAAGAAGCCCTCCAATTTTCTACATTTTCGTCGAAAATACATAAACTTTTTACTTAATCAATTGCGAATAAGGCCTTCAAGTTTGTTATATCTTCTAAAAGAGTCGATAATTCTGTAAATGGATGAAATTGACGTCCACTCTCTATGGTAGGTTGAGGCTTCGTGTTTGGATGTTATTAGCTTATAGCTAAATCGTGAGTTCACGTCTGATGTTTTTTTACATATGATATTTTATTACAACTTTTTTGGACTGCAGTATGTAAATATTATACCACCGACATGAACCATCAACCAACCGTAGTCCAGACAACTTGATATAACTATACTGTTTTGTATATAATATTTTACCTTGTACAAAAAAAAATCTACACATCATCAAAGTCGCCTGGTGAACATGTAAGAATGAGAAACTACATTAACAACAAGAGCATACCAACGCAGAACATTGGTGCATTGAGCCGATTGAGAGCTTGAGATATCTCTCCCAGAAGTAGATTCTTTCAGCTTTGTCTGCTATCTGTTTGCTCTTTTTTTGTGGGTTTTGGTCTGACAAACTAATTTCCTCTCTCAACTATTGATCTTTTTTTTTTACTGAAAAAGGTAAGTACTGCTCGAACAAGTTGATAGTTGTGTCTCTCGAAATTACCGGTTCTGTCTCTCAACTGTGACTCTTCCATTTGAGGCAAGTTGTAAGTGCGGATTGGTTAAGGCCTCCGAATAGCAGTTTTGCTTGTTGTGTCGGTCCCTTCTAAATTAGATCGAGTTGGTGTTTAGAATTTTCTTTTTCTTTCTTTTTTTTTCTACTTTTCGTTTTCACTATACTTCTGTCAAAAATTTGAAAATTGATAATAATATCTTTACATTTTTACCAAAAAAACAAAATGATAGTGATTTGTTCTGGAAAAAAGTTGATAGATATCTTCTTTTTCAAAAAATAAGTTAATAGTTATTTTCGACAAAATTCCATAGAAACACTAAGAGTGTGATTGGTAACTATCGCATGAACATTATGAATGAATAGGAAAATAATGAATATGAATAAAATTTTGGAAATGATGAAGAATGATGGTTCTTTATGGCATGATTAACCTCAGTCTCTTAGTCGGGGTTCTTAATTCATGACACTTTTTTTTTACACTTTTCGGCTAAGAGACGGTTCTTATATCTCTTATTTAAAAGACGATTTTTAGCTTTCATTAGTTAAAATCTAAGAAAAGCTAAGAACTCCAGTTAAAAGACCGGGGTTAATCATGGTGTTAGTATTCCTCTTGTTCACTTGGTCAATACTCAGACCCTAAGTTTGTTTCGGGGAGGTTTATCATTCATGGTTTAGCCTAACGTGATTTACTCTGAATTAGTGCAATAGAGTGAAGAGAATGTGTACGTGACGTCTCCGAGATAAAGCACTAGTGGAGTCTTTATGGACTTCGGTGCCACAACCTTTTTGGCTTTTCTCACGTGCATTGAGTCATATGTTACTGTCACCGAAGCCCGAAGGAGTGTTTTGGATAAAACGTAAATAGTTCAGATTTTAAAATATTAGTCCGAGCCAGTCATAGTTTAGAGAAGAGGCATGAACGCACAAGTTGTAAATAGTGGACATTGCTATCTACACAGAGACAAGTCACATGCAGAGGATGGTATAATGGGCCGGATATAGTGTGGAGTAGGCCCATAATAGAACAAATGAGTAATCGTTTTCAGGCTATAAAAGAACAAGGAAAACATGGGGGTATAACTGTGGTCGGGTCCAAAGCCGTCTTTATCCACCGTGTCTATTATTATTATTTTGGAGGTTGGCTTCCATATTCGTACCAGAAAGAAAAGTAAAAAACAATTTCTCCTCTCTTTAAATCACCACATAAGATGCGTTGCTAAGGTTCAGCAAATATTCATCAACAAAGATTTTAATTGTATTTGTAAGAGTAAAAGAAAAGAAAAATCACAAATAAAACTGGTTTTGGTTTGTTAATAAACTAAAACTGATGGTTAATGAATATTTGGTGTAAATTGCAGTTTATATTAGGTTTCGTAAACAAGAATACATCAACTGTAACTATATACTATTTAAAGATATTTGGTTGAATGATTCTCACCTTCACCTTGTCTCTATGTTACTCTATAGTTTTGAGTAAACCCAAATGTGAAATGTAAAGGGAATAACACACCACGTGGGGTCTAACTCATACAACAATCATAATAATTCATCATCTTCATCTTCATCTTCTTTCTTAAATAATGTAATGTACACCAAAAAAATAATTAGGAAAAACTACACCTTCCTTCCTTTCTCCGCCTCATAAATAAATATATATAAAAAAAAAAGGGGGAGTATGATTGATGAAGGCAAGATGAACATGCAACGTGATAAACTACTAGAGAGTACAGTTAAGCCCGTCTCAACAACTTGGAAGTGACACATAATAACAACTACTTTCTTTCTTTTCTTTTTTTTTTCCTTTGGTCGTTAGATCTGAATCTCTCCCCTCCCCAATGGTGTAGATTGTAAGCAACTCTTTCTCCACATACAGCCTTGATTCCAGGGCTTCTCTCTCTCCAGCAACAACAATGAACAGGAATCTCAGAGAGTCTCTCGCCGGTGGGAGGAATACTCCCGCGATCTCACAGTTCCGCAGAGGCAGTAACAACAACATCATCTCTCAGAACGGTTTCTCTAGAGATTCCGATGAGAATCTGGATCTCTTCTCCAAGATCCGCCGCTCGTTCCCGTTGTCTTCTTCAGACGAATTACCCGACGGTTCGTTTCTGATTCACTTTCCTTTTTTAGTAGTTTTATGAAATTTTCGACTACTTTTGTCTCGATTCGATGTAATAGAGTTTCTAAATATAAATCTGGGGATCTCCGAGTTTGCTGATACGAGACAACACTTTGTCCGATTCGTAGAGACGAAAACGGTGTTTAGTCTCTATACTACTAAACTGTCTTCATCTCCTAGATTCCATCTCTTTGCTTTCTCGATCAAAGTTAATGGGCTTTTTGGGACCAATGAAGAGTTTGCTTGATCTTGTTTTTGCCTCTTCGCTTTGATCCCCTTTATTTAATTGACATTAAATCTCTTGTGTATTTCTTTGAAACTCACAGTTTCTGCGAAACTCGGGAGGCTCTCTGTCGGATCCAAACCAGCTCCCAGAGGCAAAGGTGATGATCTTTTGTCCTCTGCTGAAGGAGGCAAAAATGATTATGACTGGTTAGTTTCTTCTTCCCAATCTCTGGTCGGTGGCTTAGCTCTCTCTCTCTCTTTGTGCTTCTAATCGAACAGTGAATCATAATTTACTACTTGTAGTGTTATTTGTTGTTTGGTTATTATGTTTATTTTCACTATGCTGACTGGACTTGGGGGTGTTGATAGTTTCTCTTGTTTTCCACCTATGGGAATATTGAAGTTTATTTACATTTATGTTATCTATAGGCTTCTTACTCCACCTGGAACACCTCTTGGAAACGACTCTCATTCATCTTTGGCTGCTCCAAAGATTACACCTTCCGCTAGAGCCAGCTCTGCTTCAAAGGCATCAAGGGTATTCACCAAAGCCTCCTTTCTTCTTTTCCTCCATGAGTTTCTTATAATAGAAATAGCGTTACCTTATTTAATTTATGTATACTATTTTTTTTTTCCTTTTTGCAGCTTTCGATTTCACAGTCTGAGACAAGTTACCACTCCACACGTCCAGCTAGAAGCAGCTCCGTGACGCGCCCATCCCTCTCCACCTCACAATACAGCTCATTTACTTCAAACCGTTCACCATCATCAATCCTAAACACTAGCTCAGCTTCTGTCTCATCCTACATCAGACCTTCATCCCCTAGCTCCCGTTCCTCATCTTCCGCTAGACCTTCCACTCCCACCCGTACTTCTTCAGCATCACGCGCCTCAACTCCCTCAAGAATCCGTCCCGGGTCATCTAGCTCATCCATGGACAAGCCCAGACCGTCCCTGAGCTCGAGACCATCGACTCCAACTTCTAGACCACAGATCACAGCTAACTCCCCAAACATAGTTGCTTCTAGACCAAACTCTCGTCCTTCTACGCCTACGCGTCGAACCCCATCCATCTCCTCTGCATCTGCAACATCAGGATCAAATATTTCAAGCGGACGTGGAGCAGCAAACGGTCGTGTCACACCTTCATTGTCTAGGCCAAGCTCTCCTGGACCTAGAGTCAGAACCACCCCTCAACAGCCGATTGTGTTAGCAGACTTCCCTCTTGATACACCACCTAATCTCAGAACATCTCTCCAGGGAAGACCAGTATCAGCTGGGAGGTCTAGACCAGCAGCTGGTAGCAGCATCACGGCGAAGGCAAGTCCAGAACCAAAAGGTCCACTGACGAGAAGGAACTCATCTCCTGTTGTGACGAGAGGAAGAGTCGCAGAGACTCAAGGAAAAGGCCGTTATGGTGGTGGTAATGGACTGCAACACCACATGGATGCACCAGAGCCTCGGAGGATTTCAAACGTTGCAGATGTAACTTCACGGAGAACCCTGAAGACTTCTTCAACTGTCGCTGATAATAACAACGGGCTTGGGAGGTCATTCTCAAAAAATTCACTTGATATGGCCATCAGGCATATGGTACGTTTAAACTTGACTTCTCCCCTACTCGGTTGATTCGGATTTTTGGAACTATGCTCGTAAGTCCCATCCGGGTTTTTAGGGTCGGGTTCGGTTCCTTCGAGTTTCGGTTTGGAACAAAATATTGCTTTCAAAAAACTGAACTAAAATATTCATAATATATAAATTATTCAAAAATATAATTAAAACTATCTAAACTAACTAAAATTATTCACAATAAGAAATAAAACAAACTACAGATTTCTTTAAAATTCTCTAAAATATCTAAATTATCTTATATTCCCTCCGTTCCTAAATATATGATGTTTAGTTAAATACACACATATTAATAAAAGTTAATTTTTGTCTAGAAAATAACATTAAAATTATAAATTAATGTTATTCAACCAAAAAATAAATTATTAAATATGATTGGTTGAACAATTTTTAATAAAGTAAAAATCATCTAAAAAATGATAACGTCTTATATATTGGAACTTTAATTTTTTTTAAAACATCCTTCCTAAACATTTAGGAACAAAGAGAGTATAAAAAGACTAACATATTTAACTAATTTTGAATATTTTTGGATCCTAGTTCGGGTTTGTACCCGAGCCCGAAAGTATAACTCTTAAGTCCCGTTTTCGGATATTTTTTATAACGATTTGGATCAGAATTCAGTTTTTTTTTGGTTTGGTTAAGGTCGGGACTGGGGTAAAAACGCTGACGCCTAATTCTGGCTGCAAGTGATTGTGCATTTAAAATCTGTCATGCTGTTAATATCTCGACATTTTGGTGTTGTGTATAGGACATAAGAAACGGTAAGTCAAACGGTTGTGCACTATCAACCACGACGTTATTCCCTCAGAGCATCAGACAAGCCTCGTCCAAGATACAGCCGATCCGTTCAGTAAATAACCATTCGGATTCTATTAGCAGTAGCAGCGCAGAGAACGGGAACGAAGCAAACGAGGGAAGAAGACTGATGGGGAAGCTGAGCGACATGGACATGTATGAGAGCTCGAGGTATGACGCTTTGTTGCTGAAGGAGGACGTCAAGAACACAAACTGGTTACATAGCATTGATGATAGGTCATCAGATCACGGACTCATGTTTGACAATGGAGGATTCGAGCTTCTTCCTGAGCCCTTTGGCCCACTATAACACACACATATCACAAGTAAACAAACTTTTTTTCTTTCTTTCGAAAACCACTTTTCTCTCTTTTTCATTTATTTATTACACACAATTTGTTTGCTTGTCAATGGTGTGGAAAGAGACGGATTATCAGATATAAGGGTTATTGGTTCTTTGGTTATTGATTCTTGAGTAAGGTTTGTAACTTTGTAGTTATGTAATATTTTTCTAAGAGATGGTAACGTAACGATAGCAATGAGAATGTGAAAGACGAAACATAGGTTCATGCGCGTAACGTGATGAATCTGAGATGCAGCTAAAGTTAATAATGATAGACAGCAAAGCACAACCAACAACGCCAGTAGTTTTTTTGTAATTTTATTCCATAAATTGACTTTTCATTAATGACACAGTTTGATATTTAAAGGAAGAGATTTAAATTTCGTTGTTTTCAATGTGACCTCCGTGACCTCCGTATCATACCCTCATTTATGTCACATACCAAACTCCTTCCCTTCAGGGGTCCATTTTTATGAAAGATAGTCCCCACCTTACCAAAAAAAATCAAATTAGTTCTATAAATTATCAAATGATAATAAGCTCAATTTGCAGCAGAATTTAAATATTCCCCAGTTTTGTTGTTTTCCTTATACCTATTTTGATCTTGAAATACTATCCTTCTCATTTTAAAAAAGAAAAAAAAACACATTTGATTCTATGCATTAATATAAGTTGAGTGTTCTCTCACATTAGCTACTAAAATATTCAAAAATCACCTCATTAAGAGTCTGACCGGTTCAAACGCAGCGGTTACGGTTGCGGTTGCGGGAGTTTGCGAATGCGGGTAGTTGCAGTTTCTAGCGTTATTAAGCGTTTTGTATGACTGGCACAACATTTGAAAATTGTTGCGTTTGCGGATCATTTCTGACTGGTTTACCCACCCACCCACATATATAAAAATAATTAATAAAAAATATTTAATAGACAAAAAATAATTATAAAAAATTTTGATTAAAAATAATAAACTTAAAATCCAATAACAAAATAATAATTAATAATTAAAAACAATTAAATTTATGGCATGAATATTGTTTCATGCATTCTAATAATCACCAAATATTTCATCAAGCTGTGCAACATACGCAAAAAAATTTGTTCCGAGACGTGGATTTTCTGGATTCATCTTATACATATTGTAAAATTTCTTCAAATAATCCCAACGATTTTTAGCGTGCTTCCAACTCATCTCTATTCCAAATTGCTCATTAAGCTTCTTGTTTTGGGACAGATTAAAAAATCTGTTGCCTTCATCTTTGTTCTGTTTCTCCACAATTATACATTTAAGTAATGTATGTGTCATCTCGTTCGTCCATGTAACTTTCTGAAAACCAAAACATAGTGAATTTATTATTGCTTTTTCAAAGTATCAAGTCTGTTTTTCACTTTGTTCCAAGTGATCGCAACTGGAAACTGTTTTTTTAATTCTTTGAGAACATTTTGCTTTTCCTGCTCACTCAAGTTTTTGCCTTTAGAATTTCCATCTTGTTTTTCCAGCGTTATCAGTTCTAACAAGAAACGAGTCATCTCATCTGACCATTGTAGTTTCTATTCAAAGACCAGGTGAACATATATCCAATTACGAAACATACAAATATATATATATGAATGATATACTGGTCATTCACAGAATTTAAACAACAAAACATATCAGAAATCATAAAACAATAAACTGGAATAAAAGCATAATCCACTTACGTTGTTCTCTTGACTTTCTTCTTGGTTGGAAGCCATGATTTCAATGGATTGAAAGTGGATTAGGTTAACGTGAATGAGATATTATCAAATATACACATATATAACGTTAATTAAAAATGAATTAGTTAGGATATATAGGTAGATGTACGTGATGTGGATTAGTTAGGATATATATGAAATCTAAATCTAATTTAATATTTTTTTTTTCAATCGCAACCGCCCGCAACCGCAAACACTTGCGGGAAGGAGCTTTTGATTTTGAGCGGTACAAAGTGGTTTGAAGCGGTACAAAGCGGTTCATTTGATTGTTTCGAAACGCTGTAAACCGCTACCAACCGCAAAAGCTGCGGTTGCGGGTGGTAGCGGGGAAACCAGTCAACACCTAAGAAGCCATATACATGTTTTACATTAATATAAGTGGGGTGATTTCTCACACAACCTATAAGAAAATTCCAAAATTTCTCATTAAGAAGCCACATTGATATAAAAGTTGGGTGGTTCCTCACACTACCTATTAGAATATTCAAAAAAAATCTCATTAATCAGTTGACCCGTTCCAATAATAACACCAAAAATTATTACAGATTTTAAAATGGGGAAAAAATTGAACGTTGGGAACTCAGACTAGATCGTAAGCAAGGGCCTCCCCCACCCCCACCCTTAATAAAAGCTAAAATTCGTTTAGGAAATTAATAATTAACAAAAAGACAGATAATTAATTAAAGCTACTAATTAAAATCTAAGAGAGTCAAAGGCATCACAAGCAAAGCAAATCGCAGATAAGAGAGAGAGAGGGAGAGATTGGAATCTGAAACTGACCATCGAGATTTACGTTTCTCCGTTTTCGTCACGCCGAAGCTTCCCCTCCTTCACCAGAAACCCACCCAAAGCTTTTAGCAGCTCTTTCTCTTTCTCTTTCTCTCTCTTCTGACTGTTCTATCACTGAATCTGTGTTTAATGGCGATTCCAGATTCTCTACTCTTTTCCGCTTTCGCCTTTCGCTCAATCTTCTTCTTCACGAAATGCCGTTGCTGAAAAAGTGATACTCTCCTCCACTCACTTATCCTTTCCTCTTTTGCATTTATTCCACTCCCACTCTTCTTCTTCTTCTTCGATCAGCTTCCAATGCTTCTCCTCTGAACCCACCTCAAAGGTCTCTCTCTCTCTCTATATATATATATATCTCTCACTTTTGATTTATTAGCTTCGCTTCTTAATACTTAATACTAAAAGATTTCTTCTTTGTTTTCAATTTCGACTTCTCTGTTTTTGCTTAGCTGGATTAAATTTCCTAAAATGTTCATCTGTAGATTGCAGATCTGGGTATGCGGGCACACATTTTACTCACTGTTAGCTCTAAATTTAGTAACTTTTTAATTAATTGGTTTTTTTTTTGTTGATTGCTTATAACAATGGTACTCGTAAATTTAGCACCTTTTTTTAACTAATTGGGGGTTTTGATGATTGCTTATAACAATGATACTCGAAAATTTAGCAACTTTTTAATTTAATTTGGGGGTTTTTGTTGATTTGCTTATAACAATGGTACTCGTAAATTTAGCACCTTTTTAACTAATTGCTCATAACAATGGTACTCGTAAATTTAGCAGCTTTACATTGTGTTGATCTTTAGTCCTAATACCTATGAAGTGTTGTTGGCTACAATCTCAATTTACAAGTTAACTGTTATGTAGCTCAAAATCAGAACTTGACAGTGTTTTGTGTTCTCTTGCAGTTATCAGGTGAACGAGCAATAAACTTTGATGTGAGTGAGCCTAAAAGATTTGATGATGAGGATCGTTGCAGCCTTCGTTTTCCTTTTGGTCTCCCCATTTGTTTCACCCACAGACATAGACACAGACAAGCAAGCCCTTCTCGAGTTCGCATCCCTCGTTCCCCACGTGCGCAAACTCAACTGGAACACAACAATCCCAATCTGCACATCCTGGACAGGCATCACCTGCTCCAAGAACAACGCCCGTGTAACCGCCCTCCGTCTCCCTGGCTCCGGACTCTACGGACCTTTACCAGAGAAGACGTTTGAGCAGCTTGACGCTCTCAGGATCATCAGCCTCCGTTCCAACAACCTCCAAGGGAGCATCCCGTCTGCTATCCTCTCTCTTCCTTTCATCAGATCTCTCTACTTTCATGACAACAACTTCTCTGGCTCCATCCCTCCCGCTCTCTCTCCTCGCCTTGTGAATCTTGATCTCTCCGCCAACTCGCTCTCTGGAAGCATCCCCGGGACTCTAAGGAACTTGACTCAGCTCACTGATCTCAGCTTGCAGAATAATTCTCTCACTGGGCCTATCCCTGACCTCCCTCCTAGCTTAAAGTACTTGAACGTGAGCTACAATAGCCTTAACGGCTCAGTTCCTTCTTCTGTCAAGTCCTTCCCAGCATCTGCGTTTCAAGGCAATACCCTTTTATGCGGCGGTCCTCTAACTCCATGTCCGGAGAACACCACTTCACCATCTCCATCTCCTTCCCCGACTCCACCAGGTACAAGCAAAAGAGTTCTCTCTACTGCTGCTATTGTCGGCATTGCAGTTGGAGGTTCGGTTCTGTTATTCATCCTTCTCGCCATCCTAACCCTCTGCTGCGCCAAGAAGAAAGACAACGGGCAAGAGAGCAGCACCACCGCGGCGCCGAAAGCCAAACCAGGGAGGAGTGACAACAAGGCGGAGGAGTTCGGGAGCGGGGTCCAGGAGGCGGAGAAGAACAAGCTTGTCTTCTTCGAAGGAAGCTCATACAACTTCGACCTCGAGGACTTGCTCAGAGCCTCTGCTGAAGTTCTAGGAAAAGGAAGCTACGGGACAACGTATAAGGCTATATTAGAGGAAGGAACCACTGTGGTGGTGAAGAGGCTTAAAGAAGTAGCGGCTGGGAAAAGAGAGTTCGAGCAGCAGATGGAAGCTGTGGGAAGGATCAGCCCGCACGGGAATGTAGCTCCTCTCCGTGCTTATTACTTCTCTAAAGACGAGAAGCTCCTCGTGTATGATTACTACCAAGGAGGCAACTTCTCCATGCTTCTTCACGGTAATGAACTAATGATAATATTTGTGATTACCAAAAATGGCTCTAAGATGAATGCTGTGCAGGAAACAACGAAGGAGGAAGAGGTGCATTGGACTGGGAACAAAGGCTAAAGATCTGTTTAGGAGCTGCAAAAGGAATAGCTCACATACACTCTTCATCCGGTGCCAAGCTCCTCCACGGTAACATCAAATCACCAAACGTCCTCTTAATGCAAGACCTCAACGCCTGCGTCTCGGACTACGGCATAGCTCCTCTGATGAGCCACCACACCTTGCTCCCATCAAGAAGCTTAGGATACAGAGCGCCTGAAGCCATAGAGACACGGAAACACACTCAAAAATCCGACGTGTACAGTTTTGGCGTGCTGTTGCTCGAAATGCTGACGGGGAAAGCGGCAGGGAAGACGACGGGGCACGAGGAAGTGGTGGATTTGCCCAAGTGGGTGCAGTCGGTGGTGAGAGAGGAGTGGACTGGGGAAGTGTTTGACGTGGAGCTTATAAAGCAGCAGCACAACGTTGAGGAAGAGATGGTGCAGATGTTGCAGGTGGCGATGGCTTGTGTGTCGAAGCATCCGGATTCTAGGCCTTCCATGGAGGAAGTTGTTAACATGATGGAGGAGGTAAGGCCTTCAAATGGCTCTGGTGCTGGCTCTGGCAACAGGGCCTCTTCGCCTGAGATGATCAGAAGCTCTGATAGCCCGGTTTAGATTGGTTATTATTTTCTTTCTGAAATCATTATTTATTTCGACTTTTTTACTTCTTTGGGAATAAACCTTTTCGTAGTTGACTAATTCAGCATGTGATTTGTTCTAATCATTACCTGGAAAAGTAGTGTAATTGAAACTCTCTATCTTTAGTCCTCAGATTGTTCTTTTTTTTTTTTTTTGTTATTGCGTGTGTGGTTAATATAATTTCCATTTCTCTGTTGGCATCAACTTAAAAAGAAACTTTTTTATTGCATTAACTATTTAGTACCTCCTTCGATGATTGTTGTTGTTTTATAATAGATAATGTTTTCACGTATATTGATAACTTTAACTTTATAAAAAAACTGTGTAGTCAATTGTGTTTTTACTATTTTTCTTTATAATTGAATAAATTAGTTTTAAATTATATTTCAAAGATTTTTTGTTTATAAAATGTAATTTTTTAATATGTATTCAAAGAACCAAAACTTAATCTATTATGAAACGGAGGAAGTATTTAAGAAAGTTATTTTTCAATAACCCCATAAAAAGTAAAAACAGTCAAGTGTGTATGTGAGGAGGTAATACACCTACAGTTATTTGGGCCTGCAGGCCTGTTTGAGCCCATTAAATTATTCTGATGAGCTACGCTTTTGCCCAGAACTAATAAATAATTAATTTATACGTTTACGAGATAAGATATCCTTGACCTCGTGGGCCCTAGAAGACGGTTAAATTACAAAAGGAAATAAGAAAACACTTTAGGCACGTGAATTAATAAATGGTAACGTAGAAATAGGTCAAGCGGACCCGCTGGATGAATCAGAAGCTTAGGGGTTGCCGTTTCGAATACATTCTCTCTGACTATAAAGAAAAGGTGAGTAGGGAGAGAGCGAGGATCTCATTCGTTTTTTTCTCTTTGCACCGCATCGTCCTCTTCGCTTTCTGATCGCTTTTCCCTTGGTTCGTGATCTTCTCCTCTTGTGTTATTGCTTTAAGGTTTTAACCCCTCTCCTGTTCATAATATCAGTTGTGTCGGCTTGTCTGCAGGTTTTTTCGTATCTGATCCATGGCTTCGAAGAGGATTTTGAAAGAGCTCAAGGATTTGCAGAAGGATCCTCCTTCTAACTGCAGCGCAGGTAATAACCGACCTAAAGATCCTTACTTTCACTTCTTTGAAGTAAGCCAAAGATCAATACTTTGTTTAATCTGTATCCTAATTAGGCTTCTGAATTTTGCATGGTTAAGCTTTGATTTGTTAGGATCTCTTTTAAATCGACGCCGTTTGGTGTTTGTGTTATATGCATGAATCTTTTTTGCCATGTACTGTAAATAATTCATCAAATAGAGAATCTTGAACTCAGCATAGTTTTGATTTATTTGTAGTGTCTCCTGCTTCTGATATGTCTCTATTGATGTGGTTGCGAGGTCTGGGTTTGGTGAAGAGATTTGAGTCTAATTTGTAATGTTTTTTTTCGTGTTGTAGGTCCTGTGGCTGAAGACATGTTCCATTGGCAAGCAACTATCATGGGACCTCCTGATAGTCCATATGCCGGAGGAGTCTTTTTGGTTTCCATTCACTTTCCTCCTGATTATCCCTTCAAGCCACCAAAGGTTTGTTCTTTTTGTTTTCTTTCAAGTAACTAAATCATCTTTAAGTTTGATGGACATCTCGTTTATTACCGAATGTGTGCGTCTGATTATCGCAGGTGTCTTTTAAGACAAGGGTGTACCACCCAAACATCAACAGCAACGGAAGCATCTGCCTTGATATCCTTAAAGAACAATGGAGCCCTGCTCTTACCGTATCCAAGGTTTACTATCAATTAACACAACCATTGTTAATGAGCGAGAGATGATGATGATGATTGATTGCTTTGGATACAGGTTTTGTTGTCAATTTGCTCGTTGTTGACGGACCCGAACCCAGATGATCCTCTTGTGCCGGAGATAGCTCACATGTACAAAACGGACAAGTCCAAGTACGAGTCAACTGCACGAAGCTGGACACAGAAGTACGCCATGGGATGATAAGAAGAGACTCGAGTGGTCGAGAGAAGCGAAAGGGGTTGTGTTATTCTGCATCCAAATATTTTAAACCTTTAATATGAAATGCATGTGTTGGATTTGGTAAACGCTACTTTATGTGATCATAATTGAGCAACTTAGATGCTCTTACTCCTCTGCTATGCCTAATCACAATTGAATAATTACTGAGTTCACCACGCTAAAATTGGGTTACTATCGTTACAAAATTGTCTGTGTCGATATTAGATAAGTCATTGACAGAACTTCTGAAAAGGACACCTAGAATTTCAACTCTTTAGTAGACCTGAGTTGGAGTAAGAATTCACATGCGTTCTAATACTAATAAGAAAACGAGCGAATCCAATGCAGAAAAGAAAGGCTCGGACAATCTAGTAAAGATAACAAACAAGACATTCATTATTGGTTTAAAGGACTGACAAAGAATCCAAGCAACCAAATCATACCATGTGCAATAAAAGCAAAAAGCTCAAATCCATTGAGAAGTCTTTCTTATGCATAATTTTCAACAACAAAGATAACAGAAAAAAAAATAGATAACATCATATAGCAACAATTCAAACCTTATAAATGTGATTTGTTGCGGTACAACCACAACCTTTTTCTTCTATAAACTTTTCATATCATGTGATGTGCCGCACACTTTTGCTGCTTTGATATTTTTAAGTTTTAACTAGAAAAAGTGAGGAATGTACGGGTCTGTCTCTCAAAACTGTTGATGTTCTCTCAACCTGTGAAAAAGAATAGTAGTAAAAAGTTCTTTCAAAGTAGTAAAAAGTTTTCAGTAACTGGTGTATCCATCCATGTAAAGTCCTTAGTCAATAATACTCGTTGTGCGTTGTTTCAGTTTGCGTACTTTCTTCAAAATTTGTCCAAAAAAAAAAAAAAAAACACGTTGACAACTAACAAACCAATAAAAAGTGATCTAAAAAGAATAGTTTGGTGAAACGACATCTGCTTTTAACCAATAAAGCGAGCTAGCTAGCCTTAGAAAAAGAAAAAAAACAACAAATAAAAACAAAAAGAAGTGGACAGAGAGGCGGAGGGCAAAATAGTAATTATAAGGAGAAATTGGGTTCTTGACGACGCGGTCATAAAGGGGGCTCCAATCAACGACTCTCCTCTAATTTGGTTTCTTTCTCATAACGACGCCGTTTAGCTCCTTTTCATCAGTTTTCTTCTCTCTTTTCAATCGTCTTTCCTTCTTTCTTAGTCTTCTGTCGAAATTTGAAACCATTTCTTTCATACGTTTTTAAGCCCTCAGATCGTTTGCGATCCCTAAAAGGTACGTTATTGCCGTTTTGAGATTCTCCTAATCCGTTTTTCACACATTTTCAGTTTTCGTTTTGCTTTTGATGATCTCTTAGCAACAGGATATTTGCAAAGAAAAGAAAGAAAAAAAAAGAAGAAAGCGTATTATATTCTGTTTTCAAATTCACAGAGCATTTCATTCAGATGGGAAGCTGCGTCTCTAAGGTATATAAATATCATTACATGAAGAAATGAAACCATTCGTGTTGTTTTGTTTTGTTGTCGCGTTAGAAAAAATGGATTTTTTTTTTTATGATGATATGAATTAACCAAAGAAAATAATAATAATAATAATAATAATAATAATCCTTTTGGTTGCAAACGTAGGACACAGGAGACGATGATTCGGTTCATAACGTTGATTTCTCCGGCGGCAATGTTCATCTGATCACAACAAAAGAGAGCTGGGATGAGAAATTAGCTGAAGCTGGTCGCGATGGCAAAATCGTAATTTTCTCCCCTTTCTTCTCAATCATCATGGAAGTGTTTTCTAAATCTCATGAAACCATATCTCTCTCTTGTTGTAACAGGTGATTGCAAACTTCAGCGCGACATGGTGTGGTCCATGTAAGATTGTGGCACCGTTTTACGTGGAGCTCTCTGAGAAACATCCTTCTCTTATGTTCCTTCTTGTAGATGTTGATGAACTCAGCGTAAGTACCACTACCACACGGTCCACACCATTCATACCTTCTTTCTCTTATTCGTTGTGTGTTATTATTATTTTTGTGACAGGATTTTAGCTCAACATGGGACATAAAGGCAACACCAACCTTCTTCTTCCTTAAGAACGGAGAGCAAATAGGCAAGCTTGTTGGAGCTAACAAGCCTGAGCTACAGAAGAAGGTTACTTCTATCATCGACTCTGTTCCTGAAAGTCCACAACGGCCTTGATGCCCCCTCTTTGTGTCTTCTCACCCTGGAGTGTATCAAAAACTCTGTTCTATATTATGGATGGCACAATTTTTTTTTAAAAAAAAAATGTCATGAAAAACATTTGAGTTAGATCTTCCTGTCCTGTTTCTATAAATGCAACTTTTCATTCTCATCACTCTTATATAATATTGAATCGTCTCTATCTAGATGTGCAAGTAAGAAGCTACTCTCTGTGATAATCACACTGAGAGTTTTTGTAGTTGAAAACTGCGCAGAAGAAAGGATTTTAAGATTCAGAAGAACCACACTTACTCTTGACTTTAGCTTCAGCTTTTACATTACATTATTAGACGACCAGTTTGGTCCGAAAGCAACGTCGCTATCATCTTATCTGTGTGTTTTCAACGTTTTGCATTGTTTACAAGGGTCAATGGTCAATTTTAGCTGCTCTGGTTCAATAATTTAGTATTATGTTCTCAATCAAAACAATTCCTTCTCTTCTATCAAGATCTCATATATATATCCAACATAAGATAGGTTTCTTGGTCAAATGTAGATTAAATATTAAATTTCATATTCATATTACATGTTTCAGACACTTGCATGCACTCTAACTTGATTAGTTTAATAGTATAAATACAGTTTGATGAAAAGGTAAAAACGAATGTACATGTTGAGAAAGAAACAACCACAATGGTTTTGACAAGCATGAGAAGAAATAATAGAAACACAAGATCAGATTATGTATCTTTTTATCAAACATAAAAACAATGTATTTCCATAAACCCATCTTTCCTCTACGAAGTCGATGTGGTTTGGTTGAGGAATGAATGAGGAGGCCTGACGTATGTGAAGTTGGTAAAAGGGTTGGCCTTAGGATCCGAGCTAGGACTGCTTGCTGGCGAATCCAGCACAGACATATCAGTCCAACACTTGTCAAAATTCGCTATGCATTGCCTCCCAGATACCTCCGGCTTGAAACTTGGCTTCACTTCTCTTGCCTCCAGCTTCTTCCAGTTCATTCCCTTGAACCATTTGTGCCCTTTTATCTCCTCTGCTCCGCTCGGTCCGCTTCCAAGTCTTCTCTCTGGCTCTTTTTGCAGCAACTAATACATTCATTACATATTCACAATCAGATTTATTCTAATACAAGTGCTTATATGAAGATGATGATAACTTACCCCTTTCAGCAACGCATGAGCTTCATTTGACAGAAACTGTGGAAGCTTGATCTTGTCCTTGACTATTTTCTGCTGTATCTTCCCTTTGCTCCCAAGAAACGGTGGCTGAAGAAGTAAATAAACGTCATCACACAACACATTCAAGCTATGAACTAAAATAAAGACCAAGACTACATTAGGCTTGTCTTACCTTCCCAGTGAGCATCTCATAGAGGAGAATCCCAACACTCCACCAGTCAGCAGCCTTATCATGCCCCTTTCCTCTAACGATCTCAGGTGCCATATACTCAGTAGTCCCACACATTGAGTTTGATCTTTTGTTCTCTTCAAACTCCTTTGCTAATCCAAAATCAGTTAGCATCACGTGACCATCAGTGTCCATTAGTATGTTCTCCGGTTTCAGATCCCTATGCATTATCCCATTCTCATGGAGATGGGAAACTGCAGAGACGATCTCCGCAGTGTACACCCGAGCCAAATCCTCTCTGTTGACCAAACAAAAAAAAAAAACTAGTCAAGCTTTGCAAAATTATACTGAAACTCAAAACATATGCCCTGTTCATTGCAGTGTCACGCGACACTGCAGCTAAAATCATGTCACGCAACCTGCGACTAAAATCATATTCGTTTACGTGTTGGATGACCTTCGCATGACTCAAAATTTTAATTTCTGGTCGCGACTTGAAGCGCAATCTACAACACCCGAACGAACAACGACCTGCGACTGGTTGCAGCGACTTGCAACCAGTCGCAGGGGCAGTGCAACCAGTCGCAGGCGCAGCGACTTGCAACCAGTCGTAGGTCAGGCGATAGCAAAACGAATAATAATCTAATCTGCGACTGGTGTCGCGATTCGCAGGTTACATGTGACAGGTAAACGAACAGGGCCAAAGTTGAAAAAAGGAGTTAAAACCAAACCTGAAAAGCCCTTGGTGATAGAGCTGGAAGAAAAGATGCCCTCCGTTGATAAAGTCAAGCACAAGATAGAGCCTATACTTAGTCTGAAAAGAGTACTTAAGCTGAACAATGAAAGGATGATCAATCTTCGTAAGAATATCACGCTCAGCCTTCATATACTCAGCATGATTCTTCTCCATAATCTTATCTTTCCTCATAACCTTCATCGCGTAAATCTCGGAACTCTCCTTCTTCCTCACCTGGTACACTTTCCCAAACGCACCTTGTCCCACAACCTTCAAAACCTCAAAGTCCTCGATACCTACCACACCACCCGAGACTTTGGACACAGCTTCGGTGTCGGAGTTACAAGAGGATTCACCTTCTTCGAGACATTCCACCAAGTCAACAGAGTCGTTGGTCTCTCGTAAGGTAAGCTTGCTGAGCTTGAAAGAATGACTAGTGATCAGAGAGGGTCCAACCAAGGAGTGGGATCGGCTGTGGATAACAGCAGGCTCGTCGAAAGCGACGTCGGTGGGGTCTTCGGGGAGTGGACCAAAGACGTCAGAGAAGTCAAGCTCGAGGTTTTCTTTCAAGACAGCTTGTGGTGGGGTGATGGTTAGAAACAGGTGTTTCCCGGTCACGTTTTTGTTGGCAACAGGACACTCAGAGGAAACCATATTGTTCTCAATCACAGAGAAAAGCTTTCAACAGATTTGGTTAGGGTGTCCTGTTAATGAGGAGAAGACTCAAACCAATGTTGAGGAGGAGGAGAAGCTCTAGTTGTTTCCCTAATACAAGGAAACAGAGGTTGCTGCACAAGTGCTCCAATGCCATAAAAGTGCTCTAAGCTCTGCAAGTTCATCAAAAAAATCACAAGGTCAGATGCTAAGAGACATGATCATCATATCAAAATATTGAATCACAGAGAATTGACCATAAATTATCAAAAACTAAAGTCAACATAAAATAAGAAAATTTGGCACCGACCGAATATTATTACAGGATCATTCCTCCCACCAGAAATATTTATATAATTTTTTTCAATGAGAAGACAAATCTCGAATAAAATCCTTATTCAGAATCGTTAAAAGCAGAATTATAATTCACGAGGAGACACAACGAAAACTCGAAGCTCTATAATTCAGATCTAGTTTTAAATCAAGAAAACAGGTAACACATGCATAATTCAAACAAATCCAGATATAGATTAAAACATATATGACCTGAACTAAACAAAGGTTTCGTGTCGTAGAAACAAAAGATGAAGTAAAGAAATCAAAACTCTGAGGGGAGAAAAGTCAAAGAGAGAGAGAGAGAAGATTACCAGAGGGAGAGGAGAGAAGATGCGTGAGGAAGGAGGAGATTAGGAGATTTTAAAGAGGAAACGCTAGAAATCCCAAACCTGCATCCAACAGGTTTCTGAGGCGCGTGCCTCCTTTATGTTATTACACAACAATAGAGAAGCATCGTGGATCAAGGGATCTCGACACGTGTTCGATTTTTATTGGAAGATCGTTGCCAAGTTGTTTTAACGCGGCGGAGGTTTTTTTTGAATATTTTATTATTTATTACGAATACTTGTCTATTTCCCTTTTTTTTTTTTTGCAAGCCAACTAATTTGTCTAGTTCCATAAAGGCAACTAAAGGGGATGCACTAGACTAATGTAATTTTGGAAATAAATTTTTACATATATTCTTCTTTTTAAGATCACATGTTTTTCAAGCAAAATAGGTACAATCATTATCATAAACCCCTTGAATATATTTCAAAGTATTTACAATCATTATCACCAACATTGTGGATTCTAAGCACAACAAAACACTAAAACTACATGCTTTACTCAACAATAAATTATTTATAAAAACCCCATCAAACGTTATTTTATTCAAATTCAACAATCATGTTTAGAAAATTATTTCTGGAGATTATTAAGTTTACTCTACTTGTTATTGGTTTATATATTTTGATTGATTTAGAAATCCATATAGTATTTATAAATCCAAGTAAAATATGCAAATCCGGAAGTTTTTCCTCGGATTTGAGTCTTTATATTTTTAACTAAAAAATTCATTCAAATCCATTATTAAATCAAATATATTAGTAAATCCGTACGATTGAATAACACTTGATTTGATATAGAATTTATGAATCATTGAACCAATAACACATGATTTTAATACAGATTTGAAAATCATAGAACCAATAACAGTAGATTTGGTTCGGATTTTCAAATCCATTAAAATACAACAACCAATAATCCCTACTAAGTAATATATGGTTCAAGCAACTCATATCTTATTACCTTACAATAATAGACTTCAAATGTAAAAAAGAAACATAAGGTTATCTCACTCTCTACAGAGTCGTTGTGGACTGTTGAAGGAATGATGGAGGAGGCCTGACATACGTGAAGTTGGTGAACGGATTGACCTTAGGATCCGAGCTTGGACTGTTTGCTGGGGAATCCAACACAGACATCTCAGTCCAACACTTGTCGAAATTCGCTATGCACTGTCTTCCAGATATCTCCGGCTTGAAACTTGGCTTCACTTCTCTAGCCTCCAGCTTCTTCCAGTTCATCCCCTTGAACCATTTGTGACCTTTTATCTCCTCTGCTCCGCTAGGTCCACTTCCAAGTCGTCTCTCTGGCTCTTTTTGCAGCAGCTATATAACATTCATTACAAAGTCACAATCAGATACGGTCTTATATGGCTTACCAAGAGGGTTTGCATGCTTTCTTACCCCTTTCAGCAAGGCATGAGCTTCACTAGACAGAAACTGCGGAAGCTTGATCTTGTCCTTTATAATTTTCTGCTCTATCTTTCCTCTGCTCCCCATAAACGGTGGCTGCAAAAAGGACAAACCAAAAAAAATGGTATCACACAACACACTTATATCACCAGGCATGAATGAGTAAGGCTTTTTACCTTTCCTGTGAGCATCTCGTAGAGAAGAATCCCAACGCTCCACCAGTCAGCAGCCTTATCATGACCTTTTCCTCTAACGATTTCAGGTGCCATATACTCAGTAGTCCCGCACATGGAGTTTGATCTTGTGTTCTCTTCGAACTCCTTCGCTAATCCAAAGTCAGTTAGCATCACGTGGCCGTCTACGTCCATGAGAATGTTTTCGGGTTTGAGATCTCTATGCATTATCCCTTTCTCATGGAGATGGGAAACTGCAGAGATAATCTCTGCAGTGTACACACGAGCCAAGTCCTCTCTGCCAAAAAAAAACAAAACATCGAACTCGTCAAGCCTTGCAGAATTCTAGTGAATCTCCAAAAGTAACTGAAAAAGAAACTAAACGAAACCTGAAAAGCCCTTGATGATAGAGCTGGAAGAATAGATGCCCTCCGTTTATAAAGTCAAGCACAAGATAGAGCCTATACTTAGTCTGCACACAAAAAAAGGAATGTACATCACCATGAGTTAAACCATACCACTAGGATGCAAAGAGATAGAAGTGGAGTTTTTACCTGAAAGGAGTACTTAAGTTGAACAATGAATGGATGATCAATTTTGGTAAGAATATCGCGCTCAGCTTTCATGTATTCAGCATGGTTCTTCTCCATAATCTTATCTTTTCTCATGACCTTCATCGCGTATATCTCAGATGTCTCCTTCATCCTCACCTGGTACACTTTCCCAAACGCACCTTTCCCTACAACCTTCATAACCTCAAAATCATCAAGTCCCACCACGCCAGGGACCTTCACCACCAGCTCCCCCTCTGGAGATCTCTCACTGTCAACTTCGTCACCACCAGAAAATTCATTTTCAAGACACTCCACCAAGTCAACTGAGTCCTCAGTCTCTCGTAAGGTAAGCTTGCTCAGCTTAAAAGAGTGGCTACCGATCGAAGACGGGCCAACCAAAGAGTGGGAACGAGTGTAGATAACAGCAGGCTCGTCAAAGGAAACATCACCGGCCTCTTCAGGGAGTGGGCCAAAGACATCAGAGAAATCGAGCTCAACATCATCATCTTTCAAGACAGAATCCGAAGGGCTGAGAGATAGATACTGCTGTTTGCGGGTTTTGTTGGGGACAGGACGGTGAGATGAAACCATAACTTACAACTATAAAAGAACCGATGCAGAACCACAGAGAAAGCTTCAAGAAGAGTTCACCAGAGTGGTGAGAGAGAGATGATGTACCGAGGGTGGGTTAATGCGGAGAAAACTGACTAGAACGAGTGGTGGCAATAGGCAAACCAATAACAAGGAGAAAAAGCGCTTCTTGTTTCCCGACTTTAAGGAAACATTCGATGCTGCAGAAGTGCGCAAATGCCATGAAGGTTTTATAAGCTCTGCAGGTACAGTGAACATTCACAAATTTAGAGGCTAAAACATAAACAGATCAAATCTGAAGTACAGCATTATGAAAGCAAGTCCCACTAAACCCCGAAAGCTATACAATTTGCGGATTCAGAATGAATTTAAAATCTACACAGCTTCAAAGACTCAGACTTTCCCCAGTAAAAACGTAACCTTTGAAGAAAAGGAGCTGAAATTTAGATAAAATCAGATCTAGTCGTTACAAATTTCAAGCAAATCGAGATCTAGAGATAAACTATGACCTGAACGTATAATGTTTCGTGCCGTCGAGACAATACACAAATTTATAGATTCTGCGAGTGAAAGTCAATCAGAGAGAGAGAGAGAGAGAGATGATTTACCAGAGAGGATGGCTGGAGAAGGAGACGTGAATCGAAACGATGGACAGGAGGAGGACTTTTAAGAGAGAAGCATCGTTAGATCCAGGGAGAGTACACGTGGCGATATCCTATTGGGAGAACAATAACGAACTAGCTAAATGTGCGGCGGAGATTCTTTTGTCCACCCACCTTTTTTATGGTAGTGGGCCGGCCCTTACTTAGCCCATTCATTATTTGATTTTATGGTTGTGGTTTACTTAGTTTAAAGTCGGGCCCGTTAAAAGTAATACGATTTTTGTCTTCATTGATCGAAATAAACTTCTGGTGTTCAAAATTTTCTTTAAAAAAAAAACATACAGTATATCCTCAATTCGAACATTGCATATTTGCATATACATACAAAAATGATTATAATAGGGCCTCAACGGTTTGGATTTAGGATCCGATTAAATAGGTGTAGAAACGGTTCACGCCCGGTTCATGTACATACCGGTTCTAGTATCCACCAAAATTTCTTCGCCTATGTTAACAAAGAGTGGTACGGTAACAACTGCCCCCGTTTCCACTGTTGCAGGCTTTGATCCACCTACACACATCCACCAAACCAGCAGCTTAGACATTGTTTTAAAAAAGAGATTTGTGAAACATTATTTATTACCTTGTGCAGTGTCTCCACGAAGGCCAGGATCAACATCAACTACTTTGAGCGTAACCGTGTTTGGTAGTTCGAAATCGATGACCTTGCAAAAACCAAGACAAGAAGCAAATATATCACTATCACCGCTTCGATTGTGAAGTAGTGACTGAGAGACTAAAATGTGTGTGTGAGTGTGTGTTACCTTGTCTTTCCAGTACAGCAAGCTGCATTCCATTCCTTCTTTGAGCCATCTCGTCTTGTCACCCATATCAGATTCGTTGAGACGTGTTTCTTCGTACGTGCTCTGTAGAAGAAGATTTTGAAGAACACGAAGAGAATCGTATCATTACAACAACCATTGTTTTAAACGAAGAAGAAAGAAAATGTTATTGACATACCAAATCCATGAAAACAAACTGAGACCCGTCTTTGTATGTGAACTGTTTGGTTTCTTTGAATACATTTGCTTCCTCGACCTATAACACACACGAGAATCCAATCATAATCAAATATAGGTGTCATTCGTTAAGAACTACGATACAAAACGAAAGAGAGAGAGAGAGAGATAGGATGTTTACAGAGATTCCAGCACGAAAAGTTCTCTCCACTGTGCTACCATTAACATAGTTCCTGATCTTAGTTCTCACAAAGGCCGCACCTTTTCCTGGCTTGACATGAAGAAACTCTGCCCCCAGAAACAAAAAAGAGACCAAAACTCAAAAGTCTTGTAATTTCGAAAACCAAAACATGTCAGAATAGTACATTCTTTTAAGCAGATATTAGATGCAATCAAACCGACTAGTAACATTATCTTTAATTTCAGAAAATAAAAACCTTTAATCAGAAGGAATCAAGAAGAAAGATTACCAAGCACACGCCAAGGAGCACCATCGACTTCAATATTAGTTCCGGCTTTGATGTCATTAGCAGACAAAGAGCAGCAAACCCCTACAAACTCAACTTCGCGGGAGTTAAAAAAAAAAGAAATTAAATCAATCCATATCAAAAGCGAGAGCAGGAGAGAAGACTAACCGGGAAACTTGTTGGTTCGAGGAGAAATCCGCACAGAGAGTGCCGATCGATTCGAGAAAGATAGTGAGAGCGAAGTAGTTGAATAAGGGATGCAGAGTGAAGGAGACGAAGATACAGAGAAAGCCGCTCTTCCCGCCATTTTTGTTCTCTCGCCGGCGAGAAGATAAAGCAGCTGTCAGAAAAATACTTTTGGATAAGATCTCAATGGAAAGGAAGAACGAAGGTTAAAAACCTCAATCTCACGACCGCCGTAAGGACACAAAGAGCAACAAACCAAACCGAAACTCGGTTAAATTGAATTATCCGGTTATGCTGAGATAACCGTTTCTTCGGTTTTTAACTACCAAAATGTACTCTTTTTCGTCTTCTCCCAAATCTCTCTCGACGACGAAACATTTCGCCATAGCTTCGCCGCCGGTTTCATACCCAAATCGAAATCTTCTCGTTGATTGCGCTCACTCCACATCGATCTGTTGCCTTATCCAAAACTTCTTCGCCGATTCCAATTTAAACAAGGTATGTGGTCCTCCTCCGTTTTGAAATTTAGAGGATTTTGTTGTTATTGTCGATCTATCTCCTTCGTATTTGGGTTTGGTTGCTTTTTGTTGTGATGATATGATTGCCGTTTGTGATTGTATGCTTGGTGTTAGAGTAAATTAAATTGAAAATTAGTGTAGATTTAGGGTTTTCAAAATGTTGGTTTGTCATTCTCGTATGAACAGAACAAATCTGACTGTTGTGGTTTATGCTTAGTTAGATAGGTTTGATGCTTGATTTCATTTAGGATCCGATTCTGTTGAATGCAAAAAAGAAAAACGAGATTCATAAGCGGTTCAGAAGCAGAAAGCCCATGTGTATGATAAGAATAACTTGAGTGATATGCTTAGTAATATAACGTTGGTTAGTTAGACAGAAGACCTGTTAATGGTTAGTTAGACAGAAGACGTTGGTTAGTTAGACATAAGACCTGTTAATGGTTAGTTAGACAGAAGACGTTTGTTAGTTAGACAGAAACCTATAAGTTTACGCTTCCAGAAGACCAAATAATGTACCGCAAACAAGAATAACTTGAGTAATATGACGTTGGTTAATGCTTAGTTAGACAGTTACCTGTAGTTGTTAATGTTAGCTCCAATGCGTAGTTAGACAGTTACCATTTGACTATTGTGTTAATGCTTAGTTAGACGTTGGTTTGATTGAAGTGTAGTTTGTTTGAAACCAAATCCACTTTTAATTTACTGAACTTGTAAGTATACTTGATAGGTTTTTAGTTGTGTAATGTGTAATAACTTCTGATAAGATTTTGGTAGTTAATGGTTAGTCATTATTATTTCGAAGTTATTACACTTTACAGTTTCACCTATTAAACCCCAACCATCCTTCATTCTATCATATAATCTCCATCATCTTGTTTCTCTCTTCTTTGCTAAAACCAGTAACCATTCCGCTTTCTCTTCTATAATCCTTTCTATGTTCTTATTGCTATGGATTCAAGGAATCCATATAGCCAGTCTTCTAGTTATGTAGGCTTTCTTAACAGTCAACAAGAAAGTGTTCTCCATAAAAACTTTCCTTATGAGAGTTTTCATTCTAATGTTAACATTGGAGCATCAGAAATCCCTCCTTTCAGCTCACAACAATCTGACGCTCCAACTCTACCTGAAGACACACCAGTGGACCGTAGGGAGAGAAGGAAATGGACCCCAGCTGATGACGAGGTTCTAATCAGTGTGTGCCTGATACATGACTTTTCAAGGGTCTAAGATCAAATCAATGTAGTATAAAAGATTGTCGAACCAATCCTAGGTGATTATGATGCAAAGGGAATGCAAGACCATGCTTAATCTAAGTGCTACCAGTTTTTGAGATGATTTGAAACTAACTTACTACCTAAAATGCAATAAAGGCACAAGCTTTCTTTCTTATAAGAAGTGAGAACTCATGGGCTATGGGAACTGATCTTGGGTGATCAAGATTCAACCTAAAGGTGTCAACTTTTAACCAATTTATATTTTCCTTAGGCCTAGACACAATCCTAAGCAAACTTTATCCCTAGATGAATGCTCATTTACCTAGATATCTCAAGCATCAAATTCCTTTGGTTGAATGTTACCTAAGTAATCATTAATCTCAAGTCTACTAGCCATCTTAACACCTTTAACAACAAATCCCTTTGGCAAAGGATGTTAAAAGCTTAGGAGAGTTGGTTCAGACATTTCATCAAACACCTTCCGGGTATGAAATGCCTAGAGCTCAACTTTGGAGAGGCGAACTCTAAAATTGCATTAAAAGCCCTCTACTAGCAAGGAATAAGATTGATCTATACCTAAACACCTTAGATCTAGCTTAATCACCCTTAATCTCCCTAACCCATGAATCCAAAGATGACTACTCACTACTCTCCATGATGAGCCCAAGAATCAAAGATGATTTGGTGCTAAACATGATAAGAGATCAAGAAAATCAAGCAATCACAAGAGAGAAATGATCAAGATATAATCTTTCACCTCAAAGTACTTTTGTGATTTGATAGAAAACAAGATAAGATCCTACAATTAGGTCTGAAGGACCTTTATAGTAGCTTAAAGTCGAACCTGGTTTAACCCAACAAACCTGGGTTAACCAAAACACAAATTGGTAATTATCTGGTCAAACCCGGAAAATGTTGACTTTCTTGACTCGCAGCGGCCACGTGAAACCGCTCCGCCTAGCCGCTGGGACACTCGCAGCGGCTACTTGCTTCGTCATCACACCGCTGCGACAAGTACGAACGCGGCAGGGAACGAGGTATTTTCCCAGCGGTCTCGCAACACCGCAGCCTCAGGCCGCTCCCGCACTTGGTCTCCATTTCTTGAGTCTTCATCTCTCGAGCGTCTACAGCGGCTTCGGTACACCGCTGCGACAAGTACGAATGCGGCAGGGAAGGAGGTATTTTGCCAGCGGTCTCGTCACACCGCTGCGTCAGGCCGCTCCCGCACTTGGTCTTCATTTCTTGAGTCTTCATCTCTCGAGCGTCTACAGCGGCTTCGGTACACCGCTGCGTAAGGCCGCTCCCATACTTCTCCGTTTCACAGCGCTGGCAGCGGCTTCTTGAGGGGCCAAAAGGCCGCTGGGACTTCCTTATGCCGCTGGGACACTTGATCAATGCGTCTCTTTCTCGAGAATCACCCCTTTTTTGCCTCCAAACCATCTCTAAATGCTCAAAAGTCACCAATTGAAATCTCCATCACCTGATAAGGACATATGTAATGCAATGCAATCCTAAACATATCTAAATGCTATCCTAAATGGTCAGCATATGCTAGAATGAATGGTTAAAACAATGCAAATTGAGAAGATATCAGTGCCTAAACACATCTAAGGATGCTGTTGTTGGAAATGAACAAAAGTCAGGGACCTTCTGGAAACGAGTAGGAGAATATTATGCAGCAAGTCCTCATGCTAGAGAGGGTGGTGAAAAGAGAGAGCATTTCCATTGTAAGCAGAGGTGGCACAAAATCAATGATCTCACTAACAAGTTATGTGGCGCATTTGCGGCTGCAGGGAGACAAATTAGCAGTGGTCAGAATGACAATGATGTTCTCAAGGTGGCTCATGACATCTTCTACTCTGATCACAACACGAAGTTTACCCTTGAGCATGCGTGGTGTGTGTTGAGGTATGAACAGAAATGGCTTAACCTTAACACTCCTAAAGCTACTGGCAGTTCAAAGAGAAAAACTGGTGAGACAGGTTCCCAAACTTCAAGCACCAATGTTGGTGATTATGAGATCCGGCCTGAAGGTATCAAGGCTGCAAAAGCTAAAAGGAATAATGCTCAAGGGGAGTCTCTTGCTGAGTATACGAGCATTTGGGAAATGAAGAAGGAGGATTTGGCGATGAAGGAGAAATTGTCAAAGCTGGCCATACTAGACACTCTCCTTGCCAAAAAAGAACCACTAAGTGAGGCTGAAGAAGTTGTTAAGAATAAGCTCCTCGCCGGGTATTTCTGAGAATTATCTCCTAACTATGTTTCTACTTTATAATAACTATGTCTTTAATTTCTATTTTAAGTATTTTGTATTATCTTTTTTATGATGAATATACTTCCTGGTTGCTTAAATGTATATCTTTATAAATGAATCACTTATGTAAATGCTGCTTTCTACTTTATAATAAATGAATGTCGATCTTTATAAATAAATGTCTATCTTCGTGGTTGCTTAAATGTCTATCTAATATTTACCTTGTAAATTATTTTCAGGTTAAGTTAAACATGGGACATGATTATAGCTATAACCAGCCTTCTGAATCAGAGGAGTATGGTGGGGACACAGTAGACAGTGGCTACAGCGAAACAGAATATCTTATTCGTCAAGACCAAGCAGAGTTAAGCTACAATAATGGTGAGCGGTTCAGTACCCTCCTCAACTTGAGGTTGAGTTCGGATTCCCGCAGACATGCTACTGTGGTGGTCAACCTCTTCTAGCAACATCTTACACTAGAAATGATCCAGGTAGAAGATACTACACGTGTGAGAATGTTGATGATGGAGAGTACCATGTTTGGAAATGGTGGGATGTGGTGGTTATGGAGGAGATGAGAGCTAGGGATACACACACTTCAATTGGCTGAAAAGGTAGATTATCTAACCTTTTTGAGTGACTATGAGACACAACTTAACCAGGTTAAGGATCTCCATAATGGCACTGAGCAGAAGCTGGTTAGGCTAGAGAAGATAGTGTGTGAGTTAGCTAAGAAGAAATCAAGGTTTACCAATGGCTTTGAATACTTTGTTGGTGTACTGGTTATTGTATTAGTTCTAATAGGTATGGTGCTCATATTTAACTAAATCAGCTTGCTGTTTTGTAATGAATCGGATTAGTAATGTGTAATGTGTAATGACGTTAATGATCAAGTGGCTGATCAAGGTTGTTGTAATGAATCGGATTTGTAATGACTCTAATGAACTCTCTGTCTGGTTTTGTTTAATGACTCTAAATGAATCGGATTTGTAATTGGCTGATCAAGGTTGTTGTAATGAATCAGATTTGTAATGGTGCTCATGTTTAATGTGTAATGTAATGAATCGGATTTGTAATGATTTTTACTGTATTTAATGATCAAATGAAGCTATTTTGCCAATGAAAACAAGCTAGTATCACATGGTTTGTATCACATGTTCTGTGTGCTCGTGACGATGCTATTTTGCCAATGAAAACAAGCTAGCTAGTATCACAAGATGTACTCAAGGGTCACATGGTTTGTTTGTCTCTTCCACAAGAAAACAAGCTAGTATCACAAGATGTATACTTCTAAAACAATAAGCATCACGGGAGATTGATACAACAAATATCACAAGATACCATTTGGCTTATTATCTCACAGATAGTATTTATCCGAAATGGGCGACTTTTATTCAATATATCCGACTACCACAGGGTCCGAAAATTTCATTATTTGCTAAAACTCAAGAAGCTGTGTGAAAAGATGTTGAGCGTACCTTTGGAGTCCTGCAAGCTAGATTCGCCGTTGTCAAAAATCCATCTAATTTATGGGATAAAGACAAATTTGCAAATATTATGAGAGCATGTATCATACTTCATAATATGATTGTCGAAAATGAACGAGATTCATTCACTCAGTATGACGTTTTAGAATTTCAACAAGGAGAAGATGTGGATCTTACATATTCCGTCGATATGGCTACAAATCTCGGCAATACAATTGATCGTCGAACAAAAGTTCGGAATAGACAAGCCCATCAACAATTAAAAAATAATTTGATTGAAAATATATGGGCTAAATTCGGACATCTTCCAAATAACATATAATTTATAAGTTTCTATGATTTGAATAAAATGTTTGTTTGCTTTTATTTATGATGTTTGTATAATTTTCTTTTTTTTTAATTTATGTCTTGAATGTTTTCTTTTAAACTTTTTAATGTTATAATTTCAGGTTTTTTTGTAATTTTTTGGCAATTTTGTAATTTTAATGTTATATGTTTTATTTTAAACACAGTTATTATTTATTAACATAAATAATTTATTTATTAAGAAACAACATAAAGTTTCTACCAATAATCTGAATTTTTGCTATTGTCTCTCAACATTGTTTCTTAGTATAAAAATAATAAAAAAAAAGGTAATAAGTCAAAATTTTGTCTTATTGCTGCTCTTAGAATCTATATTTGTTTCGGTTAAATTGAATTATCCGGTTTTGCGGAGATAACCATTTCCGGTTTTGCTGAGATAACCATTTCTTCAGTTTTTAACTACCGAAGTGTACTTTGTAAATTGTGTAAAATACTTCGAATCTGTATTTGTCTGAAGAAGAAAGTTTCATTATATACAACAACAACACACTCCCTCTCTCTCGACGTTCGGATTCAACATTGAAAAAGAAAAACAAACTTTCATATATTTGGAATCCAGAAAACAAATCAAAGCCAATAAAAAGAAGAAAAAAAACAAATGAGAGATATAAACAAATCAAAACCCTTCAAGACTAGTTCTCCTACCACTGACCGAAGACAACCTCCTCACCTCCTCCCTACTCATCTCCTCCAACGACGAACACACTCTTGCCGGAAACACCGGCGGGAACACCAACCCCCGTCCCCTTGTCGGCGAAACCGACGGCCGCCTCGCCGGAGGCGACGGCGAGAAGCTCGACCTCGGCGCAGCCCCTGCCACCCCAGGAGTCCAAACAATCGTGTTCAAACTGCTCGATCTCCCCATATGCTTCCTCGCAGCGACCGGCGCGGGTTCTCGCAACGGGAACCTGCAAGAGTACTTCATGTCCTGTATGATCCTGAGCTGATCGACGATGTTCCTCATCGTCGGACGCTCTGACGGCTCCGCCTGCAAACATCTCTGTGCTATATCCGCTATGCTCCTCGCGGCCTTCGCGGGGAACCGGCCTTTGAGCTGAGGGTCCATTATAAGCGAGAGTCTGCAGTCGTCGGCTAGAAAAGCTCTGCTCCATTTCACAAGGTTCCTCTCTTCTTTAGGGTACGAGCCGTCCATGTTTTTGCGTCCCGTCAGCATCTCGAGCAGAACTATTCCGTAGCTCCACACGTTGCTCTTCGGTGTTAAGACTCCTCTCTCTAGCGTCTCCACCGAGAGATTCGCGAGTGCTGAGCTGTTTGAGGTCTCTGTCTCGGGCGCGTGGCCTACGCAGCCGTATCCGGATAGCTTGGCGCTGAAGTCTTTGTCCACTTGGATATTAGCCGTTGAAAATTCGTTGTACATTGCCTGTTCAACACAAGACAAAAATGATCAGTACACACAAGAAATGTTCAAGAAATCTCTAGTCATAGAGGACTAACAACTAGACAAATTATTAGGAGCTTAATCAATTATCGATTTATTTTATATATATTTCACATATTTATAAGTTATTTTAGGTTTTGAGTTTAATTATAAAATTATTTTGATGAATTATTAAAATTAGATACTAAACAAAAAAATATTAAACAAATTTGTGGTTTTGTACTAATTTTACTGCTTAATTTAGCAGATTTAGATCGATTTAAACCGATTTAACTTGTTTAGCACTGTTTAAACCATTTTAACCAATTTGCTGTCAAATAAATCGGATTTAAATAAAAAAAAATTGTTTCCGACAGGACTGAGTTGCAGCCCCTGACTTATTTTTAGAACCATGGTCACAAGTAACTACTAGTTTTCACGATGTTGATGTGGTTTTGTTGTGTGTACCTGAAACGGGCCTTCTTCGTGTAAGAAAGTTAGCCCCTGAGCTGCGCATAACGCGATCTTCATTCTAGTGTTCCAATCAAGAGGAGGACCATCTGATCTCCCATGTAACAAACGGTCCAAGCTTCCAAGAGCAAGCCTCTCGTACACCAGCATCCTCGTGTCGGATCCATCACGTGCGTGATAGCCAACCAGCTTACATAAATTCTGGTGTTGCAGCGACGCCAAGGTGTTCACTTCATTAGTAAACTCCCTAATACTCTGTTAGCATAACCATAAATAGTAAGAGCACAACACAAAACACACAAAGGTAAACTATATAGTAAACATACGAATGTTTTATTTTTACCTGAGTTACAACGTGAAGGCGCACAACAGTTGCTTCGACCTTCTTTAAGTTTGTAGTCGAAGCAGCAGCCTCGTCACCAAACGAAGCCATGTACATAACAGACGAAAGACCTTCGGAGACGCAACGGTCCGTAGCGAAGGCACTACAAGCGGAGACCACTTCATCGTACGAGAAGCTTCTAACGGAGCCGCTTGGTGGCAAAGGGAGAGGTCCGGATACTGCTGACGCAGATAACCTCCCGCTGCTTCCGTTAAACGATTTGAAGCTCCCCCAGTTCTTTAGCGAAGAGCCGGTTCTTGGAGACGGTAGTGGAAGTGGTTGTGGTTGTGGGGTAGTTTCTTTAGTAGAGCTGCGTGGATCTTTAGGTTGTTGTTCATCTTGCTCCTCGTGGTAAACTCCTGCAAGCAAGTCACGTTCCGCTGTACCGTGGATGCTTGAAGGAGCAGACATCACTCTCGCTCTGCTGCTAGTATCTCCGTTGCTGGAGGAGTGAACTGGCTTCACTCTGGTTCTGAAACTCGGAGGAGCTGATTGTAGATTACGGCTTGGAGGTTTAGGTGGCTCTGGTAAAGCAATAGGCTTGCTTTCTTCGAGATCTAACCTCTTCATGGAAACCGAGCCGCCACGTTTCTTCTTGCTTTTCAAAGGGAAACATCCTAACACCATCTTTTTTTTTCAAATTTGTTTTTTTGTGAAGTTACCACTTTGATTCTACGGATAAAACAGGGCTTCTTCTATACATAAAGCTCGATCCTTTGAAAGCGTATAACTAGGGATGATGCAATAACTGAAGCCTAGACTCACAAACTCATCTGAAAATGATTAAAACACACACAAACTTTTTTTTAGCAACAGAGACAAACATATAGGCATAATTATTTATTTAAAAAAAAAAACAGATCCGTTCATGCATGTGTTAGATCGATGGACATAGAACTTGTCTCAAGAGAAAACAATGAGCTAAAACTTTCGTAGAAATGGATTAGATCTCGTGGTTTAAGAAAGCATATGATGGTTCCTTATATAAACCCTAATTTTTATCAATAAAACAGCTAAAAATATTGTTAAAGATGCAATATTTAGAATCTTAAGACACGTTTTCGATATGTTTAATAGACAACATGTACATTAGATTAATCTCCCGGTAAAGACAAGAAACAATAAATCCAGGAAAATTATATCATTGGCTAAAAACTCAATTCAGATATTTATTTTCTACTTTTAAACAGAGTTAATTAGTTAGATCAGAGTTTTTCTCACTGAAACAAAATCACAATCTGTTCATGTTAAAGTTCGTTATCCGAAAGAAAAAAGAAAAAAAGAAAAACAAATTCGATCTAGAAACAAATCAAACGCATAGATGAGAGTTCTTTGTTCAAACCTGGGAGGAACAAGAAGCCAGTACAACTCTTAGGAGACGAAGGTGAAACTGCGTTGAGAGAGAGAGAGAGAGTTGGAGATTCAAAGAGGAGTGAAAATGAAATCGGAAATTTCAGAGAAAGAAAGGAAACTCATGAGAGGAATGGTCTGTTTAGGAAAGTGAGAGATATTAGAGAGAAAGAGAGAGAGATAGGTGGGACCCAGATGAGGCAGTGGTCAAAGTTCAAACCAAAACAGATATACAAAGATTTGTAATTAATTTACTTAATCTTAATTCAATTCCTCAGCTAACTATTTTGGAATTTTCTCTCTTTGCTTTTTTATATTATTCATCTTTTGCCCCCTTCACTTTTTGTTTTCTTCTTTATAACCTCGTCACATTTATCATATACAATATTATAATTCTTCTTCTTTTTACAAAACAAATATACATTCCACTCAAAGAGCAGCTAAATATATCAAAATTCATATAAATTATGTAAATATACTACCTTGAAAATGTTGGATCCTAAAATACATTTATTTACATATATGGCAATTGATGCATCATATACAACACAGATAAATTTTTTTTCCTACGTTCTAAAGTCTGTTTTGAATCAATCTAACACCGACGACATGGACCATTTATTTTATAATTTCAAATGAAATTTTCATTCATTCCTAAATTAATAATTTAATACAGAAACTGATAAGGAGGAGGCAAAGTTGTAAAATCAAAGCAAAGCCTAGATTTCCAGTAAAGAGGGCCATCGATTATAGCGACATCTCAGTCAAACTTGGAAAACTAAAATTATTTGTTTTTGTTCAATAATCAAAATAGGCAAGTAAGCATCATCATCTAATTGGGTTTTGTTTACTGGTCAAATGGCTAATTAGATAGCTTGTTGACCCTTGTATCAAAACCGTTCATTTAGATCACATTGAGCCTTATCAACGGTTGATAACCTGTCACGTCTTGCTAAGGTGGGACCCGCTGACATCGTTTTTGGAGGGTTTCAAATAATAAACAAAAGGAAAATTTTAGAAAAAAAGGTTAAGCACACGCGCCGAGCACGCACGCGTGCGACTGAACTTTTTTATTAACTCAAACAAAAATCAGACAGCAGAGGACACGTGGGGTCCTTTCAAACCACTCTCCATCTTTTCACCTCTCCTCTTCTATCTACTTCCAGATTTAACACTATCCATCCCTCATATTCACAAATATTTGAAATAGAACCCAAAGTTTTCTTGTAGTAACTTTCGGCTTTCCACATCATATCCGTAGGCTGCGACTAATAGTCTAATATGACATTTACCTTGTGAAAGTTACTCATCTTGACATTTACCTTGTGAAAGTTACTCATCTTTCAAGTGAGATAGCTTCTCTGTCTCTAGGCAGTTTCTCTCAAATTACAAAACGAAAAATAAATAAAAAAATTAGATTGAATAACTTGGATAATATTCAACACTAGTATGCACGTTTGTGTTGATACCCAGTTTAATACTTTTCTGGTCTATCTATTTTTTCGGCGTATACTTTTCTCATTATGCAAGTAGACTTTTTGAAGTTTGTTGGAATATATAATTATGGGTTTGAACGAGGTCGGCTTTACTTTGGAATGTTTTTGAACAAGCCACATAGATAATGATTTTCACGTTTGACTAATTATTATTTCACTGGTGAGAATAAATATCCACTGTTAATACAAAATACTGTTCTACTCTAATGATTTCATGTGTGATAATTGGCCAAATTGTGAATTTGCAAAAAGTGGTTTGTGTTTTTTGTAAGTATTGGTAAATTTTAAGAAATTCTTCAAGTTGTAAGGATAAATTTTACGCATACATGAAATATATTGATCTTCTTAACCAATGTTCTTTTATATTATCATAACTCAATCATCTCATTGATGAGATAATGATCATTTGATTGGATTAATAGAAATGTTTATTGATATTTCATAAAACAAATCGACGAATCAATATAAGATGCAATAAAGCTACATTAAAAATAATGGTTATTGAATCATCTAAAAGAAGGTAAGCTATCATTCTCTTTACCACTCTTATCAGGACTCGTCAACTATAGAGGCGCATACTAATCATTTCTTCGCTTATTCATGTTTTTCATGTCTGTGTTACTGTTTCATGTGCATTAGATTCTTGACTTCAGGGCAGCAAGGAGGAGTTGATGGGCTCTATGCTGGTCCTTGTAGTCCCATGCAAAATAAGTACAAGTACAAACACCAACCGTTTAATACAAATAACTTATTAGGCCCATAACGATAACCCAAAACTAAATTCCCAATTTAGGTTTTTGGGGTGTATAAAGTATTGAATTTTTGCATATTTAGGTTTACTTCATCCAATGTGGAAACTGGTTCAGTCCGCAGTGGATTTTTGGTTGGTAACAAAACACAACGAATGTTTTTATATTTGGTCGGAATTTTGACGTGGAACACTCAATTTTTATAATCGTTGAGTGTTAACTGTAACTGAGGGAACGCCGAGAATAGTTTAATTTGGTCTCATATCATAAGGAAATAAATGCATAATTTATTATAACTCTCAAGAACATAGAAGTGACGATACATCACACATTAACGTAGCTAGTAGCAAACCATACTTTCTAATTTATTACTGACTTCTTAGTTCTTGTAGTAATAGTAGTAGCTTCCTTGTCTGCTTCTCTCAGTTGATACTGTAAACAAAACGAAAAACAGAATAAGTGGTCGAGATTATTTGTTTTCATTTACAGAGCTGGTTGCCTGGTTCTTTTGTTACCTGTCGCAGTTGGTGGAAGGGCTGATACTGTAAGGGAGATTCACACCACACTTAGCAGGCAGAGACTGAGCATTGTTGAGGTTGTTAGAAGAGAAAGAGACTCCTCCGATAGCATTTTTTATGCAACGGCAAACGCCCTGACGGTCCACAGGGGTTTGGGCTTCAGTACCATATTCTTGTGTGTTTGAGGACCATATTTTTGTGTGTTTGAGGACCATATTTTTCCAATTTATTTAAAAAACTTTACTAAAATTAATCAAGAAGTGCAATCAAAAAGTCCTATAAGTAGTATTAATACAATTTCATATAGTTTGAACTTTGGACGCAAATAAAGAGCATAATTGAGTTAGGAAAGGAAACCTTTATTTTATTTTTCAGCAAATATAGAACAAAGATATCAGACAGTACTTCTTTCAAATTAAATACAAGATATGCATGCTATCACGTTTCTATAAATACACATGCGTTTATTTGTACATAGTCTCTCATATCAACGTTCCCTTTGCTCACTCAATTCTTTGAAAACATTTGGGATATTTTCAGACACGACAAGTACAAAGACAGTAGTCTCCAAGAGGAGAAGTCGATCGATGACGGAAACTGGTGATCTTAATTCCGTTCCAGCCAGCGGGATCAGGCCGATCCCATTTCTTGTTATCTTCAAAGATTTAACGCAAGTGTGTTTACATGACACGAAGAAAATTCAATTTAAAGAAAAAAATGATGTGTAACATTTATTTATATTTATACATATGAACTTGCAGCCATGTATTCAGTATGGATGCAATTGGGCGAGAGATACTAAGCATGGCCTTTCCAGCGGCTTTAGCTTTAGCTTCTGATCCAGTAGCCTCTCTGATTGACACTGCTTTTATAGGACGTTTAGGAGCGGTTGAGCTAGCAGCGGTTGAGCTAGCAGCGGTTGGAGTATCCATTGCGATATTCCAACAAGCTTCTAGAATCACGATATTCCCAATTGTGAGCGTCACAACTTCCTTTGTCGCTGAGGAAGACACATTGGAAAAAATGATGGAAGAAGAAGCAGAAGAAGAAGCAAACAAAGCCAAGAATGTTCATGCAAATACTTTGGCTATTCAAGATTCCTTGGAAAAAGGCGTTGCGTCAACCACAAGTAACAACAAAAACCAGCCGCAGCAAACGCCAGGTAAATCTCATTAATTTTCATTTTCATTCGCTTTTCGTTTTTTTTGAAAAAAATGATTAATTTTATTCAACATTCTGATATACCTATGCCTTTCTTCTTTCTTGTTTATGTATGTATATTAAAATTAAAACATTTTTTGAGACATAAACGTCGAATGCAAACGGATTAGTTTGTGCACGTTTATGTTTACGCCTCTTGTAATTTAAGTTTACACCTAGCTAAATATTTTTTGAAAAAAAAACTAAACAGTGTTTACGAGAAAAAAATGTAACGAATTAATCTTGTTTTGTTAAGTTGACGTGAAACTAACTTCGGATACAAAGTCAAACAACGGAAACAAAGCAAATAAGAAAGGAAAGAAGACTATCAAATCGGCATCAACGGCCATGATCATAGGGTTGACCCTAGGCCTTGTGCAAGCTATTGTCTTGATTTTCAGTTCGAAGGTGCTTATAGGCATCATGGAAGTTAAACCGGTATAAAATTATATACATAAATAGACATGGTTGGATAGCCAAAATGTTTAACTAATTTGAGTTCACTTCCGATTATTAGAATTCGGCAGTTTTATCACCAGCGCAAAAGTACTTGACCATACGATCATTAGGTGCTCCTGCATTGCTTTTGTCGCTTTCAGTGCAAGGCATCTTCCGTGGCTTTAAGGACACCAAAACTCCTCTCTATGCGCTACTGGTAAGTTGCTAATTTTTATCATCTTGAAATAACCTTCTTACTATAACATATTACCATATCTTGAGTCTAATATAACAATTTCATATTGAAACATGAAACAGTTGCATCAGATGGTCTCAATATCATTCTCGACCCCATTTTCATATTTGTGCTTCGTCTTGGCGTCAGCGGCGCCGCCATTGCTCATGTTATTTCTCAGTAAGAGAAAACTCTCGCTTTTTTTCACTCATGCAAATGTTAAACTGAAACTAGGAAAACCCAAGACTTGCTTCAATTGAGTACCGCTAGACGCATATAATTAAGTTTCTGTGAGAATTATATTAGGATTCTATAGAGATTGGTGGACTATGAACCTTAATCTCTAAAGACTAAAGAGTGTGTGAGAATATAAATTATTTGGGTTAATGCACTTATCAGCAATTTATTTTAACTTGAAAATTCAGGAAACTTAACAAATTAGTCAAGATTTCAAGATCTCTGGTCACAGAATCTAAACGAACAAAACTAACTGTTTCGTTTGTGTGAAGGTACTTCATGCTTCTTATATTGTTGATCCGCCTCGCTAAAGAAGTTAATTTGATGCCACCAAAATTTGGCGACCTACAGTTCGGAAAGTTTATTAGAAATGGTAGGGACACATTTAATAAAGTTGTTTTTCTTGCAATGATCAAAGTAAAAGCTTATTGCTAATTAAGAAAAAAAACAACTTTTTTCTAAAGTAACGTGAAAACATGATTTCGTTTGTTTTTCAAAATTTTCAATTGTGCTTCTGAAAAATCAAATATTCAATTTCATAGGGCCGTATATGGTTTTACTTTTTATTTTGGAGTAGTGACGGAAAGTATTTATCTACAAAATGGGTATTAAGAAAACAAACATGAATGTGGTTATCTAACAAGTTTGTGCCACCAAAATGAAAGGGGGATGATTAATGCTGGCAAGGACCATAGCTGTGACATTTTGTCAGACCTTAGCAGCATCAATGGCGGCTCGGCTTGGAACGACACCAATGGCTGCATTTCAGATCTGTTTACAAGTCTGGTTAACGTCTTCTATGCTCGCCGATGGTCTTGCCGTTGCTGGTCAGGTATAATCAACTATTATTTAAGTTATCATGCTTGCATAGTGTATTTAATATGGTTCGATCAAGTTGCATATAGAAATTAATCGTATAATTTAAATCTCTTTTAGGCGATTCTGGCTTGTAATTTTGCCGAAAAGGACTACAACAAAGTGTCTGCTGCTGCATCACGTGTTATACAGGTTAGATATTTATTCATCTTCTTATAGTAATAGTTCTAGAACGATACCAAATGTTCTTCTTAATCTTTTTTAAAAAACTGTAATTAAAACAAATGAATTTGAAATGCAGATGAGTTTTGCGTTAGGACTTGGACTGTCCGTTTTTGTCGGACTGGGTCTATACTTTGGTTCCGGGGTATTCTCCAAGGATCCTGCCGTTATACATCTCATAGCCATTGGAATACCGGTACTTATATTACCATTAAGCACTAACAATAAATACTATTGAAATAGATCCACATTGATGTCATACTCGAGCTGAGAAATACGGTAAACAAAAAGGATTAACCCTAGTAATTAATGGCTAATACGATTTTATATTATTTTTGGTCGGGATACATCAGTTTGTAGCAGCAACACAGCCAATAAACTCACTCACTTTTGTATTGGACGGAGTCAATTTTGGAGCATCTGATTTTGCTTACACTGCATACTCCATGGTACACTATTTTCATCAATCAATATATTTTTATTATATTTTGCTAAATGTTTATTTCTTCTTTCTTTTCGTAAATTTTTGTTACACTTTGAAGTGATTTTTCTTCGTTGATGACTTGTGAGAAATCAGGTAGGAGTTGCGGCCGTAAGCATTGTAGCAGTTATATACATGGCAAAGTCCAACGGTTTTGTGGGAATATGGATAGCTCTTACGATCTATATGGGTCTCCGTGCTATTACAGGAATTGGCAGGTATTTTATAAAGGCCCGGAGGGCCTTTGGCAAACTATCCTTACCGAAGCACTTGTGCCAAACTGTCCAGATGGCTCAAATAAATTCACATTGTTCCGACCAATGAAATCCTGAGCCATGCGTATTATAACATTGGAAATGCACTTCCTACTGTGGTGATATGCTGAATGTTGTGATACTAGGCTGGAAAACTCGTCAAGAGGGGTAAGCTCAGTGAGATCTATCTTGAATGCAGTAAAGTGAATCTTTCTCTCTCCTGATTTGAGCCCATCAAACATTGTGGGAATAGACTTCTGGAGATTCGCTATGGTGAACAAGACAAGTTCGTTATTTACAAACTCTTTGTACGTTATTTTATTTCCTCTCGGTCCAGGCTGTATGTATATAAAAGCAAAATGTTTATCACCGGCAGATATAATCATATAAGAAAGCTAAGAATAGATTGATATCTTTAAAATAGTTAAAGCTTCCGTACCAGAGAATCAACTTGGTTATAGTTCTGAATCCATTCTTTTCGTTTTTCCAGATCGCCTCCAAAAGCTATATTTATTGCCTCTCCATCAGCATCACCTTCCCAAACAAACTCCCTTACGTGGATATCAATTTGATTAAAGTATAGAATTCCCTCCTCGACGGTACTTGAACCCAATCCCTGTAGAAATATACACAATTAATAAGGAGAGAACGCACTAAGTGCTCTATTTTTACAACGGAAAGCACTCTATTTTTATAAGGGAAAACAAACCTTGTAAAACTTCACAGACCACTCGGTTGCATGAGCCTTATCTTTTTCTTTCCACTCTTTGAATTCACGCAGTGAGGAAAATGTCTTAGCTTCTTTAGTCTCGTGCGTTATCTGAGTATATTTAGGAAGTTAAAAACTGTTTGTACAGTGTCAATCACAAAGGAAGTAATCTACTTACTTTGGTAAGGGGAGTTACAAAATCAATTAGGAATGATGATGGAAGCTTGAGTAACGAAGGCCACAGAAAAGAAAACAAGTTTATCAACAAGCCACTCATGCGAGTTCCATCATCATCCTGTACAGGGTAAAAAGTTTCAGTAAATGTTAGTAGAAAATAATTCACTATGGGTATCTAGAAAGTTAGTACTTACTTGATCTGTCATTGAATCACACATCTATATCCCTAACGTTTCGTTTCATGCAGTGATAATATATATTCAATAACAATAGCTAACGGTTTTGTAGCTCTTTTATTAGGATGTAGTGGTCATAAAGCTTACAATCCATCTAAGCAAAAACCACAATCGATCTAAGCTTACAAAAGTTTCAGTAAATGTATGTATAAAATAATTCACTATTGGTATATAGAAAGTTAGTACATACTTGATCTGTCATGAGTATCACACGTCCATATCGCAGTGATGAAATGTCTGTGTACTCCTTTTGAAGTTCCAGTTTTAGAATTTTCTTAAGATCTTGAATGAACTTGTTCCTATTGATTTGAGCTGGACTAGCTTTTCTAACATTCAAAACCTTTCCTGTGATTGGATAAACACCATAGAAGTCACGCATATCGGAAGTCAGGCCGGACATCTGAAAGGAGCAAAAGAGGATCAGGAGTCTTAATATATCAAGGAAAAAACTGAAACAGAATATAAAGCAACTGTGTTTTTTCTTATTGAGAATAAACGATGACTATATATATATAGCTCACAACTGAAACAGAAAATCCCAAGACTTTGTTTACATGAAACTTATTCAAAGCAATTACTCCTCGGAATCTCGTAAACGAACTCAATGAATTGTTTAATGTTTTGACCAACTCAACCCAATAACTCGTTCAACGACTTCTACAAAAACAAGAGACAGAGACCATACCGCTAGAGCTTTGCCTGGCATCTTCCAATTTATCCGGTAGAACTTCTCTCCCTCCGTGTTACCAGCCATGGTTCTGAAGAGAACACCAAATCAACACACACCAAAATCATCATTTGGGTCACATAATCGCTAAAAATAAGCATCACATTAGGCATATATTATCAAAATCAAATCGTGCTTACTATATATTGAAATCACAATTTGGAGAACTGGAGAGGACTTCTCAAGTACTATGTTACCGTTGAAACGTTGCGCCAGATATGAAGGACAGATCAGAGCTATGTAAGTGTGATCGCAAATGAACAGATACTGCTCAGCCTCAGGTGAGCTTTTGTTTTCAATCTCAAATTAAATGGTACTCCCCCAATTTGTTTTGTTTGTATTTAACGGTACTTGAATTAATAATGTATCATCTAGTTATAAATGTTTGTAAAATTATTGGTTTAGAGTAAAAGATAGAAGCTTTAAGTCTAAAATGGTTTAGTATTGTAGAAAGATCCAAAATTCTAAAATTTCAGACATCTTTTGTAAAAACGAAATGCTATACCCAAAATAGTGTGCTTAACAAAGCCCAATAGAAAAGACCCCATACCCAAAACGAAATGCTATAACCCAAAATCCGCATTTAAATTGTAGTGAGAGGTAGTGGGCTTAATAAAGCCCAATACAAAAGACCCATACCCAAAATAGTAGTAGACACAGCAGCTTTGAAAAAATCAAACCAACAGGCGAGAAGAAGAAGAAGAAGAAGGAGGTCGCAGTTTCGGCGCCAACCCCTAAATAGGAGCCGAAATGGAGAGGTTGATCAAGGGCGATTCCGTATCGACGACGAGGAAGAGGAAGACAACGACGACGAGTATTAGGGAGAAGAAGAAGAAGAAGCTCACATCATCGTCGTCACTTGCCTATGATTTGCTAGTGATGATCGTGGCACGGGTTCCAAGATCGTACTATCGGACTTTGTCACTAGTCTCCAAGAGCTTCCGATCTATGGTGGTTTCACCTGAGCTTTACAAGGTTAGGTCACTCTTGGGCCTCACGGAGACTTGTCTCTATGTTTGCTTGAGGTTCGGGTTTAGTTGTTATAAGTGGTACACCCTCTCCAAGAAGAGTAGTGGCGGCGGCGGCTACGTTTTGGCTAGAGTCTTAATGCTCGATGATGATTCTCCTCGTATGATGGGTTTGTGTTATTCAGATCTTGTGGCGGTTGGTTCTGATATCTACAACATTGGCGTAGCAGATAAAAATAAAACCATGCCCACCTCTGGGGTCTCGATTCTTGATTGCAAGACTCACAGGTGGCGTAAGTCTCCTCCACGCATGCCAGTGGAGCTAACTGAACTTTCTGCCAGGTTCCTTGATCGCAAGATATATGTACTCGGACGACGCTTCCATCAAGATGATGGTTCCTGGAAGAGCTCCTTCGAGGTATTCAACACAAACACCCAAACTTGGGATCTCCCTTCCTGTGGTGGTTTTGATAGCGCCAGAATCAATTATCTTATCGACGGAAAGCTCCATGTGGTGACTTTATTCGATGGGTTGTTTGCTTTCGATTCAAAGCAATGTAGATGGGACCTGGTTGAACAATATCCAAGCACGGGTATTATGTGCTCAGGTTCTTTCTGCGAGGTTGATAATGTTCTCTACTCTGTTTCTGAAGACGGAGCTCTGACATGGTATGACTCCGACAAGACAAGCTGGAGAGATTTGAACGGTTTGGTAGCCCTACCTAAGTTGCCTAGTCCTCTTGATGGTTATGGTTCTTATGTTAAACTGACGGGTTACGGTGGTGGAAAGATGATGGTTTTCTGGAATTGCAATTTCGGTATCCACCGCCCGTTTCAAAGGGATACCATATATTGTGCCGAGATAGCCCTTGAAAGACGCAATGGAGATTGTTGGGGCAAACTTGAGTGGTTTGATACTATGCTTTTAGTCCCTGTGGAAACCCAGTTCCGTTAAGGTTCTTGCTGTAACGCTTTGAATGATGATGATGATGAATGTGGTGGTGTCTTTCTTTAACCCTTTATTTTGTTTTGGAATGGCTTTTTCAAAATTCTAATTAAGTCTCTCTGCTCCTTGTTCTCTTTTACATCCATCTTGGTCCTTACTTACGTCATGAAAGTTTACAGAGCAGGTTGAAGTCATCATCATACGCTTGATCAACTCTTGCTTCTTAGTGTATATATATATGATGTCAAAATGCAAGAGAATAAATCACTTTCAACAAATCGCCCTGAAAACGATTACCACATAAACATAAGATGTTTTCATTCATTCATTGGTGTAATGTGAGGTTAATTGATATTTCATAAAAATAAATCGACGAATCAATCGAAGATGCAATAAAGCTACATTAAAAAAATTAATGGTTATTGAATCATCTAAAAGAAGGTAAGCTATCATTCTCTTTACCACTCTTATCAGGACTCGTCAACTATATAGGCGCATACTAATCATTAATTTCTTCGCTTATTCATGTTTTTCATGTCTGTGTTACTGTTTCATGTGCATTAGATTCTTGACTTCAGGGCAGCAAAGAGGAGTTGATGGGCTCTATGCTGGTCCTTGTAGTCCCATGCAAAATAAGTACAAGTACAAACACCAATCGTTTAATACAAATAACTTATTAGGCCCATAACGATAACCCAAAACTAAATTCCTAATTTAGGTTTTGTGGGTGTATAAAGTATTGAATTTTTGCATATAATAGGTTACTTCATGCAATGTGGAAGCTGGTTCAGCTCGAAGTGGATTTTTGGTTGGTAACAACTAACAAAACATAACGAATCTTTTTACATTTGTTCGTAATTTTAACGTGGAACACTCAATTTTTATAATCGTTTGTTTGAGTGTTAACTGTAACTGAGGGAACGTCGAGAATAGTTTAATTTGGTCTCATATCATAGGAAGTGCATGTTGATAGTTTATTATAACTCTCAAGAACATAGAAGTGACGATACATCACACATTAACGTAGGTAAGTAGCAAACCATACGTTCTAATTTATTACTGACTTCTTAGTTCTTGTAGTAATAGTAGTAGCTTCCTTGTCTTCTGTGACACCCCGATTTACATAATAAAATGTTACGATAAATAAATAGCTCTGATACCAAATTGTGGCACCCACCACTTTCGAAATATAATAAATTGATAAAAGCGGAAATAAAATAATAATACAACTCAAATAATAATAATAATTTCCACCATAATATAAAAGTCAATACGATAGCATAACGCCAAAAGGCCCGATAACGATAACATCCGAAATATAAAATACGACATAAACCGAAAGTCTGAAATAGGAATAACATAAACGATAAAAGTCCAAAGGCCTAAAGACCCGATAAAGATAAAAGCGGTCAAAGCGATAGAAGCCCAAAAGCCCAATAGCACCGGTCCGATAATCACTCCTGCTCGTCGGTCTCACCTGAAAGGGGGAAAGAAGGAGGGGTGAGCAACAGGGGAGTTGCCCAGCGAGGTATGGGATGCTAAACCGCAAACCACAGACTGAGTTCATAGCACTACTAAAATGTAGGCCTAGCTCTAGCATGAAACAAACACGGTGCCTATTACACCACACATAATAATCAATATTCGGCTAGAGGACTAGCCGTTACAACTCATGCGCTTATAGTACATAGCTACTCTCTGCACCACGCATCTCCTCATACGGATATATACATATACTCGAAGCGTCGCTAGTACAGTTTGTCTCTGTACCCCCGCCCATCGTAGCGTCGAATGCAAACGTCTCTGCACCACGCCCCAAACAGTAGCGTCGAAGCTCAAACGTCTCTGAACTCACGCCCATATCACACCGTAGCGTCGAAGCTCAGACATCTCTGAACTCACGCCCTCATCACATAGTCCCTACTCATAACTATGTATATACATATATATAGCAGTTCTTAGCATCAATCATTTCACACAATCGTTGAATCCTCTATTATCCTAATTCCAGTTAACAATCAATATCAATAATGAACAAGCAAGACTCTCAAATAGACTCGATTCACAAAGACGGATCATGTTTCGAAACTAAACTTTCCATAATGGTAGTACTAAACTAGCTCGGGATTTAACGGAATAGCCCTCACCTTAGCAATGAAGAGAAGTGGTATATATGACCTCCAGCTGCTCAAATGGACTCCAAATCTGAAATCAGATCGAAATTTCGAGTCAGAACGCCTTTCGAACGGTTTAAAACGGGTATTTACGGAAAAGTCAACTCGTTGGTCAAAGTCAACCCGGTCAAGCTTTGACCAGAAATCGATTTGACTAAACCGACTGGTTTACCCTAACCGAAACGAAATCAATTTAAACCGGTCAAACCAGTGGTTAACCGAGTCAACCGAGTTGACTCACTGAGTTGACTCGGACGAGTTGACCGAGTCACCGGCGAGTTACCGGCGACGGTCAACGGCGGCGACGGCGGATATTCCGGCGGCGGGGGACGGTGGTCCGGCGGTGGCGACGTTTTCCGGCGGCGGCGCGTGTACCTCACGCGCGCAGAGGCGAAACTTCCGGAGGCGCGTGCGGCTTCGTCCGGACTCCGATTGAGGCGTTTTTGGTGGCCACGGATTCGTCTCGACGAGAGGAACACGATGGTAGTCTTGGATTCACGAGATTCATCATGGTTAGAAAGTTATGGTCGATTTACTAAAACGGCCGAAACTTAACTCAAAAACATGGCGGTTTTCGATTACCTTTGGTTGCGGATGATGGTGGTGACGAGCTTGACGACGTCCTGGCGTGTGGTGGATCCGGCGAAGAGCTCAGGTGAGCTTTCTCTCTTCTTCTTCTTCTCTCTCTCTCTCTCTCTCTCTCTCTCTCTCTCTCTCTCTCTCTCTCTCTCTCTCTCTCTCTCTCTCTCTCTCTCTCTCTCTCTCTCTCTCTAAGTTTTATAGAAGTTGGAGATGGTGGGGAAGAAGGTGGAGATGGTGGAAGAGAAGGTGGAAGTGGTGGGGTTGGAGAAAGAAGTGGAGATGGTGGGAGTGGTGGGTCATTACAATTCTCCCCCACTTATAAGGAATTCGTCCCCGAATTCATGTCATAAGTTGACGTGCCCAATGTCATCATAGAAAAACCTCGAATACTAATCGTCGCTCGGCTTTTCAGGTCTCCTCCTGAGTCTTATCTCCCTCCCCAACGAACTCGGACAAACACAGTCGATATTCCCCGAACTGTTTTCTCTTGATGATCCAAAATCTTCAATAGATGATAAGGTCCATAAAATCTTTATGAACTCACTTGACGTCAACTGCAAAATAATTATAGCGCCTTCTCAACTTTTGCAATGCTGTCATATGAACCAAGTCCTAGAAGGCTGATATACTGCTGATAAAGTAACTGCAAGCAACTAATCCAATCCACTCCAGTGCAGGATACAATTCCATGTATCTCGGTTTAAGCTCCTTTATCTTCTGAGTCTTAGGCTCCTCCTGAAATGTCCTTATTTTAAGGTATGCCCATATGTAGCTCTAAATCCTTACGGTGCTTAGCTGCATAATTCCTCTGACGTCATGGGCTTCCGAAAGCCAATCCTTGAGCATATCCTTTGCTCTACCGTCTCTTGAACCATTAATAGTTCTAACTCATATTGCTCCCCCACTTTGGTCCAACAAAGTGGTGTACGACCAGACCCACCATAAAACTTCGACGGTGCCATCATAATACTAAAATGATAACAGGTACATCACGATGAATTCCTGATCGCTCTCAAACTCTCCATAACAACAAGCTCTCCATAACAACAATCTAAATCTGCTTATCTTTCGGTTAGAAGATCCCCCTAAAAAGACTAAAACTTAACCAAACGCGAACTCACAAAACTATGAAAAGCTCTTAAGTCAAATAAGCTGTGAGGTAACTCACACCAACCACAACCAATCATACACGAGATTCACAAATCTCGAACTATACAAGATAACCACAAAACCACAAATATTAACACAAGCAAGTATGATAAGAACATACCCGCTATCGGCTCAGCTCCCTGGGGATCTCCAACCGTAAACACACGTGGAGCGATGGCTAAACGCTTCGGTGGTGGTGGAAGCGCTGCATTACCCCTCCTCGGACAGTCTCTGAAAATGTGACCAGGCTGGTTACAACCAAAACAGTTCCTAACATCCACTACTGGTGCTGCTGCCGCTACTGGTGGCGCAACCTGGGCATCAAATAGCCTACTCCGACAAACCCTACTCTTATGTCCCATCTTTCCACAATAAAAGCATTGTATGCTCGGTTTGTCCCATGTCCTCTGCTGTGCCTCTAAAGTCCCTCCAAACTTAGGCTGATCTGCCTTGGTGTACTTCTGCTCCTCTGCCAAACCTGCCTCCTGCTCGGCAGCTTTCTCCACCAAGTCTCCCAATCTGTGATAAGTGGCGACACGGCACCTGTTACGAATCTCTACTCGCATCCCATTCAAAAATTTCCTCATCAGGTCTTCCTCTAAAATGCCCTCTCCAGCAAACCTGCGAAGTTGGTTAAACACAACCTCATACTCCCTGATAGACATCTTACCCTGACTTACATGCTCGAACTCGCATTTCTTCCTATCCATAGCTTCCTTCGGAAAGTATTTCCTATCGAACTCTCGGATGAAGTCTGCGAAGGTAAGCCTCTCTGGCCCAAAGTGACTCAATCGTATTCCCTCCCACCATATAAGAGCATCTCCACGAAGGTACTGCATAGTCAATCTGAGCGACAACTCTGGTGGACACTCAATAATCTCCAGCTTCCGCTGCAAGGCTAACTTCCAATCATGTGCAGCTACAGCATCCACTGTTCCGCTAAAATGCTCCATCTCCATGTTTCTCATCTGACATGTCAGCCTGTAGAACCTCTCATCATAAACCGGGTAAACATGAGGTCGCGGTGGTGGTGGCGGTAGATCCTGAACACCATGAGCAAACTGCTGAACTGGACCATGCTGATCATGTTGGACCTGAACCAGTGGAACTTGCTGAACCCGAATCTGCGGACCCTGCTGCACCTGAACCTGAGGACCCTGCTGAACGGCAGCCATCTGACGAGCAACCTCCTGAGCAGCTACTCGGGCGGCCTCCTGAGCGGCCTGCCTGGCTGCCTCCTGGGCAATCTGCTGAAGTGCCTCCTGAGCGGCCTGTCTAGCGGCATCCTGAACCATCTGTCTCAATGCATCCTGATCAACTGGTGGAGCCGCGGGTGGTGGAACTGCGGGCTGCTCATGCTCATCTACATTGTCTCTAACGGCTCTGGCGGTCTGGGCACGGGTGGTTCTTCTCCTTGGCGGCATCTAAAAGGAAAGCGAAAAGTTAACTTACGCTGAACTTTGGATACCAACATTTAAGGAGAAGTAATATCGAACGGAAAGATGCTATTTATTTTTATTTTCAAAATTCCCAAATCCCCGAAAATATTTTGAAATCGTTTAAAACCGTCAAAACCGAATAAAACCAGGTCTCCAAAAATCGCCATCCCGGGTCGGAGCCGGGACGGAACCCGCTCTGATACCAAATTGTGACACCCCGATTTACATAATAAAATGTTACGATAAATAAATAGCTCTGATACCAAATTGTGGCACCCACCACTTTCGAAATATAATAAATTGATAAAAGCGGAAATAAAATAATAATACAACTCAAATAATAATAATAATTTCCACCATAATATAAAAGTCAATACGATAGCATAACGCCAAAAGGCCCGATAACGATAACATCCGAAATATAAAATACGACATAAACCGAAAGTCTGAAATAGGAATAACATAAACGATAAAAGTCCAAAGGCCTAAAGACCCGATAAAGATAAAAGCGGTAAAAGCGATAGAAGCCCAAAAGCCCAATAGCACCGGTCCGATAATCACTCCTGCTCGTCGGTCTCACCTGAAAGGGGGAAAGAAGGAGGGGTGAGCAACAGGGGAGTTGCCCAGCGAGGTATGGGATGCTAAACCGCAAACCACAGACTGAGTTCATAGCACTACTAAAATGTAGGCCTAGCTCTAGCATGAAACAAACACGGTGCCTATTACACCACACATAATAATCAATATTCGGCTAGAGGACTAGCCGTTACAACTCATGCGCTTATAGTACATAGCTACTCTCTGCACCACGCATCTCCTCATACGGATATATACATATACTCGAAGCGTCGCTAGTACAGTTGTCTCTGTACCCCCGCCCATCGTAGCGTCGAATGCAAACGTCTCTGCACCACGCCCCAAACAGTAGCGTCGAAGCTCAAACGTCTCTGAACTCACGCCCATATCACACCGTAGCGTCGAAGCTCAGACATCTCTGAACTCACGCCCTCATCACATAGTCCCTACTCATAACTATGTATATACATATATATAGCAGTTCTTAGCATCAATCATTTCACACAATCGTTGAATCCTCTATTATCCTAATTCCAGTTAACAATCAATATCAATAATGAACAAGCAAGACTCTCAAATAGACTCGATTCACAAAGACGGATCATGTTTCGAAACTAAACTTTCCATAATGGTAGTACTAAACTAGCTCGGGATTTAACGGAATAGCCCTCACCTTAGCAATGAAGAGAAGTGGTATATATGACCTCCAGCTGCTCAAATGGACTCCAAATCTGAAATCAGATCGAAATTTCGAGTCAGAACGCCTTTCGAACGGTTTAAAACGGGTATTTACGGAAAAGTCAACTCGTTGGTCAAAGTCAACCCGGTCAAGCTTTGACCAGAAATCGATTTGACTAAACCGACTGGTTTACCCTAACCGAAACGAAATCAATTTAAACCGGTCAAACCAGTGGTTAACCGAGTCAACCGAGTTGACTCACTGAGTTGACTCGGACGAGTTGACCGAGTCACCGGCGAGTTACCGGCGACGGTCAACGGCGGCGACGGCGGATATTCCGGCGGCGGGGGACGGTGGTCCGGCGGTGGCGACGTTTTCCGGCGGCGGCGCGTGTACCTCACGCGCGCAGAGGCGAAACTTCCGGAGGCGCGTGCGGCTTCGTCCGGACTCCGATTGAGGCGTTTTTGGTGGCCACGGATTCGTCTCGACGAGAGGAACACGATGGTAGTCTTGGATTCACGAGATTCATCATGGTTAGAAAGTTATGGTCGATTTACTAAAACGGCCGAAACTTAACTCAAAAACATGGCGGTTTTCGATTACCTTTGGTTGCGGATGATGGTGGTGACGAGCTTGACGACGTCCTGGCGTGTGGTGGATCCGGCGAAGAGCTCAGGTGAGCTTTCTCTCTTCTTCTTCTCTCTCTCTCTCTCTCTCTCTCTCTCTCTCTCTCTCTCTCTCTCTCTCTCTCTCTCTCTCTCTCTCTCTCTCTCTCTCTCTCTCTCTCTCTCTCTCTCTCTCTCTCTCTCTCTCTCTCTCTCTCAAGTTTTATAGAAGTTGGAGATGGTGGGGAAGAAGGTGGAGATGGTGGAAGAGAAGGTGGAAGTGGTGGGGTTGGAGAAAGAAGTGGAGATGGTGGGAGTGGTGGGTCATTACATCTTCATTCTCTCAGTTGATACTGTAAACAAAACGAAAAACAGAATAAGTGGTTGAGATTATTGTTTTCATTTACAGAGCTGGTTCTTGTTTTACCTGTCGCAGTTGGTGGAAGGGCTGATACTGTAAGGGAGATTCACACCACACTTAGCAGGCAGAGACTGAGCATTGTTGAGGTTGTTAGAAGAGAAAGAGACTCCTCCGATAGCATTTTTTATGCAACGGCAAACGCCCTGACGGTCCACAGGGGTTTGAGCCTGACTGTTGAGCGTTCTGATACCGTTGCAGCAGTTCGCTGGGACGTTACCGCCTTGAACCACGTAGGAGAGGCAAGGGTAAAGATCTCCAACCACGGCGTTGCAAGACACGGCTGCTTCGCCACGGTGAAAAGCAAGAACTAGGAACAAGGCTAGTAAGAGAGATCTCATGTTACTTTCTGTTTGTTTCTCTTGTGTTTTTCTTTTATTTTCTTTTTGTTGGGTACTTAGGTTAAAGAATTGATAGGTTATATATAGGTGGGTTGAATCTAGGGTTGGTAGTTGACGAGGAGTGATTGCTCGGATACATATTAGGTGAGAATGAATTTAATGTTTACCTTCAACCAATTAAGATCCAAACCTCCTGATTCAATTCATCAATTGCATTGTATCTAACAGCTTTGAACGTAACACTATGGTTATGAAATTCAGACGGGTTGTAAATGATACAACTAATTCGCTGCCAATCCATCAAATTATTGGAATGCTAACATGTTTTAGTACCGATACTGAGCTTTACCGGGCAGTTTGAAATGTTGCTTAATACATAGCGTGTGATTCTTTTACATTCAAAGATTAGAATTGCTCATTTTATAAATTTAGGATATGGAGTAGGCTGACGTAATATATCAAATATTGACTACCAAAGTTTATACAATTACTGGCTAAAGTACGGGATCAATATTTGATAAAGTGTCTGGAGTTCGTACATGTTGTCGTTAGAAGTAGTTAAGATAGCACAGAGATGACGGAACACCTTCTAGTACTGTTGTATTATGAGCTGTGTGGCAGATGGATTGATTGCTAGGAAAACCGTTTTGTTTGGTTTCACAGAAACAGAACCTAACTCATAGCTTACGTAGTGGTCCCAAATTCTTAATTGAGCCTTTTGGCATGGGCCTATTACTACTACGGTAAATAACACTAGTGTAAAATAATGACAGTTTAAATTATAAGCACAAAGCCATTTCATTTCCAGTCCAGAAGCAACTGAGGAATTGTAAAAGGCATCAAAGAAACTCTCTGAATAGAAAAAATCAACAAAATACATACAGCAGAGAACTTGAGAAAGTTAAGCTCAAGTCATCATCATCTTCCATGTTCTGGACTACTGGATTACGCCTCATAACATGATATAATCATGTCCTTTAATGGACAGTTCCATACTTTTGACAATTCTGATTCTTCAAAAAGACCTACAGAGTATAATAGAGATAAACTTTGATCAAGACACAGTGACTAACTTGCCCCTCCATGTTTCTATTCCCAACGATCTCTAGCTCCTATTCTTACATCTGTTTCCTTGTTCATATCAATCGTTACTACTCTGGTCTCTATGAATCTCCAGTATGCATCTATTTAGTTAGTTTTAACTTCCTCAACATATAAGTATATGCCAATTTACAGAACCTTATGTATTAATCCCCTTATTGAATCTGTAATAAAAATATCTAACCAGCGAAGACTTAAACTAGGAAACAGGTACAGCTTAAGATCGATAATGGTCTACATATATTAATACCTGGGGGAAAAGAAAAACACGAACCCCAAGAAGAAAAAAAAGCTTCACCGCTCGATTCTGGCAACTCGGTATCTCAACTTCCGGTTATGATTATCCTGAAACAACCAATCAAGAAATTTATTACAATAAGAGGACAAGACCAACTGAATTATTTGTCTTTAAGACAACCTTTGTACAAACTTAAAAAAAAATCAAAACTTTGTACCAGTTCAAGTACTTTAGCGGAGCTCTTGTCAACCTCCGAAGCCAAGCTCTCGACTTTCGCCAGCATCCTCTCATACATCTCCTCAACACCCCCTGTATAGCTCGCAGCTTCAGCTCCAACCAAACGCTTCAAGCTCCCCACTCCAAACCCATCAGCTAACGCATCAACTTCCTTCTGATCCTTCACCGCTTGCTTCTTCCCGCTCAAAGAACCTTCGTCCCTGTCCTCGTTCATCATCGCCGAGCTGCTAACCTCGCACAGCAGCGGCGGGAACCCCGACTTCGGATTAAACGAACCGTAGTGTCCGCGAAACGCCGGTCCGATGTTGACTATACCGAGAGATCTCGGTTCTAACCGTCGGTTTAAAGGGCGGAACTGGTACGCGCGGTACTCGTGCGTGTGGATTAGCTGATCCGTCAACGGCGTGGTGAGAAGGATGAACACGGAGGAAGGCATCGAGTTAGGGCTTTCCGAGTTCTCGATCGGTAACTGAAATCGAGACGAGAGGGAAGACGCGACGGCGAGCTCGCGCATGGAGGGGCGGTTTGCGGTGGTTCTCCGGGCGGAGAACCAGCCGAGGAGGCGGTCAGGTGAACCGAGTTGGAGAGAGTCGATCCGGCGCGAGTCAACTCGGCCGAGGGGATCGTAGAAGGAGACGGTTTTGCCGGAGGAGATGAAGCTTGTGACTGTGGCGACGATTTGATCAGATGAGGAGGAGGAGGAGATCGAGGCGGATGGTTCCGCCGGAGAGTCGTCGGATAAGGTGGTGGAGGCGATTCGGTGGATTTGGCCGAAGAGCAAGCCGTCGACGTCGCCAGGAGAGGAGGACGCTCGTTGAATGAGGGAAGCTAGTGTTGGGCCTGGAATCTCGATTCTTTCTAGAGAGAGATCGTCCATGGTGGCGATGAGACGGAACACAGAAGATGGAAAGATGTGAAGTCACTTGAAAGACTTGTGTCTAGATTTACCTGTTACGACGTCGTGGTGTCTTGTATTTCAACGAGCGGTTAGCGTGTCGTTTTCTATAGATAAAAACGGCATAGGTTCCACATTTGAAGCCCAGTATTTAACCTAAGCCCAATCAACTAGAGAAGAAATTTAAACAAAAACATGAAGGCCACCTTAATCTTCTGCTTTGATGTAGCAACGGTGTTTACAAGTGTTTCCCATTTATTTTGTTTGCAAAATAAAATGGTTTACAACTCTTTGGAAACCAAGAAAAAAAACACAAAGAAAACTCTTTACTTGGTGAGTTTTGATAGAGAGGAAAGAGCAAAAGTAGGGCGTTTAGTTTAGGGGTGGATGTCCGTTTGAGTTTGGGTATTTTAGATTTTCGGAACGTTCTGATATTTTTATTTTTCGGATCGGATTTGGTATTTATAGTTCGAATTCGGGCCGATTCAATTATGTAAAGTTCGAAAACCAGCCTCTCTTCAAGTATGGTATCTTGGCCTAAAACTCATTAATTACTAAGATTAACTGGTTTTGTTGTCTTATTGCTTATAAAAGGTGGAGAAAACAACAAATGTTTTAGCACTACCCCCACCACCATGGGAAGCTCAGTTTCCAAATCTCTAGGCCTCAATACTCTCCTACTCATCAAACGCAAGTGGTCATCACTACTCATCAACCGCTCGGTTACAACCCCCAAGGTGGCTCTCCTAATGTTACCAACAACAACAACAACATTTTCGGTATGTTCCTCCCTACAATGACTGGAGGCCACAACCCAAACCATCATAATCCCGCTACCATGCATGTACGGAGGACAACCTCAACAACAGTACCTTGTAGAACAACAAATGTACGGAATGGAACCAACTGTAGGAATCTATACCATGTGTTCTTCTCATCCTTCGGCAGTTGGGCTCATAATTATCATCATTCATCAACCAATGAGCAAAAAACCAGACGACAAATTGTTTGGAGATCTTGTTGAACTCTCCAAATTCAACAAAAGAGCCGGTAGTTATGTAAAACTCCACATTTTTTACCTATTTACTTTTTTACTTTAGATTCCAAACTTTTTACTGTTATAGAATAAAATTTTAAATTATATATTTGTCGCCAAGTGAATATTCTTATTTATATAAAACCTCCGTCGAGGTTTACGATTTCGTCATTCTTCATCAATGGAGGAAGACGACTCGGTTTCACTCACTCTCCACACTCTAGCTTCCATTAGATCACTCATCATCAACGCCGACACTCCCTTCTCCGCAATCTCCTCGGTCCTCGACTTCCTCACTGGTCTTCTCCCCCGAGACGACTCGCCGATTCTCCACCACGTCCTCAAGCTCCTCTCCGATCTCTCCCTCTCGAGAAACGACTTAACGCCACAGATCTTCGAATCAATCCTCTCCAACTTGCTCCGCCTCCAAACCTCCACCGATAGCCGCGGACGCTTCGCCGCGGAATCGCTCGCCGTGCTCGCGTCGTTATCCGAACGAAACCCTACCGCCGCCGTAATCGACGGAGAGGTGTTCGCGTCGATTTGCATCGGAGCAGATGTGTCTTCTCGGATGTGGATGCTTAGGAACGCGGAGAGGTTCGATCTCCCGTCGTCGGTGCTCTTCACGTTGTTCTTCGGGTTCACGAAGGATCCGTATCCGTGTATCAGAAGAGTAGCTCTCGATGGATTGGTTTGTGTATGTGAGGCTGGTGGTTTCGATCACGCACGTGCCGTGCAAGGTTGCTATGCACGTGCTGTTGAGCTTCTAGACGATGATGAAGATAGCGTCAGATCTTCTGCAGTTCGTGCCGTAAGTTTTTTATTTTTTTATTTTAATGAAATAATATTTGAAAGAATTGTTGTGAGCTGAAACTATCTGAATGTTCAGGTTAGTGTGTGGGGCAAAGTGTTGATAGCATCCAAGGAAGAGGCGAGTAGAAGAGAGTGTTCTGATGCTGTGTTTCTCCAGGTAACTAGCTCCTCTCTGGATTTAGCATAAAGTCTGAAGTATTTGCAATTTGGGATACTGAGTAGCCAGCCACCTAACAACTTATGTGGTGAAGTGTTTATCAGATTTGTTTTCTCAGTGATCTTGAGGAACTACAATATAACCAAATGGCTGATGTTTTCTTTATAAACGTGCTTTCAGCTTTGTTCTGTTGTGAGAGATATGAGTGTAGACGTGAGGGTTGAGGTGTTCAAGGCATTTGGGGTGATAGGAACTGCATCAGAAAGCATTATACTGCAAACACTTTCTAAAAAAGTATTGAAAGCCGGGAAAGGGAAGAAACGGCAGAATCGTTTTTCGAATGAGTCTGCTGATGCCGCTGCTGCAGCTGGGGTTTTCATCCATGGTTTTGAAGATGAATTCTACGAGGTACACTTATGATAAATATGTTAAATCTGAAAAAGTTTCAGTTGAGTTTTTGTTGTTTCTTGGACTTATATATACGATGTTTGCATGTGTCATTCTGAAGGTACGGGAAGCTGCGGTTGACTCTTTCCACTCCCTCTCAGTAAATTCTATCGAATTCCCAGATGAAGCTGTTTGCCTATTGATGGATATGCTATACGATGATTATATGGTTGTCAGGTTGAAAGCTTTAGAGGCATTGCGTCATATAGCAGACATGGGGAACTTGAAGATACAAGAAACTTATATGCCCGCGGTAAGTCATCGTATCCTTTTGCATCTTTTGTCCTATAAAGCTGGTGGTAAAAGCTAATGAGAATGCACTCTTATAGGCCCGCTGAATAGCTTTAGTAAGTTGTTTGCACTCTAGGGCCTAATGCTGAATGAGATTTGAAGTGATTTGCTACTAAGCTAACATGGCTGCCGCTGCCTCCAAGCATTGCCACTTGCTTCTGTTTGTCTATTTATTTACTCTGAATTGTGATGAAGAGCTGCTACTTGGTTATGCAGTTTTTGGATGCTATTATTGATACCTCTGAGAACATAAGACTTACTGCTAGAAACATTCTCAAATTGGCAAAGCTGCCCGATATGAAGCTGGTCAACAAAGGTGTTGATGGTGTTCTAAAAAGTTTAGAGATGTATCCACAGGTTGGCATACTTACCTACAAAAACCAGTTAGCTTCTGATTCCATCGATCGATTCCCTTCATCTTATTTTGAATCTCATTTTCTTGGTGTCTCATTGTAGGACGAACCTGATATCTTGTCTACTCTGTTCCTTTTCGGACAAAATCATTCAAATTTCGTAGTCAATATAATCAAGAGATTTCGTGCAAAGGTAAGCAAAGCTAATTTTTCACTCTTCTCAGGACTTGTTAATTATAGGCGTACTAATAATCTCTTTCCTTACTCTTCCATGCTATTCAGTTGGAGACAGACTCCGGAAATAAAAGTGAATTCAACAGCCGACAGGTGTCTGCGTTTCTGATGTTCATAATCTCAGCTCCTCTCTCAAACAAACAAAGCATCACTTCCATACCGCCTTTGGCTTTTTCATATTCGCTTGCAATGCTGGGAAAATTCTCTTGTGGACTTCATGATATGATGGACCAGGATACTCTTTTGGCTTACTTGGCTCATTGCACTACTCTTTCTGCTGCATCGGGTACAGAATTCAATAAAGCAGATACGTTTTTAAATGCATATAGGCGCAGTACTGCATATCATAGCGGAAACCCTGTCCTACCACCAAGCAAAGATATACCTGCTGAGAGCATATCCATGGCTTCCAAAGAAGAATTGGATCCAGCACTGAAGCCTGTGAGCCATATACAGTTGAAAGTGAAGGCTGCCTGGTTATTATTACAATCAGCATTCTCTAAAGAAGCAATCCGAGCCTTAAGGTTTTATAGCTTGCAGTCCATCGGTTTCCAGCGTCTATGTTACTGTTTCATGTATATTCTAACTAACGTGTTTCTTGACTTCTTGTCCAGGGCTTGCAAACAGGAGTTATCAACTTTGACAGCCAACTCCTCAATCTCCAATGGCGCAATAAAATTTATGTGTCAGTACGTTCACCTAATCGAACTTCTCGCTCAGGTATGGCCTCATTTCGAAAACTCAAGACACACCAGCTCATGTAGATCTGTAGAACTGGAAATGCTGATGGAAGAGTTAGAGATAGAACTGATGGAGATAAGGTGTAGATTCACAGGCCTGTATACGGAAGTGTCACTAGTACTGGAGCTAGTCATTTTAAGTTGCATGTTAAGGCTATATAAATTTGAGATCTGCTGCGGACTTAGCTGCAAGAAGAAGCTATCTTCAACAGTATCTAAATTAGAGCTCCACCATGAACAACAATGTACCAAACCATCAGACTTTCTAACCGAAACTAAGAAGTCATTGCAAGAGATTGGGAGCTCTGCTGATATAAGTTGCTCTAGACTACTTGACCTCATCAAGAAATTCAATTGCTTCTCCCCGGAACAGTTTACCCTCTCTGGTAATCTGCAGTGTGTCAGTGCAGAGCTCGAGGTTCCTGGTAATGGTCCTTACAATCCAGTTTCCTTTGTGGCTGGACTACCAGTGGCTATACCGTGCGAGATCAAGCTGCTCAATGTGCCAAGGGATGCCCGTTTGTGGCTGAGAATATCCAGAAGCGATGACACTTGCCAGTTTGTGTACTTGGACCCAAACCTTTACAATGGAGGCGAGACAGAGAAGAGGTTTATGTTTACTGCAGTAGCTTGCATGACCCCGAGAGCTGTTGTGTTCACACTGCAGGTCTCAATAGGCATAGAGTGTTTATTCGAAGATGTTTGTTGCAGAAAACATCGTTATGGTCCGAAGCATCCAGTGACTTATCTATGTAAGGAAAGAGAAGTTCACTTCTCCCTTGTTTCAAGAACAGAAGCTGTATTGTAATCTTCTCTATTTTTCAAAAAATGTTAACTTACAAAGCATACCAAACGAGAAATGCAATAATAATCCCGTGTTTAACATAAGTGAGCTCACCAGTAGTCATTGCAAGAACAAGTGCCGTTTGTAAAACAATGAAACCTATTATTATCTCTAACAACAATCTCTCTTCTTGTGATCTTCGATATCAACTTCATCGCTTCATGACAATCTCCGCATACTCTTAGATTCTTCACCACTCGAATCACTTCGCCATGACCCGTACTGATCAACCCCAACGCAACCGCAAGCTTCTCGCTGTGATACCCCAACACCGTCTCCTTTTCTTCTTCTTCAACGTCGAACATAACACATTCTGTCGTTGGCACAAAACCCATAAGCCTCATTTCATTACCCAAATCTTCTAGCTTCGCATATATCTTGTCGCTCAGAGGATGAGACTTATCATCAGCCAGAAACTCGTGCACCGTCCCTTCCAATTCGATCCAACTCCATCCAGGAAGCTTCTTCATACCTTTCTTGTTCATTTCCTCTCTCACTTCAGCCGCTTCGTCCCATCTGCCATTAACCGAGTATATGTTGGATAATTGAACGTAGTTTCCTGCATTCCACGGCTCAAGAGCGATGAGTTCTTTCAGAACACGTTCAGCTAACCGAGTTTCTTTGACCAGTCTGCATCCGGTTAGCAACGCTCCCCATATTATCGCGTTTGGCTTCATTGGCATATCGCAGATCAACCGGTACGCTTCACTTAACTGTCCTGCTCTGCCCCAAAGATCAACCATGCAACCATAGTGCTCAACCGTGCGTTTCAACGAGTAAACAGAGCTTATGGAGTTGAAAAACCGAAGCCCGTCTTGGATTAGCCCTGCGTGAACACACCCACATAGCAATCCAAGGAATGTGTACCCATCAGGTGAGATACCTAGCTTCTCTGTTTGTCCGAAAACAGCAAAAGACAGCTTGACATGGCCGTTCTTGGCCAGACCAGTAATCGCAGTGTTCATGATGACTCTATCCTTCTCCTTCATATCTTTAAACACTTGAAATCCCCTAGTCATATCCCCACATTTTGCATACATGTCGATCAACGCATTCCCCATAACAAGATTAGTCAAGAACTCATCCCTATCTATCAAACCACTTCCCCATTCGCCTAGATCAAGCGCTCCTAAGCTTGCACAAGAAGAAAGAAACCCGACAATCGAATACTGATCCGGTTTCAGATCTTCCCGCAGCATCTGGTGGAACAACTCTACACCTTCCTTCGGGAGGCTGTTCGAAGCGTACCCTTGTATCATAGTGCTCCAAGTAACTGCATCTTTCTCCCCCATCGAGTCGAAAACAGAGCGAGCTTTCTCCATCTTCCCACGCTTCGTGTAGAGATTAACCAGTGTAGTGTTCACATATGAGTTCTTCTGCATCTCAATCTCTTCAACTAGATTAGCAATCCACTCGGCACTATCGAGATCCCCTACCTGAACACAAGCAGATAAAACCCGAACAACGGAGTAGCTATCCGGCCTCACACCACTCTCCACCATCTTCTTAAACAAACCAATCGCATCCCCATGCTTCCCTGAGGAAATACACCCACTAAAAAAAGCCGTCCAAGAAACAATCGTTCTCTCGGGCATTTCGTCGAACACCTTGCGAGCATCGTCAACCCGCCCGGATCCAGAGTACAGAGAGAGCAAACTCGTCATAGCGCCGGCATCGCGATTAAACCCGCATTTCACAACAAGAGGATGGAGCTCAATCCCGAGCGTTAGATTCTGTGATCTAATGCACGCCTTGAGGACGAAAGGGAAAGTGAAACCGTATAAGGAGAGGCCGTGGTGTTTGCGGACGGAGAGGAAGAGGTCGAGCGTTTCGCGGAAGAGGCTGTTGTTGACGAGGCCGTTGATGAGAGTGTTGTAGAGGAAGATGTTTGGGAACTGTGTGTGGGAGAAGAGGAGGGAGGAGTAGTGGTTCTCGCGGAAGAAGAGAGTTCGCTTGAGGAGGAGGTTAACGAGGTAAGTGTCATGGTGGTGATCGTGGTGGATGAGAGACGCGTGGATCTGTTTCAGGTGGTTGACGGTGGATGCGACGGAGATTAGGGTTTTGATTTGATGAAGTTTGGATGGTGATGAGACGGCGGCGATGCTCATGGCCACTTTAAACCCCTTTTTTTTTTGTGTGGTCTCCCGCCAATTTATATCAGTCTTCAAACGGACAGTTTTTCCAGAATTTTTTTAACATTAATTCATAAAAATAATAATGGTTCCAACTATTTTCTAATTGTTTCGTATGTGCAACCCCATTAATTGTATAATGAGAATATTTTCGATACTGAATTCTTATTTTATATTCCTCTTTTTTTGTAATAGTTGGCGTTTTATTATTGCACACAGATAGATTAAGAAGTTTTTTAATTTCTTATATATTTTTTAAAAAATATCACTAATAGTTTATCTGACCACAATTCAACAAATGATAAAATAAACTACATAGTATAAAGAATTATATAACATAAAAATTAAATTAATTTTGCAGTAAAACTTAAAAACATTATCTAATTTGGAAAAATGATTTTTTTGTAAAAGTCAGGTATTAAAAACAGATATAGTAATACGCTACGAGAATTATTACAATAACTACAACCCATAAAAAGAGAAACTGCCAATAAAATCCCGAACTTTCAAATCAAAGCAAAAAAAACCCTTCAACTTGTGTCTGAGCCAAAAAAAATACCTCAATTTTAAATGTTGGCCATTTTTAATTTCATTTTTTGTTGACTGAACCATTTTAGAAACTTGAAAAGTCAACTATTAAACCGTAAATGTCTGTTAACTTGCTAAACGACGTCATTTTAAATACTACTTAAAAAATCTTTTTCGACACAACTACCATTATTCTCAGCCTCATTATCATTCTCATTAGTTTCACTATCATTTTCATTATCACCTTCTTCACCGACTTGATTTTGTTGTTCAATCATAGATTTCCTAACACTTTCCACTTAAGATCTCTCACTACGATGAACCCAAAGTACATCATTTGCATTATCAATGGCTCTGGGTTTTGGAGATTGGAAGATTGAAAGATTAGAGAATTAGAAAATTTAGGTTCGCGAAAGAGAAGATGATTTAAATGCTTACAGATCTAAAATGACACTATTTCATTAATGTTTTATCAGTTTTTAAAACGACGTTGTTTAGTGAGTTAACAAATGTTTACGGGTTTAACAATTGACTTTCTAGGTTTTTAAAATGTCATAGTCAACAAAAAAAAAAGTTAAAATGACCAATATTTGAAAGTTGGAGTATTTTTTTGGTTCAATCATGAGTTCAAAGTTTTTATGGTTGTTTTCTCCTTAATATAATAAAACTTTGAAGGTCTAAGTAAAAATATTAACCGACTTCAAACAAACATAGGTCTGAAGAAAACGATTATGGTATTAAAATATGCAAAAGTAAGAAGGTATGATCCTCAGAGGATGCGAAACATAGTCAGAGTAGTAATGTGTCGATATCATCGGCCGAGATGTGGAATTCAGCTACGCCTCCAACCGGAACCATAACTTCACAACCTTCTGGGGCAGACATAGGAGAATGGTTTTGAAGAAAAATAGAACCACCACTCGACACAATAATCCGACCGCCTGAAGGGAAACTGATAACTTGGGGATCTTCAATGAAGATAACATCACGAAGATCAGGATAAGGATCCCACGACCACATTGACAACCAATGAATGTTCAAATGAAATAAGCTTACTAACACTCATTAATAGTATATAATAAGCTTACATGTTCTTCAAGATCAACTATAACAGCAGAGGATCTATTAAACACAAAGGATTTGGTATTTTTGTGAATAATCCAAATTTTTGGGTTGAATAGAACAAATGAAAGTTCCAAAAAATCATATATTAGTTTTGTAATTGATTTTGAGTTTTGAATCAATTTTGCAGATAGCCCTTGTTTTATATGTGCAATCCCAATAGTTATATGATCTTTCGTCCATATTTATTAATGAGAATATTTTTGATACTGAATTCTTATTTTATATCCCTTTTTTTAATAGTTGGCGGTTTATTATTGCACATATATAGATTAAGAAGTATTTTTAATTTCTTATATATTTTTGTAAAAAATATCACTAATAGTTTATCTAACCACAATCCAACAAATGATAAAATAAATTACATAGAATAAACAATTATATAACATAAAAAAATAAATTAATTTTACATTGAAACTTAAAAACATTATCTAATTTGGAACAATTAATTTTTTGTAAAAGTCAAGCATTAAAAACAGATGGAGTAATACACTACGAGAATTATTACAAAAATTTATATATGTGCTAGTTATTTACAAAAATTTTGTGAATTCAAATTAGTTATGACAAATATAAAGACCATATTATAAAATACAAATAGTTTTGAAGTTGAGTTTGAAGTTTTGCTTTTGGAGAATAACACCTTTAAACTTCAAATATAGAGTTTTGGAAACTTCAAAATAGAGTTTTTTTTTGGAGATGCTCTTATCCCTTGGTATATCCAAATGAACAGACAATTATAATATATATTACTAAATGTAATCTAAAATAACTTAAATTAACTAAAATAAGATGCTAATAACTATTAAAATCTTAAGATATAAAATCAATCGAATGCAATGTCTAAAATAATCTAAATTTACTAAAACAGGATAATCATAACCATTCAAATCATTTATCATTATTTGTGTAATGTATAATCTGGTGTACATGTGACGTTTAAAAAATATGTGTACACTATGACGATTTTTACCGTGCAAATACTGCAATTTGCAAATGTATCCAACATATAAGGTGTACATGTGAATCTTTGCAAATAAATCTAAAATATTATATGGTGGTCATATATTATTTTACAAGTTAATTGATGTTATATATGTGAATAATTGTATATGTGGATAATAAAAAATTGGTGTACATGAAAAACAAAAATCCGTGTACATGGTATAATGTACACACCCAATGGCTTTTAAATTTATAGTTTCATCTTAAGATATAAAATCAATTGAATGCAGTGTCTAAAATAATCTAAATTGGCTAAAACAGGATAATCATAACCATTCAAATCATTTATCATTATTTGTGTAACGTATAATCCGGTGTACATGTGACATTTTAAAAATATGTGTACACCATGAGAATTTTTACCGTGCAAATACTGCAATTTGCAAATGTATCCAACATATAAGGTGTACATTTGAATCCTTGCAAATAAATTTAAAAGATTATATGGTGGCCATGTATTATTTTACAAGTTAATTGATGTACATGTAAATAATTGTACACGTGGATAATAAAAAATTTGTGTACATTAAAACAAAATTGTGTACATGGTATAATGTACACACCCAATGGCTTTTAAATTTACAGTTTCATCTTTTTATGCATTTTGTATAAATTAAAGAATAGAAAACACGATCTTTGATGAACAAAATTATGTACAAAACAATGATTGTACACATATAACAAATACAATGCAAGAAAAAAAAAGTATCAACCCCTTTCATTCATGTAAACCACGCATCCCCGTCTTTACCTACAAAGATAATTTTTACAGTATGTACATGTGAATTATTGTTCAAATTGACTGGTATACTTGTGAATCGTTGTACATGTGGATAATGATATTTTGTATACATAATGTCATGTACATGTTACTTAATACATATGTCATTACAACAACATACACAAGAAATGATTCATACCTCATTAATATATCATAGATTTTAATTGGTATTTAGCATTTCATTATATATATATCTTGCATTTGTATGTTTATTTGCAAATAATAGAGGCTAAAGTGCAGATTTAGAATTTTGAGACCAAATCAAAATGGTTTATTTGTAAATCAAAAACATCAGGGGTAGAAACGAAATAAAACAAAACATCAAAGACCAATGTTGCAAAAGCAGAATATTCGCTGGTGTAGATTGCACAACTGAAAGTCTTGGGGAAAATTTGTGAAGAAACTTGAATATATAGGAAGTTTGAAACAAATTGGAGAACACACAAGAGTTTGAGGATCAAATGTGCAAATAGTCAAAAATTGACGATTGTTGCTCTTATCTAGCTTTCTCTATGAATTGCGACTGAAGCAACGACGATTCCGGCGGCCACAACTCCGGCCCCGAGCATGACGACCACAACGAGAAGGAGACGACCTGACCTTGAGACGAATTGCGGCAACGCCTTGTCGGAATGGACCTCGCGGTTTGCATCAGCTTGATGTGGAGGAGACGACAGACGAGACAGCTTTCTGAGTTTAGTTGTCATCATTATCCAATTTCTTCATCACAGTAGAAAATAAAATAAAATTTTTAATAATTTTTTTGTAGGAATTGATTTTACTTTATCGTGCACATCTTAGATAAAGCAGAAGACACGAAACAAAATAAAAAAGGTTGACTGCTTTTGATGGTTTCTCGTGTCTCCTAATTTTTTGAATTGTAAAATAAAAAAAAAATACAGGATAACTAAACACTTTATTGGTTAGGACTAGTTGAGGGGAAGAAAGTAAATACTTAAGAAAACTATCTTGGTAGCAACAACTGTTTTAATGTGTAATAAAAAGTCAAAAACCGTCTCTATGTGTAAATCAGTCCCATTGATTTGTAGAAAATGTGGAATTGACCATTGACTTGTAAAAAATGCGGAATTGACCATTGACTTTTAGAAAATGCGGAATTGACCATTGACTTCCTTTTCATATTATATGGTAGGTATATTTACTCGTTTTAAGAAGATGCAAAAAGGGAGCAAAACTGAATGCATGAACGTTATTTAATGAAACACTTTTGAAAAGTCGATAGTTTATATCTACCACCCTAAAAATATAGAACAAAATAATAATCAAAACAATGAATCGTCTCTCTTGCTTTTTGATTGTCATTGCATTGTGTGCTGAGTTGAGTAACGGAGCGTTGTTTCCGAAGGACTCTGTACATTTTAACAACTCTCTTCAACCAAACAACATTCTCAAGGTCCATTGTATCACGGACGAAGATGATCTAGGCGATCATTTGTTGAATCCTGGACAAACCTATGATTTCAGTTTTCATGAAAGTGTTTTCAGGACTGAAGTCAATTGTGGCTTATGGCAGGGACCTGGTTTCAAGTACTATGCATTGTTTAGGGCATATGATGGTGGTGTCATTCTCCATTTTGGTAAGAACAACTTTTGGGATGCAAGAGAAGATGGTATATATTTCACACATGATTCAACTCCTCCCACATTAAAGTACAGGTGGGCAGCCCATGTCCTCACACCAACTCATTAAAATTGGAAATAAATATATGTAATCCAACTAAATAAAGTGGACTTTCGATCTCCCTTTTCTTATACAAATTAATAAACATTTTTATAAATTTTAATAAGAAGAATTTAATATCCCTTATGTATTATTTTGAGAAACATTGTAGCAGTTACCTGAACTTGATATCAAAAACCCGAATCGAAATCCAAACCACAGTAGTAAAATTAAGTTAGGAGAGATTGGGTATCGGAATTTGAACGGGTATTATCCAAACCCGAATGAATATCCGAAGATAATTGTATTTATGTATAATTTACTCTATATTCCTAGTTTACTTCTCTCTTTTTATTCAGAATATTTATATTGATGCTATACATAGCTCAAAATCATATAATATACATGTAATCGCGGACAAAATAATTTGATTCTCACTAAAATGCATGTAAAGACTAAGTATGATTAGTTGTAAGAAGTAAGCAAGAATGAATGAAAAAGTTGTTTGTTAAAGAAATCTCTTACCCAAATAAAAACAGAAGGAAAAAAAAAACAGATCAAAAGAATGTGTGAGTTCACAATACTTCACAAGAGTTCAAGAAGCTCAAGACAAAGAGCAAAAGTTCAACATGGTATCAGAGCATACTTAGATGTGGAGCCTGTTCAGGCAAAATATAAGAAGAAGAAGTGAAGGAATAATAGAAGTGAAAAATGTCGATAAACCTACACTCATCTCAACTGGTTGCTGACAGAACTATGAGTTCTGGGCAGCTCGAATGCAAAACACCTTGAAAAACAGAGAACCGTGAGAAGTTGTAAAAGATGGAGTTCTAGATCCTCCATCAAAATCGACAGAGACACCAGGAGGAGACTACGCAAGGGGCGAGCTTAAAAGCACTCAAAGACAAAGATATATCAGCTCTACAAATTATTCAATATGCTCAGAAATGTTTCCTAGTCCCCAACATAGCCAAGAATATACTAAGCGTTTCTCAGATGTTTGAAAGCGGCTATGGGGTTACCTTCAAGGACAAATCGAGAAGAAAGATAGCTGATATTGGAATGGTTAAGAAAAGCTTCTGTCTTCACTTGGAGATATGCAAGCGACCAATCACAACCACCACTGATCCAAAGGCAAGTGAGGAAGTATGTATCCAAGGAGCTGGTTATGTTGAAGTATCAAAACTGCAATCATGGAAGATTGAAGAAGCTGTCAATGGTGAGAGGCAGAGAAAAACAGATTCTAACAAAGACAAAACAGATATCAAGAAAATCAAAGAAGTGGTTCAAGGAACCAGAATGAAGAACTTGGTGATCAAAGAGGACACCAACCAAAGAAAAGAAAGTGTATTTGAGAAATAGAGAGAGCAAAGACTGATTAGCAAATCAGTTGATCAACACTCAAAAAAAAGAAAGATAAATAGTCACATGGAAAAGAAAAGATGGATCAAGGGCCAAAGCACAAAGGATTTAACTTTGGAAGTTTCAAGAAAGTGGACAAGTACAAGAGGAACTACCCATCAATGCATAAGATTCAACCACCAGGTGGGGAAGGAACAAGTGAGTTACGTGTGTGTGGCAAGTCAACCACCAATGAGAAAGAAGAGAACGTCACTGCGACGTCAACAAAGGTTCTTACATCAGAGGAAAAAGTTGCAGGAAGCCTTTTGATATCAATTCAAAGTTGGAGAAGAAGCCAAACCTATATATGTGCTATTTATTTACAAAAAAATTGTGAATTCAAATTAGTTATAACAAATGGGCTGTCCGGATGGATTTGAGTGTATCCAGATGAGCTTATTTTTTTTAGGCATTTTTGGCCGAATCGCAAATAATACCATTTCCAAATAGGACCATAACCAAATAGGACCATGTCCTGTTGGACTGTCCATGGAGTCCAGATGTCCACTTAATGTAAAAAATCTAATTTTCAATTTAAAAGATGTACAAATTCTAAATGTCATATATAACATCTTAAACTTACTTAAACTTCATGTTTTACAAAAGATACTTAGACTTAAAACTCCATGTTTTACAAAAGATACTTAAAGAAATCTTCTAATCTATTAAAACAGAAGTACAAATAGTATTTAACCCTGAATTTTCCACAAATATTACATCCTTATGCCACTGTCTTTAAAACACTGAGTTTTGTTTTTAAATCAAACCAATACCATCTATTATCTTAATTAATAAACCAACGCATGACGTTAATTTGGCCAAACCATCGACTCTCACTATTATTAAACCATCGTACAAACCTTTCTCTTCTCTTATTATTATTAAACTATCGTTAAACCACTTAATCTTTGGTTCCCTACACAATGTTTGTCATAATACTAAACCATTCAATTAGAAATCATTACTAAACCAACCATTGTATTGTATTTGGTTCGAAATTGGTTAATAAAACTTGACTATATGATTGTTAATTTATTTTAGATAGATACATAAATATGTAATTGGTTAATAAAACTTGACTATATGATTGTATTTGGTTCAAAATTGATTAATAAAACTTGACTATATGATTGTTAAATTCATATTAGATAGATACAAATCTATGTAATTGGTTAATAAAACTATTAAACCAATAGCATGTATTTGGTTCGAAATTAAAACCTTATTTTTATGAATTTTCTAAAATAATTGACCTCCTATATTTATTTCCTAAATTTTAGCAATTCATCCTAACAATCACGCTGAAAATCAAAGCTCAAGATTCTTTTTAGATATTTAATCTTGCAAATCACAGCTAAATCTAAAACATTTAAAGCATATATTCCTCTTATTACGTAACTTTCAAACAAACTTGAAAAAAATGTTATGGGCTTTGATATTTGATGAAGATATGTCGTTTTGTTTTAAAATTAAGATTAACCAATTCTTAATAATCTGGCCCAATTTAAAACAAATGGCCTTCCGAGAATTTATTATCAGAAATATCTTTTTTTTTGTACCTTTCTAATAGTTTTGATTATTACAGATTAAAAACTCTATATTTATAATCTGAATAAAAATATATTCTGTAATAAAGAAAAAATTGTTATTTTTCTGATAATTGTTTTTTGTAATCTAATAAAACACCAACTACACTACAATATAACATCTTTAAATTAATAATCTATAAATTAATATACACTAAAAATCTCTATACAATAATAAAATTTTACAGTCCCAAATTGAATTTTTGATTCAGTTAGTATATCGATAAATTAATAATCTATATAAATTAATAAAAATTAAAGTTTTAGTGTAGTCTCCACATTATTAATTTATAGAGGTTTGACTGTATATTATCTTACTAATAAAGTACTCACTCCGTTTCATTATATGTGTTATTTTAGGTTTTGGCACACAAATTAAGGAAATAACTAATTTTACATATTTTCTATATAAAAACACAATTATCTATACACCTAACCATATTTCAACCAATAGAAAAATAAATATTGCATAAGATTAATAAATTTTACATTGAAAGTTAAAAATAATACTTATTTTGTAAAAAAAAAAAATCTTTAAAACGACAGTTAATATGAAACGGAGAGTGTATAACATTTTAGTGTTTACAGCTAAAAATAAAATGATAAATTGTATAACATCATATTTTATAATTGGACACTAAAAAATGAACAAAATACATTAAACTCAAAACTGAAAAAATTATGAATGTGTAAAATCAATAATTAACATATAATAATTTTTATGCACAAAAAAAAACATATAATAATTTTAAACATACACCCGCGCGGGCGCGCGGGTCCAAAATCTAGTTAAACTTAAACTTCATGTCTTACAAAAGCCAAAAGGTACTTAACAAAGGATACTTAAAGTCTTAAACTTAAACTCCATATCTTACAAAAGCCAAAAGATACTTAAAGTCTTAAACTTAAACTCCATGTCTTCACTTACTTCTCTTCTTTCTTCCACCTTCTTCTTCACCTTCCTTCTCTTCTTCTTCTTCTTCTTCTTCTTCTTCTTCTTCTTCTTCTTTCTTCCACCTTCTTCTTCACCTTCCTTCTTCTTCTTCTTCTTCTTCTTCTTCTTCTTCTTTCTTCTTCTTCTTCAGAATCACCTAACAAGTGAACAAGTCAATCCGCAAGTAAAAATGCAAGCAACAATCAAACAACAGCCAAGTAAAAGACATCTAGAGTCTTAAGCTGAATATCAAAAAGTATACAAGCTAAGTATAAAATCAGAAAACTTACTTGTCACTTCAAATCCACGCAGCCAATTTCTTCCACAAATAAGAGCTTGTACATTTGATGGAAGAAGTCGGCTCCTATACTTGCTAAGAACACGGCTTCCGGCACTGAATGACGACTCAGAAGACACGGTTGTAATAGGAATTGAAAGAACATCACACGCCATGCGGGACAGCTCTTTAAACCGTGTTGCATTGTTTTTCCAATATCTCAAGACATCTAGAGTCTTAAAGGCAGCCATATCTAAAACCGGTTCAGCCAGTACACATCTAAAGCTGATTTTCCTGTTCCTGCATTCTGAGAAAAGAATGCATAAAAGTCCTGCATTATGAACATAAAAACATTAAGAACACACCAACTCACCAAGTACAAAAACTCATGTATTATAATACTATCTTCTTACCCCATATCCAGCTGGTATACTGTTCACCAATGTGGCTTCTGAAGGGCTCGCAGTAGTGCTTTTAGGATCCTTCTTGTATACTCCATACAACTTTTTAATCTTCTTTCGGATATGATCGACTTTCGCCTTGCTTGTTAATGGATCTAAGGTGTCATAACAATATTCCAAGCAAGCGAACTTCTACCTTGGATCCAACACCGCAGCAATAGAAAGTATATCACTGTAGTCTTCCCAGTACTTGTCAAACTTCAGCTTCATTGTTTCCACTATTTGATAAATTGTCTCATCATCTGAAGTCTCATGCGTTCTCAGCCAACATTCTATTTTCCAGACTTGCATAAAATATAAGTTCGCAGTCGGATATGATGAGCCAGATATCAGGTTTGTCATCTCAGCAAATGGAGCCAAAAACTTACAGATGAATGCTCCTCTAGACCACTCCAATTCTGATGGAAAGCACTTGTAACTCGGATCTACTTCAGAGAGATTACGCAATGCTTCTCTCAGTAGAAGAGCTCTAGACAACATCTTAAAGGTTGAATTCCACCTCGTTGCCACATCCAAAACAAGACCAGCTTCTTTCTTGCTCCCAACAGTTTCAACACAGGTCTGAAACATTTGCTCTCTCGGCTCTGAAGACTTTACAAACTTCACGCTTTCCCTGATTTTCTCTAAGGCATCACTAATCACCGCCAACCCATCTTGAACAATCAGGTTCAGAACGTGTGATGCGCATCTTACATGTAGAAACTCGCCATTACACACCAAAGCTCTGCGAAGTTGTGTCTTTAGAACCCCTTGCATATTGTCGTTTGAAGAAGCATTGTCGACAGTCACTGTAAACACTTTCTTCTCTAATCCCCATTCTTTCACTAACTCCATCACCTTCATAGCAATACTATAACCAGTATGAGGTGGGGGGAAAGCACAAAATGACAGTATCTTCGCCTTTAGCTTCCAATTATCAACGTAATGAGCTGTCAGACGTAAATACCCCTCCACAGTGATTGCCCTCCACAAATCAGTAGTAAAACAGATCCTCCCAGGAACTTCACTCAAAACCTTCCTAAGACCAGCTTTCTCATTCTCATATATCTTATGAACATCAGACACAACAGTGTTTCTACACCAAAACTCAATACTAGGATTTGCATACTCAAAAGCTTCTCTAATTCTTCTAAACTCAACAAATGAGTATGCAAGATCGTGCTCAACAATAGCACCAGCAATCATCTCACGGAAGACCATTATATCAAACTTCCTACTTCTAGGTGTGCTTCCAGGATTCTTTGATCAAACTCTACTATGATGCAGTAAAGTATTAGTCCCATTGCTTAGATCTATGAAATAGGAATACTCACAATGCTTGCAAATAACTTTAGTAGTCCCATCAGGCAATTTATCTCCTACAATTTCAAAATGCTTCCAACACTTTGAATGCCTCCGCTTGTTACGTCTCCGCCTTCCTCTATTCCCAGCCGCACTTGTAGAATCATCTTGTACAGAATCATAACCATCTTCATTCTGATCCATCATCTCATTACCACTCAAATAGTCATCATCATCATCATCATCATATAGGTTCAAAGTTTCATCATCCATCTGAACAAAAAAGATTAAAGAAAACCATTAGAGACAAATGAGACAACACATTTACACAAACTCATGAGTAAACGTTCAATAGAGAAATCATGAGTAAACGTTGAATCTAGAATCGCAAACCCATCAAATCTAGAATCGCTCAAATAATCATCATCATTAAGGTTCAACGTATCACCATCCATCTGAACAAAAGAGATTAAAGACATTTACATAAACTAAACTTACAAACAAACGAGAATCATCATTAACAATGGACAGAGTTAAACATAACATGCATACCCATCAACCTAAAAGCAATCAAATTGACCCATCAACCTAAAAGCAATCAAATCGCAAAGAGAGGAGAGTCGAGATGAAGCGACCTGAAGCGAATCGAAGACAAAGTGAGAGACGGAGAGGAGAGTCGAGATGGAGAGACACTGCTCGAGAGATGAAGAGACGAGGCGGAGAGACACTGCTCGAGAGATGGAGAGACGAGGCGGAGAGACACTGCTCGAGAGATGGAGAGACGAGGCGGAGAGGCAAGTCGAGACTCGAGAGACAGACGGAGACCAATTGTGAATTTGTGATTTCAGATTTTTTTCCCCAAATACTCGTATGTGCAACCCCATTTATTGTATAATGAGAATATTTTTGATACTGAATTCTTATTTTATATTCCTCTTTTTTGTAATAGTTGGCGTTTTATTATTGCACACATATAGATTAAGAAGTTTTTTAATTTCTTATATATTTTTTAAAAAATATCTCTAATAGTTTATCTGACCACAATTTAACAAATGATAAAATAAACTACATAGTATAAAGAATTATATAACATAAAAATTAAATTAATTTTGCAGTAAAAATTAAAAACATTATCTAATTTGGAAAAACGATTTTTTTTTGTAAAAGCCAGGTATTAAAAACAGATAGAGTAATACGCTACGAGAATTATTACAATAACTACAACCCATAAAACGAGAAAACTGTCAATAAAATCCCGAACTTTCAAATCAAAGCCAGAAAAACCCTTCAACTTTTGTTTGAGCCAAAAATATACCCCAATTTTAAATGTTGGCCATTTTTAATTTCATTTTTTGTTGACTGGACCATTTTAGAAACTTGAAAAGTCAACTATTAAACCGTAAACGTCTGTTAACTTGATAAACGACGTCATTTTAAATACTACTTAAAAAATCTTTTTCGTCACAACTACCATTATTCTCAGCCTCATTATCATTCTCATTAGTCTCACTATCATTTTCATTATCACATTCTTCACCGACATGATTTTGTTGTTCAATCATAGATTTCCTAACACTTTCCACTTAAGATCTCTCACTACGATGAACCCAAAGTACATCCTTTGCATTGTCAATGGCTCTGGGTTTTGGAGATTGGAAGATTGAAAGATTAGAGAATTAGAAAATTTAGGTTCGCGAAAGAGAAGATGATTTAAATGCTTACAGATCTAAAACGACACTATTTCATTAATGTTTAATCAGTTTTTAAAACGACGTTGTTTAGTGAGTTAACAAATGTTTACGGGTTTAACAATTGACTTTCTAGGTTTTTAAAATGTCATAGTCAACAAAAAAAATAAAAGTTAAAATGACCAATATTTGAAAGTTGGAGTATTTTTTTTGGTTCAAACATGAGTTCAAAGTTTTTATGGTTGTTTTCTCCTTAATATAATAAAACTTTGAAGGTCTAAGTAAAAATATTAACCGACTTCAAACAAACATATGCCTAAGTAAAAATATTAACCGACTTCAAACAAACATAGGTCTGAAGAAAACGATTATGATATTAAAATATGCAAAAGTAAGAAGGTATGATCCTCAGAGGATGCGAAACATAGTCAGAGCAGTAATGTGTCGATATCATCGGCCGAGATGTGGAATTCAGCTACGCCTCCAACCGGAACCATAACTTCACAACCTTCTGGGGCAGACATAGGAGAATGGTTTTGAAGAAAAATAGAACCACCACTCGACACAATAATCCGACCGCCTGAAGGGAAACTGGTAACCTGGGGATCTTCAATGAAGATAAGATCACGAAGATCAGGATAAGGATCCCACGACCACATTGACAACCAATGAATGTTCAAATGAAATAAGCTTACTAACACTCGTTAATAGTATATAATAAGCTTACATGTTCTTCAAGATCAACTATAACAGCAGAGGATCTATTAAACACAAAGGATTTGGTATTTTTGTGAATAATCCAAATTTTTGGGTTGAATAGAACAAATGAAAGTTCCAAAAAATCATATATTAGTTTTGTAATTGATTTTGAGTTTTGAATCAATTTTGCAGATAGTCCTTTTTTTATATGTGCAATCCCATTAGTTATATGATCTTTCGTCCATATTTATTAATGAGAATATTTTTGATACTGAATTCTTATTTTATATCCCTCTTTTTTAATAGTTGGCGGTTTATTATTGCACATATATAGATTAAGAAGTATTTTTAATTTCTTATATATTTTTGTAAAAAATATCACTAATAGTTTATCTAACCACAATCCAACAAATGATAAAATAAATTACATATAATAAACAAATATATAACATAAAAATAAATTAATTTTACATTGAAACTTAAAAACATTATCTAATTTGGAACAATTAATTTTTTGTAAAAGTCAAGCATTAAAAAGAGATGGAGTAATACACTACGAGAATTATTACAATAACTACAACCCATAAAACCAATAATTTTATATGTGTCTTATAAAGATACAAATAATTTAATTTGATGAATCGTTTTATAAAAAGTTACTTTATTTCAACAATGTTGAAAATCTCTATATTTAATATATTAACGAACCATTAACCAAATCAGTAATATCAACATTATTTTCATAACTAATGAAAATGTTATATAACTTCATAAACAAGAAAAGGTAAACTTTTAATATGCAACTAGATTTTGATCCGCACACCCGTGTAGATATTTGTTTTAACTTTTAAAAACATAAAAATTGTTGTATTAGTGGTGGATTATTATTTATATTGAAAGTTGTCTTGTTTCTTATTATATACTATTTTATCATTATTGATTGTTGTTTTGTACTTAATTTATTTTTAGCACATAAAAAATTATTAGTAATTTAATAAATAATTAATTATTTAAAGTTTTATTTATTTTTATGTCAGTTTTATATTATTCATGTACATTAATATTTACAGTTTCAAAATAGTAATTATATATAATATAAATGGAGTACTTATATTTGGACAGGGAAATTGATATGTTTTAATATTTATGAAATGCTAAAAATAATTTTACACTTATTTCATATCATATTATTTGTATTAATTTATATATGTATAATTAATTACAGGTAAATTTAATTAATTTTTTATTTTAAAACCATTTTGTTAAGATATATGGTCATTTGAAAAATCATTGATGCTAACAATATATAAAATTATTTGATTGTATATTTTTAAAGAAAATTACTAAAAGGATAATATACTTCTTTTTTTATATTGTTATATCTATGTTTCCAAACAATTCATAATTATACTGTTATTATTGTTTCCAAACAGTTCTTAAACGCAGATGTTAACATATTCAGTTATACGCAAAAATATATGCTCGTGTAAAAAAAGATCAATTACAAAAATCGAAAGAAAATTTCCATTCATCTAATTTTGCAGATACCTTCTAAAATAAGCTAGTATTAAACCTAAATTCGTAGACCTAACTCAAAGTCAAGACAAAAGAGGAGAAACCAAAAGACAGTGATTTAATGGGAACCTGCTTCTCTTCATCATCATCATCAACGTCACGCACAAGGATGGTAGATTATTACTACGACCAGGATGAATTATACGATTACAACAGAGTTTTCCCACCCTGCGACGTAAACTATGTCAATAATCTGCATCTCCAAGAAGCTCTGGTTTCTTCTTTGGTCACTTCGATGGAGGAGGAGATTAACCATCATCCCCAACCCCAAAGGCATGTTACCTTGCGTATCAAGCACGAGGAAGAAGAACCGGAGATAAAAGCAGGGAACGAACCCGTAGAACCATCTAGCATGTTATGTATGATATGTATGGACGAGAAGTCTCCTTCCGACATGTTCCGAGGTAACTGCACTCACTTCTATTGCACCGAGTGCACGGTCCGTTACGTAGAGACCAGGATAGGAGAAAACGTAGCTGGAATCAATTGTCCTGACGTGGATTGCACTCACCTGATAGAGCCAAACACATGTCGAGATCTGATTCCAAGGAATTTGATGGAGAGATGGGACAAAGCTTTGTGCGAGTCGTTGTTCATGTCGTCGGGGAAAGTCTACTGTCCGTTCGAAAGCTGCTCGGCGATGCTGGTGGTGGAGGGTGGTGATGATAAAGTGACGATGACGGAGTGTCCGTCTTGTCACAGACTGTTTTGCGCTCAGTGTAAAGTGACATGGCACGAAGGGATTGGGTGCAAGGAGTTTCAGAGAGTTGGTAAGACTAAGAAGAAGTGTCGCGTAATTTTGAATGGAATATTAAACATAGCCAAACGGAAAGAAAAGAAGAAGAATGTTGATAAATTGTTGATTCAGTTGGCTAAGAAGAAGCAGTGGAGGAGGTGTCCTAGTTGCAACTTCTACGTTGAGAAACTCGTTGGTTGTATGCATATAAGTTGCAGGTCAGTCACCTTCATCGCCATCAAATCATTATATTATGCATGTTTTTAATTTGTTTATTATTCTGCTCATTGGATTATTTTTGTAGGTGTGGTTTTGAGTTTTGCTATGGTTGTGGATCAAAGTGGGGTTATCGTCACTCATGCCTAAGTACTCGGCAGTACTCCATGCGTAGCTTCTTCAATTCGTTTCTAGCAAATTCACGATCATTTGAATATTTTTATTGATTATTATGCATATTTCCAAATTCCAACTGATATTCAAGTGTAACCTAAACAAAACAGCGCACAACTTTTCAGTATACTACTATCCTTTGAAATAAATATCATGAAAATGCAAACTTGTTTTCACCATTACTTTAACCATTTTTTTACACATGAAACCAATAATGAAAAATAAAAGAAAATCACACAAGGAAACATAATTATAAAGAACAGCAAAGCAGAGAAACTATTTACAGACACAATTTATGTGCATTGCATAGTAACTTATTTGGTGAAGCCTCCTCCTTCATTAGCTGTTAACTTGCGATCTTCTTTCTAACACTTCCACGGAGGCTTAACGAATAAATATAAACCACACCCACTTTACCCCAACACGGCCTAGACTTGTTTTTTTTTGCTCATGTTTTAATCACAAGAGAAACGTTTTTTTTCCACTTATGGTGTGTGCGACTCATCGTGCTTGCGAGTTGTCGTGGGTGTATACGGAGACGAGCGAGTCCACAGTTCCAGCTGCAAGAAGAACCTGGTAGGGATGAAAAGCGAGGCAACTCACTGAACCAATCTTCTGACCCATGAAGGAAGGGTAGTAGAGGATTCTTCCTAGTTGTTCTCCTTCAAGGCTAAACACTTTAATTAGCTGTTTTGCAGATCCGCTCGCGATTATTGGAGCGTGTCTGTGAACAGCTAAGGCTGTGAGTGAACCCCTGTGAGCATCAATCGTCAGGTATGTGTCCCTTGATGTTCTAAGGTCAAGGAACTGTATGTCACCGGCCTGTGATGCACTCACCACCTGGGAAAAAAAGAGGAATAGACATTGGCCTCGGGAAAGCGACAAAGAATTGAAAAACACCTGACAGTTCAAACCTTTGAGGGATCAAGTCCAGGCTGAAAACTGAGTCCAACCACTCTTTCAACTTTCTGATGAGGCCGTGTCGCAAGGACAAGCCTTCAATATGAAAGAAAATGATATTAGGTGATGTATCCAAACAAAGTTTGGTGTTCTAATTTTCGTTATAATTGGAGTTCTCTTGTGTGAATTTGTAAATGAACAAAGTAACTTACGGTTCAGGCGACCGAACATCATAGAGTCTCAAAGATCCATCAGCGAAACCAGCAACAAGTTGACTCCCGTGCACTTGAGAAGCCGACTACAAATCACGACATTCTAAAGCGTTTAATCGATCATATAAATCCCGATATTCTAGCGTGGTTTTTATGTTATAAAGAAGAAGGCTATTCATGTCGACTTACAAGTGCTGTAACTCCGCATTCTGACTCAGAGGGAATAGATCTGATAAGTTGTTCTTTCTCAAGGTCCCAAAGTGAGACTGTTGACACCTCCCCAGAAGCATACTGTTAAATACCATTAATCCATAAATAACAATAAAAAGGCCAAGGTAACTTGGAAAACAAAAAGAATAAGCAATCACACACCAGACAGCCAGACTGTTGTTGCCAGTCCACAACAGCGTTCAAGTCACGTGCACCGGGCTTGTGACCCTGGATTGAAGAAAACCCCGTTACAAGCTTCTGTTTACCCTTTGTTGCATAGTTTTTCCATATCCGGACAGACCCATCACCTAAAGATAATTTCAAAAGCTAGTGTAAGACATAACTGCCATTTCTCAGCAGCTATAATCAATCAATTTGCAAACAGTGGGAAAGAGTTGTGAATATTACATGACGCAACAAGGAGCAGAGAGTCGTCAAGTTCATTGACGAGGCAGAGCTTTGAAATTCCTTTGTCAGGAAAATCATGATTGTCAAAGCCATTGAGAAGAGTTCCTTCCTCATAATTCCAGACTCTGAGAGGATAATACAGTAAAGTACTTAGTGCAGTAGAGGCATCTCGATTTAAAAAAATGTCAAAAAGAGAGACAATCAAATTTTAAGAACAGTTTCAACTAATGATATATCTAGCTTCGAAAGGGAACACCTTTTGTTTTGAGGGAACTAGACTGCAATTTTCCTACCATAAGGTTAACCTTAACGCAAGAAGTTGATCGAAGATCCAAATTTTAAATCTGCTCTGAAGAAACTTGCATACCTGATCCGTTCATTCTCGTCTGCAGCAACTACAATAGGAGAGAAAGGGTGAAGAAGAGCGGTCTTTGTTCCCGTTTCAAACCTTGTATCCCAGTTGGCAATAGGATTATTGTTGAGCTTGCTAATAGCTGGTCAAGTTAAAATGTTATAAGTCAGTTCAAGTGACTAGCATAGGCACAGAAAAAAATTCAGAGATAAAAGAGAAAAAGTACTTACAAGAGTGCTGGCATTTTGCAATATGCTCAAGTGCGAATTTTTCTTTCTCTTCTCTTTTGGTATCTATCTCTTGACTATCATCAGCTTCAGAAAGAAGCGGTTTAGAAAAGTGGCCACAGCTCCAGTTGTAGATAGTTGATAGTGGGAGCAAACTCCGTTCAGATCCACTGGCGCCTAAAAACGAATCAGCCAACCCCGAGTCTGGTGAACCCGTCAGGTGGGGCCTGAACTCTAACGAACAAACTCTCCTCAGTCCAGGTAGATAGTTTGTTCTAGGAGGGCTGACCGGAGGAGTCCTAAAACTTAAGGGCATATTACCTGTTGTCAACAACAGTGGAAGATCAAAACTCACAAACGGACAGCCTTCTGAATTAAGCAAAACTTCTAAAATTTTATGATCAAAAACAGCTACCTGCATGCATATCAAACCATGAGGATGAACGAGATAAGCCAGCAAGAGGAGTGTTAGATGTTGTTGCAGCTTCCCCTAATCGGCCAGTGGTCTTCGAGGGCTTCGCAACAACTTGTTCGATTCCAATGATAGAAAGCACACGCCGCCCGAGACTTGCAATTCGTGGAGATGGGTCTTTAGCTAATGCAAACATAGATCGAACGCACTGCGAATAAACAGCGTTATCAAACAGTCTTTGCTGATGGACAGCTCCATTGCTGACACTGTCATGCATGATACCATCATCAGATAATGGAGATCCATGCATTAGCCCAGACGAGCTGAGAGGGCTGCTTGAGATCCTCGCCTCACGAGCAACTGGTTGGCTTTCAGTGCTAGCTCTAGTCAGAGGACTCATGTGTAAAGAAACAATCGTTGCATTCCCAGCTTCATGGAGTTTAGCGATTGAAGGGAGAGAAGTAAGCAAAGAGCTTGACTGAGGCTTCCAATATGAAGCTGCGGCTAACTTTAGGTGCTTTTTGTGGCCAAAGGCAAAACGTGCAAGAGCTGTAGAGACATTAACAACAGGGGCTTCGGGATCAAATAGGAAAAATTTAAAATAAGCAAGCATAAGGTTCAGATGTATATGCAGACTGAACAAAGACAGATATTTGACAATGCACAAAACTATATATGAACTCTCTAAACGAGGGACAATATGATTATATGGTTGTATCGACTAATAAACTATCAGTAGCTCCAACTAAAGGCAACAGATAAACTTGGCTGTCTATGTGAATGGTAATTATTAAATTCAGCAAATAAAAATCAATATGGTTTTCCATTAGGTTAGATTTTTTTTTGTTTGAAGTTAAATGACTCAAACGCTAATTAGGAACCCACAAACACACGATCATGAATGTTCAAGAGTTGCATGCTGTGCGTACCTACAGCAACCTCTGACCGGACAAGTGGACTCCCATCTGAAACTACATCTAAGAGATTTTTAATGATAGCTTCTTCTGCTCTAATCTTTTCATCATCATCAAATTCATTTTCCAAAGAACTTTTACTTGAGCCAAACCCAATATCAAGTAAGGTACCCAGGGCAAAAACAGCAGCAGCCCTTACCTGTAAGAGAAAGTGGTCAGAAATTACAATGCTAAAAGAAGGATATTATACAGAAATTTGAGCTTCACCTCAGGTTGGGGCTCGGAAAGAAGAGGTGCCAACTTTTTAAACGCATTTGCCTCCCTACCCATTATTTGGGCCTCCGTAAAATCTTCCCACAACTTTCCAAGACAAAGACAAAGCCATTGTAGAAACTTTTCTTGCTGAGAATCACTTGGTCTGGATAGTTCAAGGTGCCCCAGACAAACACCAATTAAATTAGCTTCAAGACATGCTTCCTGGCCTCGTCGGTGTCCGTCCACAATGACAGATAGAACAAAAGCAGCCATAGCTCGTTGGTCTGGAATTGCATCCAAGCTATCTAGAAATCTTATGAAGTATGTATGCCCCCCATCCTTCACAAGATCAATTTGACATGACTGTAAACAAACAGAGACAAGTCAATGTTGGAATAATCCAAAGACGTAGAAAAAGCTTAAGCAACACGAAAGTGTGATGGTCAGAGATAAACAACTTAATCTGATGTCATTCAGCATTCATCTCAGAATAACTAGATGAAAAACATAATGTCTTTTCCATTAGTCACTCTCGATAAACAGCAGATACACAGTAAGAACTAAGAAGATAGCCATAATAGGAACTAGCATTAATTTGTAAAACAAAACGCAGATGCATGATAAGCTACAATCATCTTCCGATTAAACGCAAAAGACTTTACCTTATCAAGTGCAAGAATTTTTGTCCATATGAAAACAAGGATCTGTCTTAGCTCATTTGTTGTTGTTTGCAGAAGCTTCAGCACATATGGGAATATTCCAACAGACAAAGCCTAGAGGAATTTTCACTTCACGTGTAAGGACAACCAGAAAATATTCTTTGTACGCCACAGGGAAAGAGAGTTCAAATGTAGAAGTATACCTGATCCACGGCCCATGAACCCATATCAAGAAATCTTCCAAGAAGTACAAGAGCACGATACCGATGGCATTGGCTAAGTAACACCTGAAGCAAATCAGAGTCTATAAATACGCTATGATCGTAATCTACAAAATAATGATGGAAGGTCCAGAGGGAAGCCAGGTAATGTCCCTTGACACAAATCTACTCAAAACTGTGCGAAAAATGAGGATTCAATATGTCTGTCTGTCTCTCTCTCTCTCTCTCTCTATCACACACACACAACAAAAATGGAAAAAAATACAGAGATTTAGGTTGCACCTGAAGAACAATAGGCAACTGTTCTGGTGGCTTCTTAAGCTCAGATCCATGATCAAGCCACACCTCAAAAGCTGTCAGTTGATCAGTAAAAAAAGGACTTGGCTAGAAAAAGAAAGAAGAAAGTATTATCATAACAGGCTCCGTCTTATACAATTAAAAGGAAACTACATGAGGCAAAACAAACCTCGAACTCTGTGTTTGGGTCCCGAACAAGTTGGGGAAGGCGAGAAAGGCAGATTTCAGCAGCCATGTCCCATGCATCCCTGAAAAGTAACAACTAGCTGAGGAAAAATCTAGACGCGTAACACTTTATCTAACGAAGGAATATGGTTCTTCGAGGATACCACATATGATGTTGATGCGTAGGAGGCAGCATTGGGTGAGATATTGGATTACAATTTGCGGACCGCATTATTCTCTCAGCAAGTAAGAAATTTCGGAAAAGGCTAGCGACCAACAAATCCTGTCTGAATAATCTCTGGAAAAGTTCTGCAGGGTAAAACTAACACTCATGAGGGACACTGAAAAACAAACAAATCAAGTTAAAGAGGATTGGCCTTAATACATCATGCAGAAATTTTGGAGAAATACCATGAGGAAGCACATTCCATGCAATTGTATCCGTCACTGCTGTGAAAATCCAGTTCAACTCTCCTAACAATGTCTTACGGTCATTTTGGCGGCCCGGAATCATGTCAATAAGTGATTCATCAATGATTTCTTTCAAGAGAGAACGCCTGCAAAACCTGCAATCGAAAGCTTTTATGAAAGCTGCAAGCTAAACTGAACGGCATAGTCCCACATGGACATAAATCAAACACATTCCATATAAAGTAGTTAATAGTACAGCAGTCTAGAACTGAAACTGCACAACCTCCGTAGCTGATGTTTTGATGTTACCTCATGATGAAGCAAGAATATGCTAACTAAGACTCTATAAAGTAGATTGATGAAAAACGTTTTGTAGGAAGAAAACAGACATCTGAGTACGCAAAAAAAAGTGAGAGATGAATAGAGGATTTACCATTTCAAAGCCATTTTAATGGGTGTGGTGAGGCAAGCAGTAAAAACATCAGCTGGAAATTCAACGCTCTGAGGAAGTGTCTCATGTACATCACAAGCAGCTAGTAGAATGCAGTCCCTTGAGGATCCAGAGGAACCAGAAGAACCCCAATCATGAAGCTGCCATAAAGAATAGGTGAATTTTCATCAATTTATGGAGCGGCAATTGCAGAACCAAGTCTTAAACTCGACAGGAGGATGTGTAACATGAGTAAAGTGGTTGCTTCCTTTACCTCAGCGAAGGCATTAAGAATCATCCTAGCAGCAGAGCAGTCAAAAACATAGATGGACGGTGTCTTCAACCAGGAATCAAGCTCACTGATTGGCAATGGAATGTACTGCGTATAATGCTGCTCAAACACGAGTTCAATCAGTACGTGGTAGCAAACGAAAAGGAAGAAGAACATGGTAGACAAAAAAAAAAAGCTAGCAAAAAACATACCTTGTTGAATACCCAGATTTCACCATTAGCAGTAGGCTTTGGTACACCATGCCCATTATAATGGAATAGAACTCTCTCGGTCTTTGCATATTTCCGACAAGTCAAGCACAGCTTCCTAACTTCATCTAACGTCGGATCTAACTGAACCTTATATCGGGCCTGGGAGAGAGATAATACCACAAAAATGAAAAACGTAACATGACAAAACAATAACAAATAAGGTTGCAGGGAAATAAATAATCACCCTTGGTTGCCATCTCTCATACTGAGTGCTCAGATTTTTTCCAATAGCCTCGAGAGCTTTTGGCGGGGCCATGGAAAATGGGTCTGCCATCAAATAAAAGAGAAAGAAAAAGTGTAAACACACAAAAGAAAGAGTGTAACAGGGTTGAGTTGGCAGAAGGTTCAACCTATCCAAGCCTCGATTCTAGCACACGGAGATATCTTAATAACATCGGGCGGATCAACAGTAATGTTCAAACACAGTACTAGAGCTACACATCCTGTTTTCATCTGCGAAGACGAAGAATTAAAAGTCAGCAAATAACATGAGATTTGCAAACGGATTCAATAAATGCCTCGTTTGCTGTGACATTTATCACCCAACCTAGTGTACACTAGCAGTTAATGTAGTTGTTCTATAATCCTCTTTCATCCTCAACACCACTAAACAGATAGAATAAATCCACAAGCTATACTCTAGATCAGTTAACTTACTCGCTCTTTAAGCCGCCATTTGGGAGCCAATGCAATGCCGTCGGAAGTCCCCAAGGGAGCAGAAGCCTCGGATGCGTTGTGTCTAACCTCTCGAAGCACGATAGTCTGAGGCAAGTAAGCCATACTGGTGGCTGTGGCGGTGGCGTCTCTCTCCTCCGTGCCATTTCCGTAGATATTGCTCGTGGTGGCCTCGGAATCTTTCCTCCGCGAAGGGACTGACGAATCACCGTGAGCGGTGGAGGAGACACAGTCGTCGTCTTCTTCGTCGTAGCGGTGATTGGAGGCCAAAGAAACGGAAGATTGCGAGAACCGAGATACCATCAAGTCTCCTAATGCCATCCAAATCGGAGACCACGCCGGAATAAACCAAAATCAAATCCTCAGCCCTAGATTATTCGTTCGGATTGGGGAAAGCTAGATCAATCAATCAATCAATAAAGCCACTGCACCAGCGGCTTAAGAGAAGATAATCCAGCTCGAATAAAAAAAACCTCAGGTGGACAGAGAAGCGGTGGCGGAAACCCTAGGAATCGAGATGGCGGCGATTGGGAGGGGAAACGGAGGCGCGTTAAGCAAGTGGTGGCGGCAGTGGATGCGAAAACTGGGATTTAGTTTTTTTTTAGAGAGACAAAGGGGAAAGTCTTCAAAAATGAGTTTGCGTTTTCTTTCCACTTCTCTCTCTCTCTCTCTCTCTCTCTCTCTCTCTCTCTCCTTTCCGTTTTAAAATTTACTTTTAACCCTCTTGATGATGCAGAACTAAACCGAGCATAACCAGCTGGTGGGTGGTATTATTCATGTCCTTGGCCTTTGCTCCTTTGTTGTTCAAATCAAATTTGGGAGTAGTTGTGATAGTATTTGTGGTTTTGTGTTTATTTTGATTACCTTGGTTGTATTGTATGGCTGTTATGTTGATTAACCATCTCTTTTATAGTGCTTTTAGTAGTTTTATATATAGTAAGTTTTCTTCAACGGTTTTATTTCCCGCGGATTTTGTGAGTTAAGTTTCCGTTATATCCGGTTTTCCTTTTTTACTTTATTTGAATTAGTTTCTTGAATTAGTGAAACTTTAGATGAAAAATATACAAAATAATTTTATTACCATTTAATTTTTATGATATAATAAAGATATTTATATATGTGAAAACTTAAATTTTAATTTTTTTTCAAATTTTTATAAAGAACCTTAACACCTTCAATGGATATTTTATTAATTACTAATAATAAATTCTAAATATCTACACTATTTATTGACACTAATTATACCTAATATTGGTTGAAACTTATAGTGAATTATTGAAATGTTGATGAAAAAAAATCACAACATTTAATTTTATGATATATTAAATATATTTAGATATATGTGTGTGTGTGTGAAAACTTAAAATTTAAATAGAATTTTTTTTAAAAATCTCTTCAATGCATATTTTATTAATTAATAGTAACAATTTCTAAATATTTAAACTTTTTGTTGACAATATATTGGTTGAAATCTATAAGAAATTGTTCATTTTATCCTTAAAATTATGATTATATATTTAATTATTATTAATATGTGTGATTTTCTTTTAAAAAATATCTTTGTAAAATTAAGTGAGTAATTACTTATCCCAAAATATCATGAAGTAGTCTTATTATGGTCACAAATTTTGTTAACCCATTATGGGAAGTTGGGCTAGGCCTATATCCTCTTCAATTTCCTAAAGTCCAAAACCTTTAAGCAAAGTTTATGAAACTAATAATAATTGTTAGTTCCGCAATCCACATCAGTTATTTCTCATTTCTACGTGTCAAAATACAATTGGCTGTTATAGTGATGTAAAAGAAAACGAATCGGTGATAGAGAAAAAGCTTCACTTCCTCCGATCTCGGCGAGAGAGAATGGATCAGATCTTGAACAAAGTCGGATCGTACTGGCTAGGGAAGAAGGCGAACAAGCAGCTCGATTCCGTCGGCGACGATATCAACGTACTTCCTTTTATCCGATGCTCTTGATTTCATCTTTTGTTTGATGGATCTACGGTTTTGTAGATCCCTCCTCAACTTTTATCTGTGTCGCTTTAAGCTGGTTGTAGCTCGCTGATTCTTCACTTAGAACCACAATTGTATACAAAATTTGTACAATTCGCCAATTTTGAGGCCGTTTATGATATTATTAGGTGAATTGATGTGTAGACGGAGGAAGATCTTAAGAGTAGATAAACTATTATTAGAGATTTTTCAATTTTATATTTGATAATCCTCTTTCTTTGACTGTGTCATGTTAATGATTAAACCTTACCTGTTAACTCATTAATAACATCTTTTTTCTTCCAGTCTCTGTCCACGAGCATCGAAGGAGGAACAAAATGGCTGGTGAACAAAATCAAAGGTCAGTTCTTTTTTTGTGTATGCCTACTCATTCTTGCTGTTTCCGGTTTGACTTAAAAGGAGTTTGATTTGCCTGTGGTTATCAGGGAAGATGCAGAAGCCATTACCCGAGTTACTAAAGGAGTTTGGTTTGCCTGTTGGGATCTTTCCACGCGACGCAACCAACTACGAGTTCAATGAACAGACCAGGAAACTCACCGTCTTTATCCCAACGATCTGCGAAGTCGGATACAAAGACTCATCGGTCTTGAGGTTCACCACGACGGTTACAGGGTTTTTGGAGAAGGGAAAGCTAGCTGATGTTGAAGGGATGAAAACAAAAGTCATGATTTGGGTCAAAGTCACGAGCATCTCTGCTGACTCTTTAAAGGTGCATTTGACGGCAGGGATGAAGAAAAGCAGAAGCCGTGATGCTTATGAGGTTTTGAGAGACGGCGTTGAGATTGATAAGTTCTAAGCTCTGATTTGCCGTTATCTCCTATCTTCTTATGTTTCCATCTTTATGTCTTTTCTAAATCTGTCTTTGTATATGCAATTGACGTTGGTGTTCATGAATCTCGTGAATTGAATTGGTATCAATATTCAAAGTTACATAGAGCATACAATAGCAACTGCAGGAATCAGTAAGAGAAACAGAGGAGTCTACACATGTGACTCACAAGCTTTATTCAGTGACCCTTGGTGCATTGGTCTCAGTTCCTTTTGGAGCGTTAAGCTCCTCCCAAGCTTCGATCCAAGTGACCATTCCATCTGCAAGCTTGATGAAGTAAGGATCCACCTTCCCGAGCTTCTCGTTCACACTGAATCACATTCTTTAGGAAGAGTCACTGATTGAAAGAAAGGTATGGCCTCTTCTAGCCAGAAGATCCCATTGTATTCCTTTCTGAGGTTCACGAATGGGTTGCTGGCTTTGCTGTGCCATATGTAAGGCAAACCAGTCTTCACTCCCCATCCCATGTGGTCACATATCACCTACATTTGTGGTTTTAACCATTGAACAAAAAGCAATGAATAAGAGTTGCATTTGACCAGCGTAGTTAGTGGTTTATACCATTTACCTTGACACACCAACCAGCCCACATGTCATCGTAGCGTCCTATTGGCTGCCCATCACCCATGAGTCCAAAATACATAGCTGGACCAATCAGCTCTCGATCATAAGCAAGGTTCATGCCGCACATAGGGAAGAGAGTTCCTTTAGGTATGGTCATGACCGCATCAACATACCTGCATATAGCAAAAGAAGCATTGCTTCATCATTAGAGCTTTCAAAAAAAGATAGGCATAACAAAATTGGTAGCTGAATTGAAAGATAAACTTTCCTGGAGTTTCTTTCAAGAGGTTTCACAAGCTGTGTGGGAGCGTCATAGTCAGGGACGTTGAGCCAGAGGCCATGAGAGACCGCGGTTATGGCTCCTTCACGCATGCTAAAAGGGTATCCACGAACAAAGTCTGCTCCATCACTGTATGGATCATAGAGTGTGTTAAAGAAATGTGGAGTTGATGGAGATAAGAGGTTCTTGATATGCTGCTCAAGTGCATTGATCTCTTTTCCTGATGGATCCTTTGCAACCTACATTGCACAGTTGTTGTCATCTTTGAGATCATAATAATATATACACACACATATGTATAGAGAGAGAGAGAAGAGGGGCATTTACAAAGCAATCATCATCAATGGTGTAGATGTACTTCTTCTTGGAGACCATGTAACCAAAGCAACGACAAGCAGAGTCTTTAAAGGAAATGCAAGAAGACTTGGGACCCAAGATTCTGTTAATGTCGTTCCTGTTATAGAGCTCGTAGTCAAACCCTGTAGGGATGTTGATGGTTCTTGAAGAATCACCATCTTTAACTATGATCAGATGGTATTGTTCAAAGAAGGGTCGCCACATCTCGAGGAAATCTAGGTTTAGAATCGTTGGTATCACGACGATGTCTAGCTCATCTTTCAGCACTGGGGTGGGTTTCATTGAAGAATACAGCTGCGACATTACAAATGAATAGGGAGAGAAAGAGTATGCTTAAGCACAAAGAAGCAAAGACAAGAGGAGAGCTGTACGGTAATGTGGATGAGTTCTTTGGTACTTATTTAGAGACGTTACGTTTAAAGTAACGAAGTGTAAAATGTAAAGTTATAAGTCTCGTGTTCTTATGCCAAAACATGCTTCCATGTTTCTTATTTTGCAGGAGCATGTTTTATATCACATACAAATTCACGACTCTCACCCACTCTAACTCTCTAAACCATAATCACGTGATAATCAAGTTACATAGAGAAACATGGGGAACATTGTTAGAACAAACCAGTGTTCTAAAGATTTGGTCTAGGGGTGTCCGGCTAAGTGGCAAATCGACCCTAGGAAAAACAATATTCAATTCAAATGATTTAAACCATTTTAAATTAGTTTAAATCAGCGCAAACTGATTTAAATTTGTTTATATTTGTAAAGTTAAGTAATAATATTAATACAAAACCACAATTTTGTTTTTTTTTTGTGTGTGTATGTAATTTGAATAATTTATCAAAATAATTTTATAATTTTAATAAAGATAAATATCTAATATAAATATAAAATATATAAAATAAATCAATAATTTATTAACGTCTAATCACCAAATTACCGTCTAGCAATTTCTTAAGCATTGGAACAAACACAAAAGGTTGTATTGAAATGTTTTTATCAGAATAATGTTAGGAATTTTTTTGTTGAACTTTGTATAGAGAAGAACACGAGTTTATAAAAGCTCTGATCAAATTATAAAAAAGTAAATAATCTTTTTTGAGTTATATTTTAGAGAAATTTTCTAAAATATCCATTTTTATGTTTTTATCACAAAAATATTCCTCAATTAAGAAAATGATCAAAATAAGTTTTATTAAAGAATAAAAATGTACTAGGGTTTTAAATTTAAATTTAAATAAATAAATAAATATTAAAAATTTCAAAATAAAAAGAATTGGTCAGTTTTAAGACTATTTTTGTGACAAAAATAAAAAAAAATACTGTCGAGAGAATTGTCCAACATTTTATTTAATTTAATAACTTGTAAGCAAAGAACAAAAAAAGCTGGGAAGAACGTTGAGAAATCTAAATGAGAAGTAAGAACTACATTGTTAATAATCTTACAATCTCTCAAACAAAACACTCCCACGGCCACACACCTACACATATCACAATGACCGCCCAAAGATCCAACCAAAATAACTGAAACAAACGTAGAAGAAAGACACGGAACGTTTTTAAACTAAATTATCTAAGAAGACGAAAACATTCGTTTGATTCCAGTTTTCTGCTCTGTTGTCAGCCTAGAAGGGAACTTAATGTTGAATTTGATTCTCAAGTTCCCTTTCCTTGATGGATCTTTAGGAATCGGCATGCCTTCGCCTTTCACAACCTCTTCATAGGAAGGGCTGATCACGTTGTTGACCGGAACCGTTAGCGTTCTCCCATCCAAAGTCGTGACCTGAGCAGTGTAGCCTATGAGTGCTTCCACGAGAGGTATCTTTTGCGTGATCACAAGGTCGTTCCCGTCTCTCTTGAACACAGCGTGTGGCTTCTCATCAACTATGAATACAAGATCTGACGGTATGATTCCTCGCTGCTCGTTTCCTTTCTCAGGGAAGGTTATCTTTGTCCCCTTCTTCCATCCCGGTTTGATTTCTATCGTCAAGATCTCTTCGACCGTTGAGGGTCTCCTGCATAGGAACATAATTCACATGACTTATTGGTTCATGACTCATGAGTCCAACATAATATATACAGTGGCTAAAGACTAGTTTCTAGCATACTGAAACAACACAACTCAAGATGAACACCGGGTCTGGGATTTTGAACCAAACCATTCGGTTAGAAGTTTGGTTCGATTCGGTTGGCTTTTCGGTTCAGCAATCGGTTACTTCAGTTTTCTTATTTAATAAAAAGAAAATTATACCCAAACCATACCAAACACTGAACCGAACTTATCCCAAACTTTAACAAACTTAAACCAAAATCTAACAGAAATCAACACTTTGGTAGATTTTCAAAAACTAAACTATCCGAACCGAATTTATTTTGGGTTAATTCAGTAAGATTTATGTTGAGCCAAACTAACCGAACCGAATAACCCGAACTAACCCAACCCACATGCCTAATGAACACAACCAGTCTCGACCTCTAAGTAAAACTTTATAAGAAAATCAATGTTTTGGAACTTAAATCTACAAGGAGGTAGTTTCTTAAACATTAATGCAAATGCATAGCAATATATGTGAAAATTAGAGGCCTAGCTAAAAAGTTGAAGGAAGTACCCGAAGGAATCAATAACGTCCCGAGAGATTTTCATCTTCTTAGTGGTTCCTTTATACAAATCCTCCAAACTACAAGGTAGTTGTCTCTCTATAGGAGCAGCTTTCCTCGGTGGAGCAGCGTTAGAGGCTTCTCCTTTAGCTGACCTATAAGAAGAGAAAACTTCCCCAGGGAACGGGAACGGGAACGGTGAGTCACCAAAGGATCTTGAGCTTCCAAAGAACTCCGAGAAGATGTCGTCAGCGCTTCTACCGTTGAACCGGAACGAAGCTCCTCCGTTTGAACCACCCGGAAAGCCGCCGGAACCGGGAGGCGGAGCCTGGCTGTTTAGACCTTCTTCTCCGTATTGATCGTAGATGGCTCTTTTTGGAGGGTCGCTCAGAATCTTCGGTCAATGCAACCATAAGAACAGATCATCAACAGTTTTGTACACCAAAAAGTTTTGAAATTTGGTAAATTTATCAGCTTTACTGAGTCAGAGAAGTGAATTGAGGAACTAACGAAACTGCTCAAATTCAAATTCCCGGAAAAATTGGAACTTTGCTTGCATATGTAATAAAAATTCGAGTTGTGTAAGAGAATATTTACATCGTAAGCTTCGGAGATCTGCTTGAATTTGGCTTCGGCTTCTTTTTTGCTGTTAGGGTTCTTGTCGGGATGCCATTTCATGGCGAGTTTGCGATAAGCTTTCTTCAAATCTTCATCTTTCGCGTTCCGATCAACTTGAAGAACCTTGTAATAATCGACACCCATTACTCTTCCTTCCTTCTCAAACTCGATCTTCTTCAATTAAAATTTAACTCGATCATGTTTAGAAGACACATGACAATTTATCTCCAAGCGGTTCTGTTATTTGTTATTTGTTCTTTGCCGCCGGTTATTCTGGTTCGGTTTGACTTATACATACTTTACACCAAGCTCAACCGAACACACTTAATTGGGCTTTGTATTTTAGAAGACATATGTATGCTAATCATTATTATTTGGCCCATATATATGATTGCTTGGCCCATATTTATTATTATCTATTACTGTTATTCGTATGACATATGGCAAACAGCGATTGGCTATAGAAGCACTCTGTATGACAAATGGCGCAAAACGATTGGTAAAATATCATAAATGTAAATCTTCCTCAGCGAGAAAAATATCCAAAAACATAAAAGTTAGTTAAATTTCCTTTAGGAAAAAAAGTTAGGAGATGACGACACTTCTTCTTCCTCAACCAAACAGTATTTTCAAGCCACCACTAGTAGTACCAAACCAACGCCTCGGAAAACCGTACAGATTACCAGTGATCTCCGCCGTATCCGGTCAGCAGCTAGTAGCTTCCGGAGAGGTCCGGGCGGTGGAGCCGAGAGAAGCGAAAACGTTGGTATCGTCGGAGGGATACGTGCTGTTAGACGTGAGACCGTCGTGGGAAAGAGAAAAGGCACATGTGAAAGGATCCTTACACGTGCCACTGTTCGTGGAGGATCCAGACAATGGGCCGATCACGCTGCTTAAGAAATGGATCCATTTGGGATACATTGGGCTTTGGACGGGCCAGAGATTCACCATGTTTAATGACGAGTTTACCCTCCAAGTTGTAGAGGCTTTCCCGGACAAGAAGAGTAAAGTGCTTGTCGCGTGCGGTGAAGGACTCCGGTATAGATTTGACATAAACTGACCAAACTTAAACTAGTTCGATTTCGGTTCGGCTTTGTTTGGTTAATGTATATGGTTTTCTCACAACCTCAGGTCGTTGATGGCAATATCAAAGCTGCACAGAGAAGGTTACAAAAGCTTAGGATGGTTAACCGGAGGGTTTAACCGAGCAACCGAAGGAGATTTTCCAGAGATTGAAGGTCCAGAAGAGCTTCGTTTTGCAACTATAGGTGGCGCATCATACTATTTCCTCAAACTACTTGTATTGTTGCCGAATTTTGGCAAAGAAAGCCGTTGAATTTCACTAAATAAGAATGAAATATTGTTATTTTCTCGTAAAAAATGTGCCCGGTTTACAGAATTGAACCGGTTTTATTGTTTTATTACATGAATCATTTTGCTTCGGACAGATTGTCTTCAGACAAAATAGGCAATTACGTTTACACCCGAAAACCATCTGGCACTATTGTCTTATTCCGACGTAATTAATTCAACCAAAGCGAGGGCAATTATGTATTTTAATGATAATGTTTCATCACCTTCCTCTTCCTCCGTCAGATCTGCGAAAATCCCCAAATTCAATTTTCAAAATTCGAACACCGAGAAAACCCTAGCTTTCCCAATTGGGTTCCTGCGTCTTCAAAATCGCTCTTTGAATCGGAATCTCTCGAATTGGTGACCTCGTACATTGCACACGATGGGCGATTTCAACCTCGCTCTCGTGATTGTCGCGATCGTCGTCTGCGTCATCGTCTTCATCTCCAGCATCTACCTCCTCGTCAATTACCAGCATCCAGACGACGCGAACCAGGCCTACTTCCCCAAATTCGTCGTCGTCTTCGGGCTCTCCATCGCCATGATCTCGATTCTCATGTTGCCGGCGGACGTGGCGAATCGGCACGCTTGTCGGCACGCTATCTACAACGGTGCTTGCAATCTCACTTTGCCCATGAAGGAGCTATGGCTTGCCGTTTACATCGTGGACGCTATCCTCGTCTTCTTTGTCATCCCCTTCGCAATGTTTTTCTATGAAGGCGACCAGGACAAGTTCGTGCCTTTATGAAATTGATAGTCTTTTTGTGTTTTGTTGATTGAGTATTGTTGACAGTTTTGTGGGCTTGCTTTGTCTTTGTTTAGGAGTTTGGGAAAGAGGATAAAAAGTTCCTTGCTTTGGGTCGTAAGCACGGCTGTTGTTTGTGCTTTGGTGCTTGGAATCTTATACGGTTAGCTGCTCTTCTGATATCAGTTCTTCTGCTGATTTGAAAACTTCAAGAGTCTTCAAATCATAGCTAAAACCATTAGTGAGCATATAGTATGGATGTTCATCTGTTTTTGGTCTTATTTGCACTATGAATTGACGTCTTTAGACTGCATTTCTTTGAGTTTGAGCAGATAAATTACCTAATTAGGCCTCAGGTCGAGATATTTTTTTTTCATATCTGTGCTAGGAATAGCTAGGATTGTTGATAACATCTTTATCTTACCTACAGAAGTTATAAAGCTATCTTTATAGTTATTGAATTTTATATGGGCAGTTCGTGATTGTGTTTAATTTATGTTGGATTCACTCTTTGTATGCTCTTTTACGTCAATGTTAGGTGTTATTGGAAAGGTGGACTTCACTGTCAGGCACTTGGCTTCTGGGACGACCTCTTTCCCTACTTCATGGCAATTTTCAAATAATCAACCATGTATTGGTAACACCGCTCGCCAGGTAAAATATTTGCTTTATCATGATTCATTTATGCCATAGAGAGTTTCAGCTTGTAACATTGTTTCTTCTGTCTCTGGTTAATCGATGCAGTGCTCAGCATTTACAGCTAGCGTCGCGTCTGAGAAAACGTGGACCATGCGTACTACTTTTCCAGAATACGTTGTCGCTCTTGCGACAATTGTTGGGTCAGTTCTTTTCACGGTAAGAGCATTGTTCTATCATGTTGAGTAGTGTCTTGTATGACTTGTCTTACAATATGAATTCGTCATTGACTAACACAAGCTCTCAACACATGATATGCATCTAGTTCTGTATTCTTTGTGGTGCACGGTGTTTGATTTTGAGTCTCCCACAAAATATATGATAACTGATTTGTTTTCAATTATGTTTCTAGATATTCGGTGGCGTTGGTATTGCCTCCCTACCATTAGGACTTATCACTGCTTTCATCCGGCGACCAAAGGCTGTTATTACTCGATCACAATATATAAAGGTTTGGTTATTGTTCTTCTCAGGAAGCATGTCATCTAGATCTTGAGCCATTTCCACTCTCATTTTCTAACTAAACTCCGTAATGTTTTACAGGAAGCAACTGAACTAGGGAAAAAGGCTAGAGAACTAAAGAAAGCAGCTGATGGACTTCGCCAGGAAGAAAAAGATGGTGCTAAAGGCAGGAAGTGGAGGAAGAATGTGAAAGCAGTTGAAAAGGTACATAATTGATCTCAAGGTTGCTGCTTAATTGGTTATGATATAGAGTCTCTAAGATTTGTAGGCGGCTTTACTGTGTTTGATATTGGATTTTAATTTCTTAATGTCCCCTGATTCCTGTAATTGAATGTGGTTAACCTCCAGGAGTTGCTCCAATTGGAAGAAGATGTGAACCTCTTAGAAGAAGCGTATCCTCAAGGAGAGAAGGTAAGACGTTTGTATCTTAGAATATCTATAATATTTTAGTTATCCAATTTTTATGTTGCCTTGTTCTTTTCAGGCAGAAACTGCATGGGCTTTTACTGTACTTGGATACTTGGCCAAGTTTATTCTTGGAATCATAGGGTTAGTATTTATTAAAAAATAATCTTATTTACAGTTGTGCTATGGCCTTAGTTTATTGGCTAAATGTTATATAATCATTCATAGAGGTCTGAAGATCCTTAGCTAAGCCTCTTTAATGGTTTTTTTGTTTGTTTATGTCTTTGTAGATTGATCGTTTCCATTGCTTGGGTTGCACACATCATCATATATCTACTTGTGGACCCTCCTCTCTCCCCTTTTCTTAACGAGGTTTTCATTAAGCTTGATGACGTTTGGGGTAAGTTAATACTTCTGTTCTTGTTATGTTAAATCTATACAAGGTTTCATTGTGTCAGTCTGACTCTATGCTGTTTGTATGTAATTCTCTAGGTCTTCTAGGCACTGCCGCCTTTGCTTTCTTCTGTTTCTACCTTCTACTTGCTGTCATCGCTGGGGCAATGATGCTGGGTTTGAAGCTCGTCTTCATTACCATTCATCCAATGAAGTAACCCACCTAATAGTTTTAACGGTCTTTGATTATTCTCCAAGGTCGTTTCCTTTTCTTTAACTTCTAATCAACGTGTTTGCAGATGGGGAGCTACTCTAATGAATTCTTTCCTCTTCAATGTTGGCCTCATTCTTCTTTGCTCCATCAGGTTGGTTCATCTGGTCTCTTCTTTATCTTCTCCCAGCTAGGATCATGCCATCACTATCTGAACTGTGGTTCTTTTAATATTGCAGTGTGATTCAATTCTGCGCCACTGCCTTTGGATATTACGCACAAGCCACTGCTGCACAAGAGATCTTCGGTCACACGTTGCAGTCTCTTAGAGGAATTAAGTACCTCTACAAGTAAGTAATAGTGGTTAAACATATAACAGTCTTATGTTATAGCGCCATCTCATGTCTCATTGAGCGATCGATCTGGTGTAATCTCAGGTACAACGTGTTTCAAATCGGGTTTGTTATCCTGGCTGGACTGACCTTTCTATATTACATTACCTTCGTAAGTCATGTTTCATCTTCATCTTACTCCCCCAGTTCTGTCTTTTTGTATTAAGTGTTTGGAGTATCATTTATATGCTCTTTTGGGGTATTGATAGGGATGGAGAAGAAAAAAGCCAAGCGCCCGTTTCCAGCTCTCTTCTTAATGTAAAAACCATTTGCACTGTTTCGGTTCTTCGACGTTGCACTCACCAGGGATCTTGATTGAGTGTTGCTGACGAGGTGTTCACTTGTTTTCGGATCATCGATTCTGGAAGTACTTGGAGACGGCTTGTGAGTCTGAGGTTCTTTACTTGAAATGTATTATTTTTTCTTTCTTGTGTTTTCACTGTTTGGTTGTTGCTATCTTTCCTGTCTTGGTCTATTGTACTGTTTCCGATGCTAGATTATGACATTATGTAATCGTTTTTTAATGAGAAGTTTACTTGAATTCCACAAGCTGCTCTGCCAAAGACTTCGTTGTGGTTGGATAGGATTGGTTCAGTTGACATTTGGGAACCATTGTTCTTGATATCTCAATGGTGTTTCTGGTTCAGCTGATGCGTCCATGTGTATCTCAGCAACTCGATTCACAGCCAAAGAACATAATACCTATCGTTTTCAGTCTTCTCCGTCAGTGATATAAACACTTGTCCGATTTTTGTAATGAATTTAAATAACCGGATTATCTCAGCTCAAGGATTGGATTGTCATCAGATCATCATGCTCTCGTTGTTGTTTAACGTCATCAGATCATCAATCTTCATGTTGATCAACTGTGTTAACCACATTCTATACTCAACCATGAGCATCGTTCAATACTTTTTATAAGTTGATTTGGTAAAATTTCATATACTACTTAAATTAGTGAACTAACTATTATAAAATCGCTATTTTCTAAAAAATATAGAGACAACAAAGGTTACAAACCTCTTTGACCAACACCATATATTAGTACATGAGACAATTATGCATTAAAGCAATATTGTTATATATTTTTATTTTTTCTCAAAATCTATGTGCTACGAAAATATTGAGTTTTACGTTAATCGCTCTATATACTGAAGCCTAAAATTTTTAGTGTTGTTTTAAAATTTCTAACCACATTCTACATTTGTATTAATGTATGTTAAACTCTCTTTCATGGTATATGAGAATCGTTTTAATTTTTTATTAATTAATTAGTAAAACTTCAAAATACTATCTTAATCACTGGAATAATCACTACAAAATCGTTATTTTTTTGAAAAACGAACACAACAAAGGCTCTAAACCTCTTTCAACATCATCATATTTTAGTGTAGAATGCAACTATGCATTAAAACAATATTTTCATATTTTTTGAAATTTTCTCAAAATCTATGTGTTAACCTCTACAAAAATATTAAATTTTGGTAAATTCTTTATATACTGAACCCTATAATCTTAAGTGTTGTTTTAAAATTTATAACCACATTATACATTTGTGTTAACGTATGTTAAACTCTCTTTCATGATACATGGACATCGTTCCATTTTTTATAAATTAATTTAGTATAATTTCATATACTCCCTAAATTAGTGGACTAACCATTATAAAATAGCTATTCTCTAGAGAAATGAAGACAACAAAGGTTACAAACCTCTTTGACCATCACCATATATTAGTACACGAGGCAACTATACATTAAAACAATATTATCATATTTTTGAAATTTTCTCAAAATCTATGTGTTAACCCCTACAAAAATAATATTTTTTGATAAATGCTTTATATACTGAACTCTATAATCTTTAGTGTTGTTTTAAAATTTCTAACCATATTCTACATTTGTATTAATGTATGTTAAACTCTCTTTCATGGTACATGAGCATCATTCAATTTTTTAATAAACTAATTTAGTAAAATTTCATATACTCTCTAAATTACTGAATTAAACATTATAAAATCACTATTCTCTAGAGAAATGAAGACAACAAAAGTTTCAAATCTTTTTGACCATCACCATATATTAGTACACGAGGCAACTATACATTAAAATAATATTTTTATATTTTTGAATTTTTCTCAAAATCTATGTGTTAACATCCCTACGAAAATATTGAGTTTAACGTTAAACGCTCTATATACTGAAGCCTAAATTTTTTTAGTGTTGTTTTAAAATTTATAACCATATTCTACATTTGTATTAATGTATTTTAAACTATCTTTCATGGTATATGAGAATTGTTATAATTTTTTATTAATTAACTTAATAAAACTTCATAATACTCCCAGAATTGGTGGAATAACCACTATAAAATGGCTATTTTCTTGAAAAACCGAGACAACAGAGGCTAAAAACCTCTTTCAACATCATCATATGTTAGTGCAGGATGCAACTATGCATTAAAACAATATTGTCATATTTTTTGAAATTTTTTCAAAATCTATGAGTTAACCTCTATAAAATATTGAATTTTGGCAAATGCTTTATATATTGAAGCATATAATCTTTAGTGTTGTTTTAAAATTTCCAACCACATTCTACATTTGTATTAATGTATGATAAACTCTCTTTCATGGTACATGAGCATCGTTAAATATTTTTTATAAGTTAATTTAATAAAACTTCACATACTCCTTAAATTAGTTGAATAATCATTATAAAATCGCTATTCTCTAGAGAAATGGAAACAACTTAGGTTTCAAACCTCTTTGACCATCATCATCCCTTATATATTAATTGAGAAACATTACAATATTTAAGTGTAGCCACGTGTCATCACCAGAATGAAATTCAGAATCCTTAGAAAATATGTTGGTCCAATTAAGTATATATTATACTTTTCATTAAACTAATCATAAAATTAATTAAAGTTTACAATTACTATTTTATTTTATTTCCTTAAATAAAAGCTACGAAATTACCAAATATGACTAATATATATATATGACAATTAATGATTCTAATAATAAAGACTTGATAACAATTTATATCTCATCCATAGTTTTTGTTTAATTTTATATTATTAAAATAAATTAAACAAACAAATTAGCTATAAAATTAAAATACAGATTTTTTCGTATATGTTATATTTTGAATTTTAAAAAATGACAAAATTACTAAAACTGTTAAAATTATTATGTTAAAAATTAAGATCAATGGTTTAACATCCCCTATATATTAATAAAAAACATTTAAAAAGTTTAGAACATGTAGTTTGTACTAATTAAAAAAATATCATGCTGAGTTGTCATGTAATTGGAATATTAAGTTTTTTACGTGGCGGCTTGAAAATCAATTAAAAATTTTGGTAGTCTAAAATTAAATTGCTAGAGAATGTTATATTATATAGTATGTCTATAATGGACCATTCATTTATCAAATTGAAAATTTTATATATTATTTCCTTAAATAAAACCTATGGAATTACCTAATGTGATTATGTTATATATTGTAATTATTGATTTTAAATAATAAAGATTTGCTAATAATCTGTATACTTTCTATTATTTTTGTTTAATTATTTATTATTAAAATAAATTATACAATTACATTAATCATATATTAAAATTACTAAAACTGTTAAAAATATCACATAAACTTTTGTGATCAATGTTTATTTTTTTCTATAATAAGATACAACGATAATAAAATCATATAAATAAATAATTTTATTTTAATAGGTGTTTATGTTAATATATATACATATATATACACACATATATATATATATATATTTCATATCGTTTAAATTTAATTATATATCATATACGATACATAAGATTGATTGTTTTGATTTATTTATCCTAAAATGATTGTGAATAAACAAAAGCTGTCATTTGATTTATATGTGCAAGCCAATTTATTACATAATAGTAACTGGTTTCTTAGTTATTTAATATAAATTATTATTTTATTATTTTATAATATGCAGAAAAATATAAAATAAGTAATAAATATAAAATATTTATTCTGCACAAGGCTCATATCTTAACCTAAGTGTGTATCTCTTTAATAATTTTGAATCTTAAACATTTTCTAAATCCCAGGCCAAAATAAAAGAAAGAAATGAGAATAAACTCAAAAATCAATATTTATATCGAGCAATAACCAAAATGACACAAAAAAAGAAAAAAAATCAAAGATATATATGATTGGCACGTGAACGTAGACTTCTCATAACCATAATTAACTTTTAAATTGCTAAATCATGATATAAAACCGAGCTAACATATTTCATTGTAACCAAATAGTAGGCATTAGATTTTTCGGTCTAAACATTAGGTTTTTATGCGATAAATAATTTTTTGACCTAAAATATTTTTAAAAACGGGACCAGTTCATTAGTAAACAAATTATGTAATTAACATAAAAGTTTTTAAAATTTTTGTTTTGGGCCAAAAATATTTATTCGATCAATAATATAAATTTTATTTTCTATACGATATTTCTTAAATAATTTTCATATAAATTTATCATGCGCAAGGCGCAGGTCTTATCCTAGTATATTAGTACATGAGGTAGCTATGCATTAAAGCAATATTGTTATATTTTTTGAGTTTTTCTCAAAATCTATGTGTTAACCCATACTAAATTTTGAGTTTTACGTTAAATGCTCTATATACTGAAGCCTAAACTTTTTGGTGTAGTTTTAAATTTCTAACCACATTCTAGATTTGTATTAATGTATGTTTAACTCTATTTTATGATATATGGGAATTGTTCTAATTTTTTATCAATTAATTAGTAAAATTTCATAATACTATCTTAATCAGTGGAATAATCACTACAAAACTGATATTTTTTTCTTGAAAAACAGACACAACAAAGGCTCTAAACCTCTTTCAACATCATCATATATTAGTGTAGAATGCAACTATGCATTAAAACAAGATTTTCATATTTTTAAAAAAATTCTCAAAATCTATGTGTCTCTACAAAATTATTAAATTTTGGTAAATGTTTTATATACTGAACCCTATAATCTTAAGTGTTGTTTTAAAATTTATAACCACATCCTAAATTTGTATTAACGTATGCTAAACTCTCTTTCATGGTACATGAACATCGTTCAATTTTTTTATAAATTAATTTAGTAAAATTTCATATACTCCCTAAATCAGTAAATTTACCCTTATAAAATCACTATTCTCTAGAGAAATGAAGACAACTAAGGTTCCAAACCTCTTTTACCATCACCATATATTAGTACATGAAGAAACTATGCATTAAAACAATATTGTTATATTTTTTGAACTTTTCTCAAAATCTATGTGTTAACTCCATACGAAAATATTGAGTTTTACATTAAACGCTCTATATACTGAAGCCTAAATTTTTTAGTGTTTTTTTAAATTTCCAAACCTATTCTACATTAGTATTAATGTATTTTAAACTCTCTTTCATGGTATATGAGAATCGTTATAATTTTTTATTAATTTAATTAGTAAAACTTCATAATACTCCCAAAATTGGTGGAATAACCACTATAAAATGACTATTTGCTTGAAAAAATGGTTATTTTCTTGAAATACGGAGACAACAAAAGCTCCAGACCTCTTTCAACATCATCATATGTTAGTGCAGGATGTAACTATTCATTAAAACAATATTGTCATATTTTTGAAATTTTCTCAAAATCTATGTGTAACCCCTACGAAAATATTGAGTTTTACGTTAAACGCTCTATATACTAAAGCCTAACCCTTTTAGTGTTGTTTTAAAATTTCTAACCACATTCTACATTTGTATTAATGTATGTTAAACTCTCTTTCATTGTATATGGGAATCATTATAATTTTTATTAATTAATTAAGTAAAACTTCATAGTACTCCCTAAATCGGTGAAATAACCACTACAAAATCTCTATTTTCTTGAAAAACGGTGACAATAAGTGCTCTAAACCTCTTTCAACATCATCAAATATTAGTGTAGGATGCAACTATGCATTAAATCAATATTGTCATATTTTTTTAAACTTTCTCAAAATCTAACCTCTACAAGTATATTGAATTTTTGTAAATGCTTTATATACTGAAGCCTTTAATCTTTAGTGTTATTTTAAAATTTCTAACCACATTCTACATTTGTATTAATATATGATAAACTATCTTTCATGGTGCATGAGCATTGTTCAGTATTTTTTATAAGTTAATTTAGAAAAACTTCATATACTCCATAAATTAGTGGACTATCCATTATAAAATCATAATTCTCTAGAGAAATGAAGACAACAAAGGTTTCAAAACTCTTTGACCATCACTATATATTAGTACATGAGGCAACTATGCATTAAAGCAATATTGTTATATTTTTGAATTTTTCTCAAATCTATGTGTAACCCCTACAAAAATATTGAGTTTTACATTAAACGCTCTATATACTGAAGCCTTAACATTTTAGTGTTGTTTTAAATTTCTAACCACATTCTATATTTGTATTAATGTATGTTAAACTCTCTTTTATGGTATATGAGAAACGTTATAATTTTTTTATCAATTAATTAGTTGAATATCACTACAAAATCACTATTTTTTGAAAAACGAACACAACAAAAGCTTTAAACCTCTTTCAATATCATCATATATTAGTGTAGAATGCAACTATGCATTAAAACAATATTGTCATATTTTTGAAATTTTCTCAAAATCTATTTTTTAACACCTCTACAAAAATATTGAATTTTGGTAAATGCTTTATATACTGAACCCTATAATCTTTAGAGTTGTTTTAAAATTTCTAACCACATTCTACATTTGTATTAATGTATGCTAAACTCTATTTCATGGTGAATGATCATCGTTCAATATTTTTTATAAGTTAATCTGGTAAAACTTCATAAAATCGCTATTAATGTATGTTAAACTCTATTTTATGGTATTTGAGAATCGTTCTAATTTTTTTATCAATTAACTAGTGGAATATCACTACAAAATCGCTATTTTCTCAAAAAATGGACAAAACAAAGGTTCTAAACCTCTTTCAACATCATCATATATTAGTATAGAATGACTATTTTCTTGAAAACAGAGACAACAAAGACTCCAAACCTCTTTCAACATTATCATATGTTAGTGCAGGATGCAACTATGCATTAAAAAAATATTGTCATATTTTTTGAAATTTTCTCAAAATTTATGTGTTAGCCCCTACAAAAATATTGAATTTTGGTAAATGTTTTATATACTGAACCCTATAATCTTTAGTTTTGTTTTAAAATTTCCAACCACATTCTATTTTTGTATTAATGTATGTTAAACTATCTTTCATAGTATATGAGAATAGTTATAATTTTTTATCAATTAATTTAGTAAAACTTCGTAATACTCCCCAAATTGGTGGAACAACCACTACAAACTTGTTATTTTCTTGAAAAACGGTGGCAACAACGGCTCTAAAACTCTTTCAACATTATCTTATATTAGTGTAGGATGCAAATATGTATTAAAATATTGTCATATTTTTTGAAATTTTCTCAAAATCTATATGTTAACCTCTACATAAATATTGAATTTTGGTAAATTATTAAAATACTGAAACCTATAATCTTTAGTGTTGTTTTAAAATTTCTAACCACATTATACATTTGTATTAATGTATGCTAAACTCTCTTTCATGGTGCATGAGCATCGTTCAATATTTTTTATAAATTAATTTAGCAAAACTTCATATACTCCCTAAATTAGTAGACTAACCATTATATAATCGCTATTCTCTAGAGAAATGGAGACAACAAAGGTTCCAAGCCTCTTTGACAATCACCATATATTATTACAAGAGACAACTATGCATTAAAGCAATATTGTTATATTTTTGAATTTTTCTCAAAATCTATGTGTTAACAACCCCTACAAAAATATTAAGTTTTACGTTAAATGCTCTATATACTGAAGCCTAAACTTTTTAGTGTTGTTTTAAATTTCTAACCACATTCTATATTTGTATTAATGTATGTTAAACTCTCTTTTACGGTATATGAGAATCGTTCTAATTTTTTTATCAATTAATTAGTTGAACATCACTACAAAATCGCTATTTTCTTGAAAAACGAATACAACAAAGGCTTTAAACCTCTTTCAACATCATCATATATTAGTGTAGAATGCAACTATGCACTAAAACAATATTGTCATATTTTTGAAATTTTCTCAAAATCTATGTTTTAACACCTCTACAAAAATATTGAATTTTGGTAAATGCTTTATACACTGAACCCTACAATCTTTAGAGTTGTTTTAAAATTTCTAACCACATTCTACATTTGTATTAATATATGCTAAACTCTATTTCATGGTGAATGATCATCGTTCAATATTTTTTATAAGTTAATCTGGTAAAACTTCATAAAATCGCCATTAATGTATGTTAAACTCTATTTTATGGTATCTGAGAATCGTTCTAATTTTTTTATCAATTAACTAGTGGAATATCACTACAAAATCGCTATTTTCTCGAAAAACAGACAAAACAAAGGTTCTAAACCTATTTCAACATCATCATATATTAGTATAGAATGACTATTTTCTTGAAAACAGAGACAACAAAAACTCCAAACCTCTTTTAATATTATCATATGTTAGTGCATGATGTAACTATGCATTAAAAAAATATTGTCATATTTTTTGAAATTTTCTCAAAATCTATGTGTTAACCCCTACAAAAATATTGAATTTTGGTAAATGTTTTATATACTGAACCCTATAATCTTTAGTTTTGTTTTAAACTTTCTAACCACATTCTATATTTGTATTATTGTATGCTAAACTCTCTTTCATGGTACATGAGCATCGTTTAATTTTTTTATAAATTAATTTAGTAAAATTTCATATACTCCCTAAATTAGTGATCTAACCACTATAAACTCGCTATTCTCTAGAGAAATGAAGAAAACAAATGTTTCAAACCTCTTTGGCCATCACCATATATTACCACATGAGGCAACTATGCATTAAAGAAATATTGTTATATTTTCAAAATTTTCTCAAAATCTATTTGTTAACCCCTACGAAAATATTGAAATTTACGTTAACCGCTCTATATACTGAAGCCTACACTTTTTAGTTTTGTTTTAAAAAATTTAACCACATTCTACATTTGTATTAATGTATGTTAAACTCTCTTTCATGGTAAATGAGAATCATTCTAATTTTTTATCAATTAATTTAGTGAAATTTCATAATACTCCCTAAATCGGTGGAATAACCACTATAAAATAGTTATTTTTTTGAAGAAAGGAGACATCAAAGGCTCCAAACCTCTTTCAACATCATCATATGTTAGTGCATGATGTAACTATGCATTAAAACAATATTGTCATATTTTTTGAAATTTTACTCAAAATCTATGTGTTAACCCCTACAAAAATATTGAATTTTGGTAAATGTTTTATATACTGAACCATATAATCTTTAGTATTGTTTTAAAATTTCTAACCACATTATACATTTGTATTAATATATGCTAAACTCTCTTTCATGGTACATGAGCATCGTTCAATTTTTTTTATAAATTAATTTAGTAAAATTTCATATAATACCTAAATTAGTGGAGTAACCGTTATAAAATTGTTATTCTCTAGAAAAATGAAGACATCAAAGATTCTAAACCTCTTTGACCATCACCATATATTAGTACATGAAACAACTATGCATTAAAACAATATTGTTATATTTTTGTATTTTTTTCAAAATCTATGTGTTAACACGCTATTAATACTTTGATGAAAAGTGTGTTTTTGACATTTTTTATACCAACTAAAAAATAATAATCGATATATATTTATGTTTCATTAGTTACACATATTAATAGTAGTTCAGATAAATAAAATTATTTATAAATTAATGTATTTGTAAATAGTATTAATTTTAAATAAATGTAAATTGTATTGAATTTTAAAATGATATTGTTTGTATTAAAAAAAAATGTCAAGCCATTTTGCATAGATTGATTTTCTTAAAACACAACTGGATTTTTGTTGGTGACATGTGCTGCTGAAGTGACAAATGGCATTGTATAAGATTTGCCAATAGCCTCTTTTGCCCAATCAGCTTCTTCCTCTATCTAACTCTCTAAAGATTATTGGATAACGCTAACTTACACAATAGATAAGGCTGAGCTTATTTTCCACCGTCAGATGGATTTGTTTCTCCATCCAACCGTCAATAATCTTTCCCTGAGATCTCCAAGTTCCATCTCTTCCATGCACTTAAAAACGTCACTTTGCTCATATCATTACAACATCACAACTCACAAACGTGCTAAACAACAAACAAACTCTGGAGATGGCCGCCACTTCAACAGCTGCCGCTGCTGCTTCTTCTATCATGGGTACTCGGGTGGTTTCCGACATCAACTCCGGTTCAGGCCGGTTCATAGCCCGGTTTGGATTCGGGACCAAGAAAGCCGCTGCTCCCAAGAAGGCTAAGACGGTTATCTCAGACCGGCCTCTGTGGTTCCCAGGCGCGAAATCTCCCGAGTATCTCGACGGTTCGCTGGTTGGAGACTACGGTTTCGACCCTTTCGGTTTAGGTAAACCGGCCGAGTATCTCCAGTTTGATCTCGACTCTCTGGACCAGAACTTAGCCAAGAACATAGCCGGAGACGTGATCGGGACCCGTACGGAGGCCGTTGACCCCAAGTCAACGCCGTTTCAGCCTTACAGTGAGGTCTTTGGGCTCCAGAGGTTCAGAGAGTGTGAGCTGATCCACGGGAGATGGGCAATGCTTGCAACTCTCGGTGCTCTCTCCGTCGAATGGCTCACCGGTGTTACTTGGCAAGACGCCGGCAAGGTAACGTAACGCTTTTTTCCGTAGCGTTTTGCCAAACCGTGTTTGCGTTTTGACATTTTGTTTTTTGTTCTTAACAGGTAGAGCTAGTGGATGGCTCGACCTATTTAGGACAGCCATTACCGTTCTCGATCTCGACATTGATTTGGATCGAAGTGTTGGTGATTGGTTACATTGAGTTCCAAAGAAACGCTGAGCTGGACTCGGAGAAGCGCTTGTATCCAGGAGGCAAGTTCTTCGACCCGTTGGGTCTAGCTTCTGACCCGGAGAAGAAGGCTCAGCTTCAGTTGGCTGAGATCAAACACGCTCGTTTAGCCATGGTTGCCTTCTTGGGATTTGCGGTTCAGGCGGCTGCAACGGGTAAAGGACCGCTCAACAACTGGGCTACTCACCTTAGTGACCCGCTTCACACCACCATCATCGACACCTTCTCGTCCTCTTGATCTGGTTGCTTTTAGCTTTTATTGGCGTGCAATGTAATGTAATGATGTCCATCTTGAAGACAAAAGTTTGTGTAAACAGAGTTCTTGAAAGTACTCTCAAGTATCATTGGACTAATGAGCCTTAACCTCATTTTCACTGCATTGTGAGCTAACAACAGCACAATACAATACTTAACATATAAAATTGAAGCTAAAACACAGAAGTGGAGAAAGGTAGAGAATTGACTCAAAAGAGACCACCGATAAGTGGATGATGCATTGACCAACAAAAACAAATAAATATTGTTTTGACAAATAAGACACAAAGGTTCTTAACAGAGATCGACTCGACTCTAGCAATAAAAAAAAACAATTTCCAAAACCCCTCTTAACCAATATCCCACAACATTCGGCAGAGAAAAGAGGAAGAAGACCCGCAAATATTTTTTTGATCCTTTACTCAACACCAATACGACCAGAGAGAGAGAGAGAGAGAGAGAAACGAACGAGTATTAATGATGAAAACGGTTCAGCATTACTATGTGACCATGAGCCTTGCAATCATCCCTTGAGTCCAGCGTGCAGTGTCCTTGAGGTCGTCATCCTCTGAGTCGAGACATTCATTGAGGAACTCTCCACAGAAGGTGAAGTTGCTGAACAAAGGCTTTATCTTCTCTCCTACAACATCTGCCAGATCACCCATTGCTGCAACCGCTGCTTTGGTAACACTCTCATCCCTGCTCCCACAGAAACAAAAAAACACAGTAATAAGTTCCAAGTAATCTGCAGAAGACATATAAATTGATTATATAAAGAGATCGATACGTACCTGAGGGAATCTTTGGATACAAGTTCAACAAACTGCAAGAGATGTTGAGCGTAGGGCACCATGAGCTCAGCCTTGGCGTCCTTGAACCCTTGTAGTATCCCAGAGTAAGCCTCGAAGATGCTTCTCCTGAGTTGGTTTCCATAATCCATAAGCTCCTCGTCGAGGGTGTCCATCTGAGCACATACCTGAGCAGCCCCTTGCATGATCTGAAGAGCTGTAGCCACATACCTCTCAAAATGCCCACCAATCGCCAGAGCAATGTCACCGAAGCATGAGAATATTGGAGGTTTCACCGACCTGTGGAGTGCATCACTTTGAAGGTTCTGGATTAGGAGAGACATGATCTGATCACAGAAAGGTAGGATTTTGTCATCCAGGGCACGGCAAATGTCACCAATTACTCCTACGGTGATCGAGCAGACTTGGTACTCCTCGAAGTTCTGCAGCCCCGTCTGGAGATATTTGAAGAGCTCAGGCATGTATTTTGCAAACTCCGCTCCAGTCGCATACGCGAGAGCACCGATTGCAAGCATTGCTTCTTCGTGGACACTTGAACTGTGGCATCCAAACACTCTGAGGAACAGCATCATGATCTGATCTGCGTTCTGCATTACGATGGGTTTCGTCTCATCCTTGCTACTCAGCTTCTGGATTATGACCTGGAGAACACCACACAGAGAAGCCTGGAGTTCCGCTTGCTTCTCACGGTCCTCAGTTGATACTACCTGAAGGTCCATTGTCTGACCTAATTTCACCATGATGACAGGGAGGAGCTGCCCTATGATGCCTGAGGCTTCCAAAAGGTTGGAACACCGGACAACCTCGTTCAAGGTTTCATATGAAGCAGATCTTAGCTTAGACTCTGGCCCATCTGTACGCTCAGCAGCTGCAAGCAGATGTTGGATGATCTCTGTAAGATAGGGAGATAGAAGAGATGAACTTGCTCCAGCGTCTTCATATCCCTGGGCAAGGTTGTATATCGCTCCACACACCTTCTCAGCCACATTTGGCACATCTTTCATCGATTCCAGTAGTACACCCACAATTCTCGGGAGGTTTTGGGGTGATATAACAGAGAAGCCACTGTCTGGGGTGTGCAAAAACTCAAAGATACGGCTCAGAGTCCAAGCAGTTGTGTCCCTGACGTGGTTGTTCTCATCCTTGGTTGCAGTAAGGAGAAATTCCAAGCCAGCAGCAACCATCGGAGCAAGCTTATCAATTGTTGGGCCCTCCAAAATTGATCCAAAAGCATAAGTTGCTGCCTCTCTGCTTCGCCAGTTTGGCTTCCTTATGTTGATTTCAACAAAAGGCATCACCAGCGGGACAATACCATCACCAACCGTTCTAGCAACAAGGCCAAGGCAAGTTCCGCCAGCCATAGATATGTTCCAGACATCATCTTCGTGATCCTGATCTTCTTCCTGCTTCTCCAGAGTTTCTAGCAACATGGGAACTAAATGGGGAAGAGCCTTCTCAATGAAACCTGAATGGGGAGGAGATGAGTCACCAGTATCAGGACTGTCATACTCTTGACGGTCAATCTCTTCATCGCAGATGGTACTCCAGAACTCAACAGCCTGTAGAGCAACACTCTCTTCATCTTCCTTTACGGCCTTTGCTGTCAGCTCAAAGAGCGTTTGCATGTACTGCTCCAGAACCTCGTAGTATGTCGACGCAATGGAGACAAGGCACTCGAAAGCAGCTTGCCTGATCACCGCCTCCTTAGCACAAGCCGTCTCGCATACCATCTTCATGATGTAACTCCTCTCCATCTCATTCTCGAAATTGGTCTGAGAAAAATCCAAGGCATTTAACAACGCCTTCGTCGCCGCAAGACGAACCTCTGCATTATTCGCAGCCTGGTTCATGCCCTGCACAACTGCTGTGAGGACAGAGTTCACTTCATCTTGCACCAGATCATGATGCGATATCTCCTCACAAACATATCCCAGAGTCTCCAACGTCGACTGCTTCAAGTGCGCGGGACTCTCCTGCTGCGTCATATTGCTGAGCAGAGATCCAACGAGCTCAGGCCACTGCTTCTGAGGAACTTCAATGGAGGCCACCTTAGCAATAACCTGAGCTGAAGTATGCCTCGCTTCAGGGACAGAAGAACCAATGGTCCTTAGCAACAACTCCTTGATCTGGGACTTGAGAGCTAAATCAATCGCACACCACTGCTTCACCAGAAGCTCTTTTCTGCCAGAGTCTTTGGCGTCTAGAGAGTTCTTGAGCAGAATACCAGCGAGCCGACGGGACTCAGAAGGCTTCTCGTTGTTGGCGAGCTCAAAAGAGAGAGACAGCAGAAACTGCGGCAAGTTCTGTTCTTGGAATTGCTTGAGGCTGCCCTCTGCTTCGGTACGGACTCTTGCATCGGCTGACTGGGCAGCAAGTAGGAACTGAGTGATCTCCATCGCCATTAGTTGGCTCTGCACAGCAACAACAACATACATTAGCATCAGTACGAAGGCAATAATAACACTAACAAACCGTCCACAGAGAACATTAAGCCAAAACTAAAGTAGCAAATCAAAGAGTCGAAGAATCACGGCGAGGGAGTAAACTACAAAAACCCTAGCAAGTAGCGACCTAAAACCTAATCAGAAAGCATAGATCTATAAACCGATGCGAATCGAAAGCTTAATAGATAGTTTGGGGGAAGAGATTTTACATGAAATTTTAGGGATTTCGGTTTTGAGTAATCGCGTGAGAGCTAGGGTTTGTGGCTCGAATCCAAAACCCCCGTGTTCCTCTCGTTGTGGAGGAGAAATCTAATCGAAGACGGAGGCGATAAACCTCTGGATCAGAAAAGCCCTAAAGGAAGCAGAGAGAGAGAGAGAAGAGACTTGGGAGGAGACAGATATGAGACTGAGGACGGTGGGTTTTTCGAATATAAAGAAGGAGCGGGTGGGGGAAGAAGAAGGGCAACACAAAAGCTAAAAAACTTCTTATTTTCTAAATTACCCCATAAATAGTTATTAATTCCACATTGGACCACTAAATTTTTAATAGCTTCACTTTTTGTGTAGATTATAATTATAGTGCCATCTTTGATAAATTCAAGATATTTAATTTTAAAATAGGCATATCTCAAAGTGTAACATATATAATTTGATTCTAGTATATACTAAATTTTTCGCCATAAAAATACATTGCTTCTGCTTTGTTTTGTTTAGCTTCAAATTTACCAAAAAAGGGTGGATTGGATCATTCTGAAATATAGGTGGTACATAGTGGATATATATGTAAATCCGGGATGTAAATCATAAATATATGAACTAATGGATACCTAAAGTCAAAAGTAGCTTAATGGGCCGTAACGCTAGAGAACAGTGGGCCTGTCGAACCAAACAGTATGGTGTTTAGGTGGAGAGCGTGCGCAAACCTTGCCGTTTTACTAGAAGGTTGCTAAAATGTAAAAACTAAAACCTCTTTGTTCATTTCAGATTAAACCCCAGCGAAGCTGAAAGAAACTCGAGTCGTCAATGGCGTCTGCTCTATGTAGAACCGCAAGCCGTCTTCGTCCCGTTCAGATGTTTCGCCGACTTCGCGCCTCAAGCGATCTACTGTCTCCGTCGTCTCCATCTCCGGCGCGCATCTCCGATCATGGAGATTTCTCTCTTCCTCGATCGGTTCGGCATTTTCTTCCTAGTTTTTCGTTTTTTTTCTATATCTGTTAGGTTTCATCGTCGTAACTGCGATGTTTCTTTTGCAGATGTTTACACTTAGCTGTGGAAACGAACGGTTGAGGATGGATCAGAGACGTTTGCTGAGCACTTCTGATTCTGGTACAACCTCTAAGCCTAGCTCTGGCGAATCGGAAGCGAAATCTTCCGGTGAGAACGAGAAATCTGGTGGATCCGAGGGTTCAGATGGCGGTGGTTCCGATCAGAAAAGCGACCGCGCGTCTGGGAAACACGCGCGTGGAGCGGTACTTTATTGGCTTATTTGGTTTAAGTTAGATCTCTGGGCTATATGGTGTTTGACTGTGGCATTTTGGTAAATACACAGCCGGTTTCGTGGATGAGCTTCTTCTTGCTGTTTGCTACTGGAGCTGGATTGGTCTACTACTATGATCGGGAAAAGAAACGTCATATCGAAGGTACTCTTCTTATGGTGAGTTTGCTTCTTTTTTTTTTTTGAAGATATCATAAAATGTAATGAGAACTTGATCATGTAAGCTACCAATGTTTGGATTTTGAGACGCATTGAAACTACTGAGGTGTTAAGATTTTAAACGAGCTCTCAATGTGTTGCATCATAGAGTCTATATAGTAATGGAGGTTTAATTGTTAGAAAACCCTCCTAATTGAATGCATGATTTGTAGCCTAATGTGTGCACATGCCTTGGTCCTTGAGTTCAGTTAAACTTACTGATCTGGTTAGTGGCAAGCTTGACATGGTAAAGGAAATGATCACTTCAATCACTCTGTAAATGCTTAGTGATTTCACGTTGACTTGTTGTGAAACCCTTTATCTACTAAAAGCTTGTTGCCTTTTTCTCTGTTTTTAATGTATATATTGACTCGGGTCCTTGTTGTTGCGCCTAGATATAAATACCAATTCTAAAGCGGTCAAGGAGGGACCATCAGCTGGGAAAGCAGCTATTGGAGGACCATTCAGCCTTATAAGAGATGACGGGAAACGTATTACGGAGAAAGACTTGATGGGAAAATGGACAATCTTATACTTTGGGTTCACTCATTGTCCTGATATCTGTCCTGACGAGCTAATTAAGTTAGCTGCTGCCATTGACAAAATAAGTGAGTTTCCTTACTTTAGCTGTGGTCGCTACAGCAGATATAGTTTCTCTAAGGTTCTATCACATTTGCACAGAGGAAAAGTCCGGAATGGATGTGGTGCCGGTGTTTATCTCTGTGGATCCTGAAAGAGATACAGTTCAACAAGTACATGAATATGTCAAAGGTAGTCCATCTTCTTAACTCCGTAAGACACATTCGTTATTCTGAAATGAAAATTCATATAGTTTAAATATTTTGTTGTAGAGTTTCATCCGAAATTGATCGGGCTGACCGGGACCCCTGAAGAAATCAAATCGGTGGCTCGTTCTTACCGGGTTTACTACATGAAGACGGAAGAGGAAGATTCAGACTATCTCGTTGATCACTCTATAGTCATGTAAGTCACACAATTTTTGTGAGGAATTCTTATCATTATCAGAGTCGACATGCGCAGTCACACATGTTGACATGCACAATATATATATATACGACATTCGTGTTATACTTTTGACTGAGTACTGTTTTGTTCTTTTGTTTTGTTTGGGTTGGAGTGTTAATGTAAAGAACATGTGTTGTGTTGTGGGTGAAGGTACTTGATGAGTCCAGAGATGAATTTTGTGAAATTCTACGGGAAGAATCATGACGTTGACTCGTTGACCGACGGTGTTGTAAAAGAGATTCGACAGTACCGGAAGTGAAGAGCTTTCCAAGAACACGTGAAAGGAAGAAAAAAAAATGATTAAAAACTACATAATTCACCATTTTGGATTTTCTTGTTCACCATTAATAAAAATTTCTCAGTACACAAACACGGAGCTTGTGCTTCCTAGATAAAATGGTGCAGCCATCAACATATGGGGCTTTTAAAGCCTTTGATTTGCTTAAATTTTGGATCAATATACATTTTATAGATATTATATTTTGTCGTCATTGTTTATTACAATTTTTAGTGTTGGTAAGATGGGTAATAGCTTTAAGAGCAAACTTCGTGAACAATCGGCATAGATGTTCTCCACTTTGGTGGAGTTGTAAATTGAAGCGTATGAATCATAAAGGCCGTTGAGTAATGAAACCAAACTGTAGATATAGTTCTGTATCTGTTGAAAGTAATACATCAAATATAATAGAAAAGTGAAGAAAGAGACTCAACCACTACGACCTATTCATATATTGCTAGACCTCTTGGGCTACGACAGACCCTGATATGTTTTCCAATTTGTTTGCTTTTGAAACATTGGGACCAAAAAGAACGATGTATTGAAAGAATGATCTCAAATTTTAAACTCAAGCATAGGAAAGTTGTTTTAACGACTCCCTCCTTTTGTCCTTGTAGAGCATAAAAATCGCACGCGGAGACAAGGGACACACCTCACCAAACGTAAATGTATAGAGTTCCTCAAACCGCCAAGGTCGCAGAGGAGACAATGCACACCCATCAAAATCCGTAAAGAGAAGAAAAACTCACTCACCTGAACAGATATGAAGTAGTTTGAATCAGATCAGATGGTGGAAATGCATCACCATACCCATATATACATATGCCACTACATGCCTCGGTATGAAAGAAGGAAAGAATAATGAGGGATCAGAAACTCACTTGAATACTGTTGCTTCGTAAGGGATACTGCAAACGAACAATGAAGACGCAAACAGACATTTAATCACGGCAGTTTTAAGGCTTGCTTCACTTGTGCAAGCTCTGATGGGTGCATCCTACTTATGGCAGAATTGAAGGCATCTCCATGAAGCGTAGAACATGTCTGAAGATTCTCACGCATTGAGTTCTCCAGTGACATTTGGTAAACTGGATCTGAAACTTTGATCTGATTAAGATTGGAAAAGATATTTGGCGTTATAATCAGTTGTTTTCTGGAAGCTAATTCGTTCAAGACAACAGCAAAGGAATGATTAACCTTTACCTGACTTTTCCGCAACTCTTTGCTAGGTGGAGCTTCTTCTCCTTGAGACCTGCCTGAGCTCATTTCACCGCTGGAATTACAAATTGTATGTTTTTTTCAGATAAGATATACTTTTTGTTGCTAACTTCGCTTGGAAACTATATACTTCCACAGGACAAAATATAACCTTGATTCTTCTTCTGTTAGATCTTTATCTCCACCAAGGATTACACTGGTGCATGTACTGTTTCCAGAAACACGATCAGTTATGTAATGTAGATAGATAAACCAAGTTTTTAATATTCGATTGTGCAAGCCTGTACCTTAGTATTTGATCAAGCTTGTCAAGAACTTGAGGCATTCTAAGTGTAAGTATTATGGAAAGAGCCAATCCAAATGTCTTCTTTTGCATGGGAGTCGCATGATCCACCTGCACAAGAGTAGATGTAATAACAACATTAGTCGGAATACACGCTTTGCAACACGCAGAGCAGTTTGGAAACGAGCTATTGTTTGGGATTAGAAAAGGAGGACCATTTAACAAAAGGTTCCCGCAAGCCCATTGTAAATCCAGTCAAAGTTACAGAAAGCTGATTAAACAACCAGTTATCGTTCAAGATAAGTGCTCCACTGACCTTGTCGAGCCAAATGTCGGTGAGGCAAATGAGTACGTTGTCTTCGATTGTGACCCCTGCTTGTTGGAGTAACAACGAGAGAGATGGCTCAGATGTTAACTGGGCCAAGTATGTAGTGTTCATCACCAGAATCCGTGCCAGAATAGCAGCTGAGGACGCTTTAACTGCAGTCTTGGCTGGATCTCGGTCATCTCCTCCACTCAAGCATATAATCACAAGTTTCTGAGATATACCAACAAGCCAACTCCGTTAAATGTTTCAAGGAAGAATATGAATCTTTCATCAATCAAAAGAAAACTAGAAATTTACCTGCAAACAGCTGTTGATGAGAGGAGGCACTTCCACGGGAAAACACTATTCCAGACAAGAGAATATGTTTACATCACTAAGTTGTTATTTGTCCAAACTTTCATACATATATACAATCATGACAAACAATATACATTGTAATGATGCCATACAAGTTCCATCACTAATCAATTTATATGTATACGAGAAGATAAGGGTATGTGAGTAAATATATGCAGCGTAAATACAAACTTAACAGAAGAATAAGTTTCTCATGAAAATTTGTTTCGCAAATTGGGAAAGAGAAAAACTATACGCACCTGAACTAAGATGTCAATCACCGGAAGAATCGAGAGTAACCCCTTATCATTTACATTTCCAACAATAAGATCAAGAATCTTTGCGACACTTGAAGCATGCATATTTAGAAATTCCCCTCCATTTAAAATGATGTACGATTCCATGATACTGACAGCAACCTACATTTGGTTAAGATGTTAGGGAAATTTTTTGGGGGGACATATAGTAAATTAGAATGTCTTCAGGTATGATTGGCAACATGTGTCAATAGATCCGAGCACATAACGCTACGCCCTACGTAATTAATGAATCACAACGTCAACTCCTTGCAAACTTAAAAAGCTAACCTGTAAATGATCAAAACTTCTTTCAATGATCTCCACCATATAGGGAAAGCATGCTAATAGCTGAGGCACCATCATAGGAGCATAGGAAAGTGTCGTCTCCCATAACTGCATATGTTGCGCAATGTCATTTTTGTATAACACATTTGTATCAGCAGAAAATAAAGGTATCCATCTTATGAAGTGGAAACTTACTGCCATGCTATCTTCAAGAAGGTTGAGTGCATCAGGGCTGTTAATGTCAATGCCCTTTTGGAGAATTGGGAGCAGAATGCTATAGCAAATAGGAGACTGATAACCAAGCGCAATCACAAAATTCCGCAGTGCAACAAGAAGCTGAATTTGTAGAAGGCTTTCACCAGAAGATTCCTCCCACACCTGTTCTTAAGTCAAGCACACAGATAATAAGATTTTATTTGCGCACCAAGATAAAAATAAGTCCTTACAGAAAAAAATTGCCACTATACCTTCTGGAAGAATTGGATTAACTTTTGTGCGTACGGAATGACTTCACTAACATGACCAATAAGAACAGAAATCAAGTTCAGAACTTGAACCTGAGAAAAAAGAAAGGATCGTTAGATGGAAAGAGAGAGATCCGTATGCGTCACTGGAGGAAGTAGAATGACAAGAATGGAGTGCTATAATGAATCTGAAGCAGCTACATCATGTACCTTCGAATCAAATTCTTGAACTTCCTCAACCAGTATGAAACATGACTCCCAACAGATTGGAAGAAGATCACGGAAACTTTGCTCCGAAAAATTCGCATCCTCAACGTGTAAGCATAATGACCTACTAGCTGCCAGCTACATAAGTAAACAGACAATCTCAGAGGCAGCTAAAATACCAAAAAAAACAGGGAAGAAAATCCGACCTTAATGCAAGACAGAAAAATAAACGCAACAAAAATGAGATAAGATGAGACTACCTTGACAGCGAGGTCATTATCTTGCAGCAATTTAATCAAAGAACAATACACTTCTCTTTTTGTGTCATCTTTAATCTGAAAGGTTATTATCATCATCCACAAACAATCAGTCAACAAATTTTAATACGAAAGCTATTAACAAAGGCCAACCGGGAACTAATCCTAGTAGCCTCTTGTTACAAAGTTTCCCACAAATTATGCTCTTAGATGATTATTCCTGATTAACACAACTTATTCGGACAAGATAAGTTCTTTTTGTATATTATGCTTTAATCATCGTTCATGCACTGATAAGATGCCTTTTCAACTAAAGCCGAATTGAAATAACATTACCTCTGAAACCCAATGTCCCAATATCATAGCAACTTTTCGGTGGATGATACGCCTATTTGGATGGTCATTTGACAGCTCAAGGGATAGTGCACCATTAAACCTGCAGCCAGATTATCCGATCATTAAGAACGTTATTTACTTGATTAATAAAAATCTCTTATCACACCACACGGCCATGTTTAAAGGAGATGAAAAACGTCTAGACATTAGAAGATCAAGAGCATACCAATCTCTGAAATTAAGATAATTCGAGAGCTCATAGTAGACGTATGCAGTAGCAGCATATGCTGCATCTTTCAGAAGCAGCGCGGGTGTGATTTCAGTAACCGAAGGGGGGCAGTTATTCATTGCCTCCTGAAGGATGGACACAACAATAGGTCCTAGGAGCTGTTCACAATAATGGAGACAGAAAGAATAAGCATCAACTTATATCAATTAGAAGAGTTCGTATCTCTAATTTTATGGTTTAATAGGTTTAGAAGACTTTTCCGAACAGGATGAAGTGCTTAAGACTATCTGGTGCTTACTTGGCTGTAGTTCTCAAACAAAACCATATATAGAGCTTCAGCACAAGGTCTCAATTTCTCAGACCACTGAATCATGTCCTGCTCATGGTGAAAGGACTCAGGGTTCTGGTACCACTCCTCTAGGTCACTTGCTGTAAGAACAAAATACCTGTAGGAATGTTGATGATCAAAGTTTAGAAAACTATTTTCAAGCATCATTCAAATGACCACCATATAGTAGTGATTGTATGGAGGCAGGAATACCGGACAGCATCACAGTTTACACCAAAAAATATTACTTAATGCATGGCATATTTTACAAGTCACAAGTCCCCGACAGTAGCAATCCCTTCGCATCTATTCCATGCACGTCAAGTAATTTATCTTTACTGTTAAAATGTTAAATAGCTGAGTATGTCCATACAATATATTCTTAAAACTCTACGTGAAGAGACTGAGAACAGAGATACATAGATATACGATCATCATGGATTCATGGGTGTATAAGAATCTCTATTTTCATATTACCTTACTAAGAACGCATGAAATAATGAAAAACCAACAGCGATGCGGATTTGTAAGTAAGAGAGAGCCAAATAACTTGGAATCATACATCTTATCGTTGGTTAGGGTGTTACCTTCTTACTAGTATGTTGCACAAAAGAACAATCCTTTCATTGGGTAGAAGTGACGACACTATGCCACTGACTGTGTTTGAAGCATTCTTCTTCCTCTCCTCAAATGTAACTCCATTTTCATTCATAACTCGACCAGTTAGACTAGGCTTATATTCTTTACATTCAAGCACAGATTTCACCATCACCATACACTGAATAAAAAACTCTTCAAACGGCAACGATGCCTGTTCAGGATCTGTTATCTTGTTTAAGCAGAAATCCACTACGACTGGAAGAACACATTTATCTCCAAATGAATAAGGATGTCTGCTTTGAATTACGGCTAACACTTTCATCAGCTTGACACATGCCTTCTTTACAAATTCCCAGAATTTTGGATCTCGATTATGAAAAGATGAATCTGCATGAAGACTCCAAACAAGTTAGCAAAAGCGTATATATGCGGGGTGACAGGTTAAAGAGAAGAAAGGGAGGAAAAACATCCTCGTTAATACAGGATTCTAGGTGCATGTGTCATATGCATGAGAAAAAGAAATAAGAAAGTGTTCAAAGGTTAAAAAACTCACAATATGGAAGAAATGATTGAGCAGCGTTCAAGAGCACAGGAGAGACTTCTTTCACTGGTTTAATCTCCTACGAGAAAAGAGTTAGATGTATATTATATATCTGCACGTAGAGTAAATGTCTGAGAGCAATAGCCAAATTCTATATTCCAAAATGGTTATCCATCTATTAAGGTTACAATCAGCTTAACAATCGGAAGATAGCAGAAGAAATAGGGGGCACCATTGAAAATATACCACTAATTCGTAGAAGGAGAAGTATAGTGTGTCTACCTGTATACTTTTGGCATCGCTTTGAAATCCTGAAATTATGAGTTGTCGCACTATTTTCAAACATAAAAACCACCTCTCACAAGTCAGGAAAAGCTCATCGTGATGCTGCTCAGCATTATTTGAACCATAGCTCTGAGCCATTGTTGAAAAGCCACGTAGAATGGTTTGGACATCAGTTTGCCAAAGGTGCCAACAAAAGTCGAAGATTTGGGACGAGATCTGCCAATAAATAAAATCTGGACCACGTCATTAACTATAACAAAAAAAAATCCACTCTCCGGTCCTACAATAAGTACATGCAAGAGGAGAAAAGAAATTGATAAGGGGATGAAGACAGAGTAGAAGACAGAGTAGAAGACACACCTCAGCGAAGTTTCTCTGATCTGCCGTGAGACGTTTAGTAGACAATTCCTTTAGAGTTCGAAAAAGGATCATAAAGATTCTGTGAGAAGCAAGAACGTCAGCTGAGTGAAGCTGTTGCGCTAGTACCGAAAAGAGGTCAGGCCTGACATTCACGAAGCAAGAAAAAAACAGTTATTTTACTAAGAAAGATACTATCACCACCAGTTAATTTGAGTTATGAAAGAAAATGCTAACCATTCCTTAGGATAGTCAAAGCGGGATATCTTCGATATGAGAACAGCCAGCATTTCCGCTATCTACCATTAAGCAAAAATAAGTGAGATACATTTCCACTAAATGTCGTAGTTGATGCACTCACAAAAAGCAAAACGTTACAACACCTTGTAGTTCTCTTCTCGCAAGTGAGACAACAGCTTCTGCCTCAGATGAATCTTCTCCTCGTTGCTTATACCCCTGTGAAAATCGCCAACAAGAGTGTCAACAACGTCTTAAGTAAATTTACATACAAATCTCACGCCATTTACACATCTAAAAGTCTAAACTAGCCAGCAAGTGTACTGATAAGTAATAGATTCTTCTCCAATCCAAGTTGAAACACTCTGATCTCAACTTGCAATTGATTGCAATTATCAGTAGAGAAGAACTCACGAAGCGTTTCGTCTGCTCTTCCAATAACGGTTGATACTGTTCTTGAAATACACAGACGCCATCAATCTAACGTCCACGTGAGACACCAAATCCTTAGACGCAATCACTTCCTGCAAACCAAAACGAGAGGCAATGCGTAAGTCAAAATCCAGCTAAACCACAAGAGCATTTAGGTTTAGAAGAAAACGAACCATGAGGCAGGAGCAGAATCCAGGCCTGCTCTCCGACTGAGCCAGAGCCGCCTCCGCCGGCCGCCTAACGTTCTCGTCGCCGCTCATAGAGTTCGCTAGCAATGAGTACATAGCCGGTAAATCGGAAGCTGACAACGCCATCAGATCCGTGACCTAATAATCCAAAGGAAGCCTCGAGGATGAACCCTAGGGGTTTGGTTTGAGAATGAAATCGCACGGCGGAGAAAAAGAAGATCGTCTCCGTCCACGTCGGCTTCTTTCTCCGTCTGTCCAACCTCTCTCTCTCTCTCTCTCCCCTCTCAAGCTCTCTGAATCATGTAAACAACAATGCAACAAAGGACAATGAACTTTTTTCTTTTTCATTTTCTTTTTTCACAGTCAAATGAAAATAAATACTTACCGTAGCATTGATCGGATTCCGATCGCCGATCCGGGGACTTTAACTTGGGCCGTTGGTCCAATTTTAAAAGGCCCAATTACTATAGCGCGTGATGTTGGGGGAGCGTGACAAATAACCTTTCGCTTGCTAGAATCTTATTGGTCGAGATACGTGGGAACTCATCATATTTGCCACGTGTAAATCCCCGCCTTAAATTAAAACTGAAACCCACCGGGATTTATTTTCCAAATAATATAAAACAACCCCAATACCTTTGTAGTGATTAATTTTCCCCCACTAACTTCTTAACATAATTTAAGAATTGTGTGCTCTTTTGTAACATTTAAAATTAATGGGCACATTCTAAAATCAATTAATAATATTAAGGGCATGCTTAAAATACGCAAATGCTTCTTTCAACCCAGAGAACCTATTTAAGGAAATATCCTCTCTCGAATTTTCTCGAAACGTAGAGCTCTGTGAATAATATACACCGTTCCTAACAAGAAGAAGAAGAACCAGAAGATAAAGAGAGAAGAAGATTCGCAGGCTATTCTAAAAGGATGGTGAGAACGCAGTTGGTGGTATCTGTTGTGCTTGTCTCGACATTGTTGTTGTTGAATGCAGAAGCGAAAACCGTTGATCCCTACAAGGTAAAATCACGATTCTTTCCGATTATAATTGCATATTTGGATGAATTTTTCTGGAGTGCTTCTATAGAAAGGAAAGACTTTGATTTGGTTAGGTTTTGCTCAGAGGTTTCATACTTTTAATGTGACTTTTCAGGTTCTGGGAGTATCTCGAGATGCAAAGCCGCGTGAAATCCAGAAAGCTTTCCACAAGTGAGTACCCTTCTAATCAAATTATCAAGATCTCAAATTCTTTGTGAACTCATTTAGATTGTTATTTACTTTTTTTTTGTAGGCAATCTCTGAAATATCACCCAGATAAAAACAAAAACAAGGGTGCTCAGGAGAAGTTTGCAGAGATTAATAATGGTAAGTATCTATTTTATTTAAGCACTGTTGATAATCTCTTAGTACTTTAAAAAGACTGTTCTTGCTTTGTAGCCATGGTTTAGTGGTTTAAAAACTGAATGTGTGATGATCTGATATATATATGTGCAACAGCTTATGAGATCTTGTCTGATGAAGAGAAGAGGAAGAACTATGATCTTTATGGGGATGAAAAGGGGCAGCCTGGGTTTGGATCAGGCTTCCCCGGAGGTAATGGCGGCGGGTATTCATACTCTTCAGGTGGTGGACAGGGTGGTGGTGGTTTCAATTTTGGAGGACCGGGTGGGTGGCAGAATATGGGCGGTGGTGGTGGCGGTGGGGGCGGTTCCAAATCGTTTTCCTTCTCATTTGGCGGTGGTGGCGGCGGTCCTAGTGCTAGTGGAAGCTCCTTCGGTTTTGGGATGGATGATATCTTTAACATGTTTGGCGGTGGTGGTGGTGCTAAAGGAAGTGATCAGTTTGGTGGATTTGGTGGGTTTGGTGGCGGGTCATCTAAGGCTGAATCTCGGTCAAAGAGAGGTTCGGTGGCAACTATTAAAACCGTATCATCTCAGGTTTATAAGAAGGAAGTTGTGGACCAAGGGATGACTTGGCTTTTGCTGTCTTATCTTCCTTCTCAAAGAGGAACCCAGTACCATGAATCGGTCATAGAGGAAGTTGCTGAGTCATTGCAAGGAGCGTTAAAGGTAAAAACGTGTGCTTGTTGAGCTTAGTTTAGTTAATTTTAGTTGTGAACCTTGTTGATTGATCTTCATGTTTTGTTGTTTGGTTGCTTTCAGGTTGGGCGTATAAACTGTGAAACAGAATCCTCTCTTTGCAAACAACTTGGCGTAGTTCCTCGTAGGGCTCCAAGGCTGTTTGTTTATTCATACACATCAAGTGGTAAAGCTACCTTAGCGGAATATACTGAGGAGCTTGTTGCAAAGAAAGTGAAAAGCTTCTGCCAGGAACATCTACCGAGATTCTCGAAAAGGGTCGACCTGAATACCTTCGATGTCTCTGCTGTTAGCTCACAAGGGATTCCGAAAGTTATGCTTTTGTCAACAAAGAAAGACACTCCTGTCATCTGGCGTGTTCTAAGTGGCTTGTACAATGGACGCTTTGTCTTCTATAACACAGAGGTACGTTACATTTTTTGGCTTTGAATCTCCTGGTCCTAACCTGGTTCACATTTCCAAACATAGTCTTTTCATGATCTTGTAGGTTCATGATGCTTCTGATCCGAAGGTTAAGAACCTAGGGGTTGACGCATTTCCAGCGATAGTTGGCTGGTTATCTAATGGGGAGAAGCAAGTCTTGAAGACAGGGATCACTGTGAAAAATCTGAAATCAGCTGTCCAGGAGATTGGTAAATTGCTAGAAGCATTTGAGAAGAAGAACAAAAAGTTCTCTTCTAGTAGTCAGCCTGGCCAAGCAAAGAGCGAGTCCGTAGAAAAGATACATCTTCTCTCGAGAACAAATCTCGATTCCATTTGTGGAGAGAAGGTTCCTGTTTGTATCATTGGTGCTTTCAGATCCTCACAGGGTAAAGAGAAGCTGCAGTCAATATTATCTAAGGTAAGCAATTGCTCCATAAACAGACCTTTTTGGTTCTTTGACATGATTGATTAATAGTTCTCTTGGCTCTGCTCTTTGTTCAGGTGTCACAGAAGTCTTTGTCTAGACGACAAGCTTCAGGAACAGGCTCTCAGGACACGGTTTCATATTCCCTTGTAGACGCGGCAAAACAATCTTCGTTCTTGAGCTCATTTGACAAATCAGAGTTCAAAACATCTGACAAGGTTCTAATAGCATACAAGCCTAAACGAGGTAAGTTTGCTACGTTTAAAGGCGACATGACGATGGAAGAAGCTGAGAAATTCGTAGCGGCTGTTCTGAACGGAGACATACAGTTCTCAAAGACAAGACAGAAACCTCAGATTAAATGAAAAGTTTTGTTTCTTAAGGGAATCCTTTATCTTTTCTCGAGTCCTGTGGAGGTTCTTGTAATTGGAGAGGGGAAAGTATGTGTGTTGTCTTGAGAGACGTGAGTGAAATAGTTTTATAGGAATAGAGGTTACATAAACATGGAACTGAGGTTAACTTTGTAATTATTATGAATGTAAACACTCTGGAGCATAATGCTTTAGAAGAGTATAATGATGGTTGGTTCTAAGTGAAGAAGTACGTTAAACTCTTGAGATCAGTTCATCAGAGGACCAAATTTTTATCAACCCTTCCAGACCTCCGATTCCGAAAACCGGAGAAAAAATTTAATTAAAACCGGCGAACCAGTCTTTCCTTACTAAACCGGTAATCTTTTGGTTCAAGTTAAAAATCAAAACCCTCTGGCCGAGTCAGAGGGTGTGTGTTTTATCAGCAAAAGAAAAACCCTGATTCTTCTTCTTCACATTGTCGCGACTTCTGGTGTTCTCTTCTCATCTTCCTCGCGAATCCGATTTGCAGTTAGTCGTTACAGTTCTCATCTCCTAGACTTTGTTAATTTCAGGTTATTACCATCACCTTAGAAAGCTGGTTTCTCGTTGCTCGATTTCTTTTTTCCTTCAGTAGGTTCCAGAATTTGTCTCAGTTGAACACTTACAGTTCCATGAATAGATTAGGGTTTAACTCACTTGTTTCAGCGTAGCTTGAGATTATGTTCACTAGATCGACTCATGAACTGACAATGCTATGTTGTTCCACACTTACAACTCCATGAATCCATTAAGGTTCAAGCACAGTTTGAGATTGTGTCGTATTGTCAATGCTATGTTTTTAAGACCGTAATATTTGATTAAAAATGGTTTTCATTCTGATATAATCTTATTTGTGGGTTTAGATTAAACAATCTTTAAGGCAATTGTAAGATTAAATCAATGGATTATGTCATTTTTGTAATATTAGAGGATGTATAAACCGTTTTGGAACGTTGTTAATTTGTTGCAGATGGTTATATGCCTGTTGCCGCTGAGCATCATATATTAGTAGATAGGCCATCTTAGACATCATGGGAATCCAAAATCTTTTATGGCAAGTGACGAAGAAAGCATTCACTGGAGGTATCATAGGGGTTACTATTTCAGATAGATGTTGTAGCGTTGTTCCGGTGAGAGGAGATTCCATGTCCCCGACATTCAATCCCCAGCGAAATTCTTATTTAGGTTAGTGTATGTGAGAAGAAAATGCTCCGAAATTAATTTTGTTTGATCCATACTTCCTTCTTATAGATGTTTAATTGTTGTGCAGATGATTATGTTTTGGTAGAGAAATTTTGCCTTCAGGATTACAAGTTTGCGCGTGGTGATGTTGTAGTGTTCAGGTATGTTCCCTCTAACTAATGCCAAGCCACTTTTGAGTTGTCCTTTAAAAAGAGATGATAAACTATATAATGAGTGTATTGATTAGTATATGTTGGTCTCTTTGTCATGTCTTTTATTGGACACTTACAGCATTGGCAACTGTTATTAAAAAATTAGTTCACTAGAGCCTTACAAAAAGCTGTACCTTTTAAATATGTTGGCCATGGAATCAAACTCTTTGGATTCAATTTTTTTTTTCTCTTGCTTCCAAAGCTCCGTTTTTTTTTCTGGTTCGTTTAGGTCTCAAATAAGTTTCATAATGTTCCTCCGACATTGTGATATATTTTGAATTACATAACTGAGGTTCTGACAATGGGATATTTTATATTTGTGACAGCTCTCCAACTCATTTCAGGGATAGATACATAAAGAGGATAGTGGGGCTGCCTGGGGAATGGATAAGTAGTTCACGGGATGTGATCAGAGTCCCAGAAGGACACTGTTGGGTAGAAGGAGATAACAAAGCTTCCAGCTTGGACTCCAGAACCTTTGGTCCTGTAAGTCCTCTGCTTCTTGACATATCTTCTTCAAAGAATTAGGTGGTACTCTTCAAGGCTTGTCCCTTATGATTGATGTGTATAAACTTGTTAATGCAGATTCCTTTGGGTTTAATTAGAGGACGGGTGACTGGTGTGGTGTGGCCTCCTCAAAGGGTAAGCAAGATTAGTTGATAAAGAGAAGGAGAAGAAAGGAAGAGAAGGTAAAGTTTCTTCCTCCTCCATACGAATATTCCCTTCCTCAAAGATTCTTTATCGTGGAATCTGCTTTACACCAAAAGAATGATGATTTTATCAGAAAGATTGAAAGTTCGATTTTTTTTTGTTTCCCATTTTTTCACAATTTGTAGAACTGCATGCTCGCGCTTTTTATGGTGTGTGCATTTTATATAATCAAATGGGTCTCTATTCATCTCCATGTTCCTCAAGATTCTCTATGGAAACTCTAAAATTCGCATTTGTTTTCTTCAGAAATCATATTTATAACCCCTTTTCTCAAACTGGAATTAAAGGTCACGTCTCAGTGATAGCATATTCACATTATTTTGTATTGGATGTGATACAAAGGTCTCTTAGTTCTAGCTCACACTTACTTTGATTATGGTTAGCTATGGTTATCTAGCACAATTTTGTTTATTGAACCGGTTCACTTGCCGGTTCAAAATTAATTGAACTTAATCCACTACTCATATAACCCGTGGGGGATGGAGAGATAAGTAACAAGTGTCATTTCATTAATTTTTATTTCCTTGGAGAGAAAGGGCCATGGGCCGTAGCCCTTGCTATTTAATCAAAAAAATAAAAAAAAAATATTATAAATGCATGAGAAAAAAATTCGAAACATTTCTCTCTGGGCGTTTCTCCTTCGGGTAAGATCAGTTTTTGGCTGTTCCAATTTCTTCTCTTCTTTTTCCTTTTCGTCCTCGATTTTCCTCTGGCAGTAAGATTTTTTTCTCATCGTCTGGGGATGAAAATTCCTGGGAGATCAATTTCATTTTCCGTTTCTCTCTCTCCTACTTTTTTTTTTTTTGTCACTAGGCGTCTTGCGAAGTACGCAAGTTTCTAGTAGAACTTTTTGATCGGAAACTTTTTATTTTATTTCTCGAGATTAACGCGCTTGATATTTGATTGTGTTCTACGCGTTTGTTGTAGTGTTGTTTCGTTTGGTTTTGTTCAATCGACGCTCCTTAGTTTTTATTGACGGACGGAGAATTGAGATCTATTTGTGTGTTCAGACAGGTGGATTTGTTTGGAGATGGGAAGACTATTCGTGATCGACCTCCAAGGAGAAACTTACAGCTGCAAACATTGCCACACTCCTTTCGCACTTACCGATGATCTCATCTCCAAGGTTTTGTTACTCATTTCTTTTGAATGCTGTGCAATCCCAGAATTGATTCCATTGTTACGTTTTGTTCTAACTCTGTTTGAAACACACACACACACACACACGTTTTCGTTGTTGATCCTTCCTTCTCTCGAATTGACCATTGAGATGAGATGATTGAACGAACACACACACACACACACACCCTCTCATTTTCGGAAACAACTTTGGAACAATTCTTGTTGGATTGGTGATATTTGAGTGTTTCAATTTGAACAGACAGCTACCTGATTTTAAATGTTTCATGATCTGATTGTGTGTTTTTTGCAGTCGTTTCACTGCAAGCATGGAAGGGCTTATCTTTTCGAAAACGTGTGAGTTGCTTACTACTTTGAAGTGGAATCTGATGATATCATACCATTGAATCCTGTTGACAAAGGCTCTTTTATTCTATTAGCAACTCTTTTTATTTTTTGTATGTCATTAGTGTCAATGTGACTGTTGGAGAGATGGAGCATCGCATCATGATGACTGGCTGGCACACTGTAGCTGACATCTTCTGCGTTTGCTGTGGCTCTCTCGTTGGATGGAAATACGTACAAAATACTCAGCACTACTCATTTTTCGAAACAACTTTCTTTATGATTCGTTCTCTCGTTTTTTTCTTCACACAGGAGATTGCATACGAAAAGTCTCAGAAGTACAAAGAAGGAAAATTCATCATTGAAAGGTTTTTGATCTTTCAACATTTGACTTCTTAATATCTCTCAATACTCCAAACAAAAAGACCATCACAAAGCTTACGTTGGAAGTGGTGTGATCAATGGTGAGCAGGTTTAAAGTGCTTGGACCCGATGGAGGGGGATACGACATGAACGAGGACGAGCCCATGATTGGAAGTGACGAAGAATAAAACGGGCCTTCCCCTTTTCTTTTTACAAGAGCCCTGTAGTGTTGTTATTGGAGATATTTCGCAAGTGGTCAATGCAAAATACTCCACAATTTTTTTTTCCGGGTAAGCATAAGTAACAAACCAAATATTTATAAACTTAATAAATATAGCTATGTTTTATAATTTTAATGAGTATCAAAATCGTTTTAGAATTTGTTTTGAACGAACTAATCTCCAATTCTGACACTAACTTTAGGATATGGATTGCTTCTACTTACATGCCTCTTGTAACAAAATCTATATATGAATTTCCTTGCGAAAATATAAGAATTTACTCTGGACTCCTTACTGAAAGCGACACATTAACTTAGTGATGACAACTGCGAGCTACAAAACATGGTTTTATGTTGTTAAAATGGAAGGCTAATCAAACGATGAAGAGTTTTTTTTAAGCTATGTTTCCTAGTTTGTCGTGAAGATTCGCTGCCAGGCCTCCACACCTGGCTTTCAACGTCATACTCGTATCTAGTCTAGTGCAGGATACAAAATGTATCGTACCACAATTATTTTTAACACCTGAAGAAGACAAGTAGCGTTTTCGTAATTAAATATCATGTTCATGGGCAAAGACTGCAACAACGTGTCCCGTGAGATCCTCTTTGCGTTTTGAACCCGATGCTTCGTGTTCTGTTCAAACTTTTCAAAACCATACTCAATTAAATTAAATACAAATAGGAGAAAAAAAACAAGAGAGATGGTACGAATAAGACCTGTCTGGTTTGAAATTGGAATTTTTAAAATTATAACCAAATAATAAATTAAAAATAAAATAAAAAAATCCTCGGGACGAACATCTTCCCCACCTTCTTCTTCTTCAACTCAAAAACTTCCATCTTTCTCTCTAGATCAAATTTAAAAAAAAACGTTTGTGGGTTCTGATCATATGTTCTTTATAGTTGGTTGATATGATTCTCATTGGTTGAAGTTCTAGGCTTCTACCTTTCTCGAGGGTCCCATTAGTGTGATTTCCTCAGATCTGATTGGTCCGATTCTATTTTTTAATTTTGTTTTGGAGTTTTTTTCTAGTTGCTGTGTAAGTTCGGACACGAGACACAGAAACCTTCAATCAAAAAATGTTGACACACGACAGAGATGAAGAACTCTCTATGTTCCTTGAGATGCGTCGACGCGACAAAGAACGTAGGGGAGAATCTCTTTTAACAGGTTCGTCTTATATGTAAAACTTATATAACAATTTGTATATATACATATATGTCTCAGCAAATGGTATTTAAACTGTGTTTTGCCTCTGTTAGGATCTGATAGTACTAGTATCAACGGAGCGCTGACGACTGCGCTCTCTGGTGTCTCTGAAATGGTGTCGTCTCAACGTTATCCTCTCCGGAGAACGGCAGCAGAGAACTTCTTGTACTCAGAGAATGAGAAATCCGATTACGATTGGTAATGTTTCCATTTTTATAAAACAAAAAAAAAAATATCGATCTTGTAATCATCGAATGTCTTGTCTTGTCTGATAAATCTTATCATTTTTGTTGTTGGTCTTGCCTCTTCTTCAGGCTGCTTACGCCTCCTGGAACGCCGCAGTTTGAGAAAGAGTCACATAGGAGCGTAATGGAACAGAGTGATGCTCCCAGTTCTCGCCCCACGAATCTTAAATCTCGGGTACGAAACTTGTCGAGACACTAGTGATTCATGTTTCTTTATAATGTCTCTGGTCTAAGCACTGATTAAACTTCTTGTTTTGGTTCTGCAGCTAGGGAACTACCGTGAAGATATCGTCTCAGGGAACAATAACAAGTCCCTAATGTCATCGTCGTCCTCTGTAGCTGGACTCAGAAGACCGTCTTCATCAGGTAGCTCAAGGTCGACGAGCAGACCTTCTACACCAACTAGAAGGTCTACAACCCCAACCACCTCCACAACAAGGCCTGTGACAACCACTAGAGCTTCAAACTCTAGATCGTCAACACCCACCTCACGTGCAACATTAACTGCTGCACGTGCTACTACCTCCACAGCAGCTCCACGCACCACAACATCTAGATCAGCTACTCCAACTCGGACTAAGACTCAGCCTTCTTCCGCACCTTCTAAAAAACCTTTATCAAGGCCGGCAACGCCAACCCGCAGGTCTCCAACCCCGACCGGTCCATTAATAGTTTCGAGTAAAGCTCCGTCACGAGGGACTTCTCCAACTCCAACAGTGAAGTCATCGAAGTCTTGGAAGCCGCGGGAGATGCCTGGTTTCTCTTTAGAAGCCCCACCGAATCTGAGGACATCTGTATCAGATAGACCAGTCTCAGCTACAAGAGGCAGACCTGGAGTGGCCTCAGCACCAGGCTCAAGATCTTCTTCCATAGAACGTGGCAACGGCGCCATCAGTAATGGCGCCGGACACGCAAGAAGACAATCTTGCTCCCCGTCGAGAGGCCGGGCTCCTGTAGGGAACACCAACGGGAGCCTGCCAGGTGCACGTGGGCGAGGAAAGGCCAACAACGGCGATAGCCCAGTGGCTATGGGTAATAAAATGGTCGAGCGAGTGGTGAACATGAGGAAACTAGGTCCACCACGGCTAACAGAAAGCGGCGGTCGAGGAACCTCGAAATCTAGCTCTGCTTTTAACAGCCTTGGCTATGGGAGAAACCTCTCCAAGAGCTCCATCGATATGGCCTTGAGACATATGGTACGATCACTCTTTAGTCTTTACAATACTATCTCTTTTCATTTTAGTTGATGTTTAAGATTTTTGCACAATGATTAAAAAAATACATTTTATCTTGGTTATAAAAATAGTATTAAATTAAACTAGTTCAACCAATAAAAAATAATGCAGTATTTCGTAATTTCACTTTACATTAAATTTTATCTAAAATACTAAGAACACATTTATCATGCAAAAAATTTTTAATTTAAATACCAAAAAAAATAAAAGAGGGAGTATTTGTTTTCTTCTTTTAGAGTAGCATTGGGCGTGTGTTTGTTAATAACAACGTTACCTGTCGGCTTTTTACGTGTGTAGGATATAAGACGAGGCATGACAGGGAATCTCCGACCGCTTGTCACGAAAGTTCCGGCATCATCAATGTACAGCGTGCGAAGCCGGTCGAATAGTGTCACCAACTCTCCGATGGCTACGAGCAGCACTGTCAGCTCATCCGAACCGAACTTTGACAACATCAACATTTTGTGCTTAGATGGGAACGATGCCGAAAACGATGATCTTCTTAGCGAGAGAAGCTTTTCTTCTCCGCGAGACCAGTTCCCCAAGTTCACATCTTGATTTATAATTACAATATAAATCATATGTTTTTGTTTACTATACTTAAACAACGTGTTTGTAATCGATCATCCCTAAAGTCTATGAAACTCAGGTATCAAATGTGTTTTGTTCTTCATAAATGTTTCCTCACAATGCAAACAGAGATAGAGATAATCTAATAAATGACTAGCAAACTCGGTTTGCTCTTCTAAGTTTTCATAGGTGAAGTTGGGAGATAACATGTACAATTTCCGTCGATTGGAGTCATACCTTTTCAGCATGTTTATGAATAACAGGAGCAGGACGTCGTTTTTTAATGGTTTAGCTTAGTCTCCTACAAGAACCAGTCTAACCAGCAATCACAAAGCATTGTCTGAACATTGAAAAGAAGCGAGATGATTAAGATCACATTATCACATCTAAAAAATTTGATATACTGGCTCAAGGGGTCTACAATATCTAAAGAGTCTTGCTTCAGTAACCGGTGGCTTGTCAGTAATCTTGGTGTCTCTTGATGTTTCAGAAACAAAGTTGTCTGGTGGTGAAATCTCCGGTGCTTTGAGCAACTGCATTTCAATGTACTTTCAGATGCAAGAGGGCCGGTCCTGAGATTTTGGGGGTCTTAGGCGATATTTGTAAAGATTTCATTGAAAAAAAAATTTTTAATAAATTTGGGAACCTATGTTTATGTAATTTTTTTTCAAAAAATTTGGGAACCTATGTTTATGTAATTTTTTTCAAAAAATTTAGAGGTCCTAGGCAAATGTTTCATCCGGCTTTGTCCAGGACCGGCATACAAGGAAAACTTATTCAAAAGAAGCATCATTTAGTCTCCTCTCAGATATGAATCAACAAAAATGGAAAAGATAGATGCTTCAAGTTGTCAAAGAACTTGATATCATCAGAAGAGAGTAACTTAAAACAGTTGAAGAACAACTCTCTATCTATGTGTGGTGCTTATATAGTAGGAAAGTTAACTAACAATAGTTTAAAACGAATCACCAAAGATGCCATTCAGTTTAGTTGTCTCGTTACCTGACATGCAGTATATTCCTATGTCGCAAAGGACAACTGTGTTCAAAATAATAATTGGCATGATTTTGCAACATTCCCTCGACTTTGAATAATTGAAACTTATTAAAATAATACATCAACTATCGACAATAATACTGTACGTCAAAAATGAAGAAGATTAAGTATTTGGAAAAAAGATTTTATGCACCTTAACTATGCTTTCGATTGTCAATGTCAACAGATGCTTCCATGACTTGACATGTTGTGTGGATGAAAATGTAGGTGATACTTATTCAAACCTTTTTTTTCTAGGTTTAATTTTCAATTTAATTTACTTTATTATAATGGATTTTGATTAGACAAAATATTTTTTTTTAAGAAACCCAACGACTTGATCTGTTAGGAAAGTGCCTCACACATCTAATATCTAGAACTCACTTTTAGCCTTTAAGGTGCCTTCTTAGTCATGAGTAACGAAATTGTTAATTCAAGATAGCTAGTGTTTTTATTTATCAATCAAAAGACTCAAAACCAAACTCAAACCGAGTTATTCTGACCATTGTTTGTTGTGGAAATAATCAAAGGGATGATGGAAGAAAAGTCGTCAAAAGATATGTGTCTTTTTTTAAATATTAGCAAAAATAAAGTGTTGGAGAATCATGATCGCTTATCTAAGGTTATGGTCCCCCATTAATTTAGTTATATAACGAAAGTAATAATTAATTAATACTTCTTCCGTTTCGAATTAAATGTCGTTTTAGAGCCAAATTTTTATTTCAAAATTAGAGTCGTTTTATGATTTAAATGCAAAATTTATTAATTTTTTATTTTAATTTATTTTTCTATTGGTTGAAATCTGGTTATATTTATTGGTAATGATGTTTTTATTTAGTAAATAAATAAACTTAAATGTTTTATTATTCTGTGTGTCGAATTCTAGAAGTACTCATTGATATATATCGTAGTCTAACGTAGACTTCATCGTTCTCTGGCGGCTTAACAACTTTTCAAAAGACAACAGCTTCAACACCAAGCACCAAAGCTTCTCACAGACAAATTATAAGACAGCAAACAAAACACGTTCTTCACAAACTGGTTTCCTCCAAAAATGGAAAGTGAAATAGCTAGAAAAGTCACGGCGATGATTGATCACCGGCGGTTAAACCGCTCCGGATCATCACTATTCACAGCCTTTGCTGCCTCAGTAATAGCTCTGATCGTTTTCACGGTCGTCATCGTCTCTAACTTATCGGTGAGAGATATCTCGGAGGTGGTGAAGATAGAGATCAAGACCGTTGTTCCTTACTTACCTCTGAGATCAGAGAGAGAGCTAAGCGCTGGCAAGAACAACTACACGATCAAGCAGATTACCACAGTTAAAGAGAATAACAATCTCGAGATTCTCGAGACTTTTGGAGGCAAAGGCGTGTCGGAGAAGTTTCAGCAAAGAGCAACAGAGTTTTTGAGAGATGATTGTGAAGTCAGTTTCATGATGACGTGGATCTCCCCTGTTGATAAGTTCGGTAAGAGAGATGTTTTGTCTGTGGAAAGCGTGTTTAAATCACATCCTCGTGGTTGTTTAATCATTTTATCATCGACGATGGATTCTCCACAAGGGTTTAGAGTCTTGAAACCGTTTCTTGATCGCGGTTACAGAGTTACTGCGGTAACTCCTGATTTACCTTTCTTGCTCAAGGACACAGCGGGAGAGTCGTGGCTTGAGGAGATTAAGACAGGGAAGAGAGATCCCGGGAAGATCTCTTTAGCTCAGAACCTCTCAAACCTCATGAGACTCGCGTACTTGTTCAAGTTCGGGGGCGTTTATTTGGACACCGACATGATAGTGCTGAAAAGTTTTAAGCCTCTGAGGAACGTGATCGGTGCGCAGACTCTCGAACCGGTTTCGAGAAACTGGACGAGGCTGAACAACGCGGTTTTGGTCTTCGACAAGAACCATCCTCTCTTGAGGAAATGTATCGAAGAGTTTGCGTTGACTTTCAACGGGAACGTTTGGGGTCATAACGGACCGTATCTTGTTTCTAGAGTTGCACGAGCTGTTGAAGGAACGGTTGGTTATAACTTCACTGTCATGACGCCTCCTGCGTTTTATTCGGTTAATTGGATTGAAATTGGGAAGCTCTTCAAGGTTCCGAGAACCGAGAAGGATAGGAAGAGAGTGGAAGTCAAGGTTCTTGAGATGCAGAGGAGAAGCTACGGGTTGCATTTGTGGAATAAGTTTAGTAGTAAATTTGAAATTGAGAAAGGTAGTGCCATGGATAAAATCGTTTCGGATCATTGTGTGATCTGTGAGAAAGTCTCTGTATCATAATACTTTGTAAGTTTATTACCATTGTAGAATAGCTTTTAGACTGTAATTAACAATGAAAACCTTATTGATCATTTTTCCGATTGAAATAAACTTCGACCAACTCTAATTAATCATTCTCCAGGTCTACACCATACAAAATGTATTTTTCTCAACCGAATTTCAATTGAAGAATTGAGGTTGACGTTACAATCGTGGAATTATTATTTTCAGTGTTCAAAAAGGAATAGTCACTGACGATGACTTAAGGCATATCGTTAGGCGCTAAGCTAGCAACTGACTACTGTATAAAAATTTAGATTATCAGCTGGACAGATGTTTAGATTCTATAAATAATATGATATATTATAATAGTTTACAAATAATAAATTTTTATTTTATAAAATTTTATGATATAGTATTAGTTATTATAATTGAAATTTTATATTTATAAAATATTATATTTTTAGATAGTTAAAACCGTAACAACCAAATTTTTTGGAGGGTTTATTATATAGACGCGCTAAGAGACTCGCTAAAGGCTAAAACGTTTTTTCAGAATACTTGCACATCTTATTCAACGTTTGGCGTTTTGCGTTTGGAATGAAATAACAATTGGGCCAGGCCCATATATAGTCAGCGTCATCAGTTACAATTACATTTCTTCCCTCAGCCCAATTGACATAACCGGCTCGAGCTGAATCGTAGATCAGACCGGAAAGTGATAATGGTTTCCGACGGAAGCGAGCGCCTGAAGCTCAACGTCGGCGGCGAAATCTTCGAAACCACGGCATCCACCATTCAATCAACCTGCCCAGACTCTCTCCTTGCTGCTCTCTCAACACCAACCTCTCACGGATCGAACCCCGTCTTCATCGATCGCGACCCGGAGCTTTTCTCCGTCATCCTCAACCTCCTCCGAACCGGACGTCTCCCAGCTAACTCCTCCTCCGTCTTCTCCAAGCAAGAGCTACTCGATGAAGCTCTTTATTACGGCGTCGAGTCACTCCTCCGGTCGGCGATGCTGCCTCCGCCGCTGCTTGGTTTCGACGCTTCTCTAGCTTCCACCATCACGCCGGCGACCGACGGAGTTCCGTCAGCTTTCACCGCAACCGCCGGAGACGCTTCTTTATGGATCGCGCACGGCGGACAGATCTCCGTCTACGATTGGAGCCTCTCCCACGCCGTAACCGTCCGCACGCATCTCAGTGACGTCACGTCGATCTGCCGCGTGTGGGACGAGGCGGCGGCGATCGGATCCGGATCCGCGTCGGGGCTTCACTTCTACGATCTCTCGAGCGGACGTTACGTCGGATCCACGCACTGGACTGATCCGGAAGATCCGAGGATCCACAAGGCGCGAGTCGCCGCCGTCGCGGATTCTCCCGGCGGAGTGTTCGCATCGTTTGATTGCTTGCATAGAGAGAACAGCGTTCTCCAGATCGATAAATCCACTCTCCAAGTCGCCGCCGTCATCGGCCAGCAATCCGGAAGCTCAGCTAAAACCGCCGTACCGGAGAAGCTCCGGTGGATCCCTGATAACGGTCTTTTAGTCGGATCCGCCGTTCACCGAGGAGTGTTCGGATGCTCCGGGTACATCCGGATCTGGGACCCGAGATCCAGGGCCATTGTGTGGGAGACAAGCGAGCCAGGCTCGGGACGAAGCAGCAGGTTCGGAGACGCGTTAGCTGACGTGGACGTGGACGTTGAAGAGTCAACTCTCTTCAAGGTGTGTTCTAAGTCAGGTGATCTCGGAATGGCAGACCTTCGTAAATTAGGCGAAGATCCGTGGGTATACGTGTCAGATGATAATCCTGGCGCGTGGAGTGCAGACGACGGAGAGAGAAGCGGCGGTTACAGCGTCGTGCATTGTTATAGAAAGCAAGTGTTGGCCGCGAGAGGTGGGGCGTTGGAGGTGTGGTCGAGTGTTGAGGGGAAGACGAGTGGTGGTCTGATTCGTAGAAGGAACTTTGTAGACAAGGAAGAAGACTCGAAGAGAGGGATGGTTTCTAAAGTTGAAGCAGGAGGTGATAGGTTGTTTGTTTCTCGGGAATATATGGAAGGTGTTGAGGTCTGGGAGAGTTCTAACTCCTCGAGTATGATAGAAATGTGATCAAGCGGCTCTGTAGTGTCATATTCTCTTACCTTTTCAGGAAAATGTTTTGTTTCTTGGGAGAACAGTTGAACATACTGTAATGAAGAACAGGAAGATTCAAACTTCACTGTTGTCACATTCACCAGGATTCACAGAGTTTTTCTCATTGTAAGGTTATGGTTGTAGTTGATAACTGATAAGAAACTAGGTTAGGTTCTAGTTGAGTGGGAAAATCAAGTTCGAAAACAATAAAGTGAAATGCAGGCTCTGCTGTGGATAAAGGTCTACTCATAGTCATAGAAGCCCTTTGTGGTGGATTTGATAGAAAGAAAAGAAAACATCTTCATCAATTCATTGTATTTAATTGATCTATATCTCCATGATTATTACGTTAGACTTCAAAAGTCAATATTATGTTAGCATAATGAATTTATGATCATATGCATATCTTTGTCTTGAAAGCAAAGCTTCTGTTGTAGAGAGGTACTACGTAGAGCTAAAGTTCAACTACTCTTTTTGTCTTTCTCAACCTACTCAACCTAATGCTCTCTTTACTCATGAAATGTTTTACCTTTTTGAACAAGACAGAGAATCTTCCTTTATGTCTTTGCTTTCTTGTCAGTGTAATAAAACCTTTTGTTGCAACTTCGGTATTCCAGTTTCACACAAGGTCGTCTTGAGCGGAGAGCAACATACATTTTATTTTATTTTTAAATGTAAGCGTTTCTTTGGATTCTTTAGATACAACTGTATTGATAGGTTTTGTTCATGGTAGGTCAGGTTTTATGGACCTACAATTTCTGAAACGCTTAAGATTTGTTATGATGAAAATAATTTGTGTTTTCCTTTTTGTTGAATAAATCCTTCTTTTAAGAAATTTATTGGAATTTTCCTCTTGTTTTTTTCTTAACAAGGATTATTATTAGTGGGGTAAAAAAAAACAAGAAAACCAAGTGGGGATTTTCCATGAGCTTTCTTGTCTTTGGTTCTTTGATGTGGGCTCCTCTTTTTAATTTTAAACCTGGTTTCTCTCTTATGCTACACAATGGAAGTTTTTTTTTTTTTTTTTGAAAAAACACAATGGAAGTTCTAACATTAAACAACTTAGTGTTTATACCAAAGAACACACATACGAATTGTGTAATTTTCTATTTCCCCAGCAAACTTGATCCATGATTTGCAATGGATTTTTTCCTTGTTTTTTTGGTTAAAAGGTTTCAAAATGAGTGTTGAAAAGAGGTCAATAACCTCGTAATTTTTTGTGAACTGAAAAGTAGTTTAAAATACTCCTACACAATGCTCAATTCACAATTCTCAACTCTTTTAACATTTCACCAGAGGAAAAGGAGAGTAGGAGTTCCATTTGATCCGAATCCTAACCGGTCAAATCAAGAAGACCACGTCGAGACAGAGTTTGATCTGGACAGTGAAAAAGAAGAGTTCAAGAACTCAATGCAGTCTTCAATAGCTTCTGCTCTGTGAGACTCCGACTCAGCTAGAGACTTGGACCTCTTCATATAAATAGACGATGAAGAAGAAGATGAAGACAGCAACAATGATGACGTATTGTCGGTCGTACTCTTCCCGGAGGACATAGAACGCAGCGTTTTGGCGACTCTAGCTCGTATACGTCGGATGAGCTTCCTTCCAGTAGGCGAGGCCTTGAGACCGAAACTGAGAAATCCAATGAGGACTACCTTTCTCTGGTCGTGATGTTTTTGGAATATAGGTTCCTCAGTGGCTTCTTGGTTAGGACTAAAGCTTACTCTTTTGCATGCTCCTCGTGACATATTTTTTTTGTCTGAAATTATGTTGATGAGAGAGAGACCAAAATAGTTCGTAAAGAGAAGCAAACGGGAAAGACTATTTATGTGGAGGTGTGTTTTGACTTTTGACTAATGTCAGAAAATACATTGGGGTTAAAATGTAAAAAAAATAGAAACAGAGGGGTAAATATGTTATTAATCTATTTAAAATCTTGAGAAATTAGGCCTCATATACCTAGAAAAATCCATAATTAGGTAAATATCCTAAACACTATTGATATTTCTAAACCTCAATTTTGTCTCTACCCTTGCCCTTCCCCGTGTCTCTCTGCCCCTGCCCTGCCAGCCCCTGCCCATACTTCTTCCTTTTCCTTTTTGTATCTCCCTAAATTTTTTTGCCAAATAATAATCTTTTTCTCTTTTTCATCTTCTCTAATCCATTATCACACCCATTTTTTACAAATAAACTTTTCTCTTTATGTATCCACAGTTGTGGATCCAATAAAATGATCTCTTCGATGAGTTCATCTAGAAATGGTAGGAGAAAAGATTAGATCCTAACACAAACCCAACATTGATTGAATCAAATCTCTCACCATGAACCGAGGAGATTGAATTTCTGCAGAACTTGATGTTTGGAAATCTTATATCTTTATCACCTCATGAGTTCGTCTACCACAATCTCTTCGTCGGTTCACTCGGTCTCAACCACCACTGTACGTATTGGATAGATCTCGTCGATTCAGATGCTGGTGTATGTATGAGCTGTACAGTCAGAAAGATATGTTCTCTCCGACATCGATAAAAAGAACACGAAGCTAACACTTCAGTAGCGAGTATCATGAGCATGTAAATCTTTGCTTAGCTGTTACAATACATGTTAAAGATTTTTAAATGGTTTATAAGATTTTAATAAATAGCTGACATTGGCTTATACATAGTTTGTTAAATGGTACGAAATTGGTTACCAGTCTAACAAGTCATATAACATTGTACGTCACAACTTAGCAGTTACATTTTATACAATATGTTGTTATTAACATGTACATGTTTGGTTAACTGTTATAAAACATGTTATCGCTTTTTAAATTGGTTGGCAAGATGTTAAAAATAACTATTGTTACATGATATATATTTTCTTAAATGGTAAAAAATAGATTATCGTGTTAACTTAATCATTATCTATTCCAACCAATATATTCTTAACGGTTAACAATTATTGTATATAAATCAAGAAATTATTGTATTGTTACTAATACTTTAATGTGTTTCTTTTCTCTTTATGTATTGTGTTTTCTCTCTCTTCTGAAATAATTGCACACTGTTGAGTCCGTAAAATCCTAGAACTAATCGTAATCTTTTTGGAAGGTTTGGAGATTTAAGAAGATGAGGAGGTTATTGTATGATTGGAGTTGGAAACATAGTAGATCATGATTTGGAGATTTAAGAAGAAGATTGATTGATGTGAAATGAAGCTTTAATCTTAACAAAGGTTTAGATAATTGGGAGAGAAAGAGATAGATTAAAGAGGTATGAATTGGGGAAAGAAAGAGAAACGAGATGAAATTTTAAGGCATGAGTAAAATGGGAAAGGAGGGCACAAATATCTACAATGAACATGAGTTTTTCATGGTTTTGGGTAGTTACTTAATTTTCTAGCGATTTGGGTATATTCACCCAATTGTCTCTAAAATCTTTATTGAAAAGACCTTTTTTTAAATGGTAATAAAAAATCAACTTATGGAATGGAACGTTACTGTTTACAACACTAATGAGATTCTAAACAAAAGAGAATGTAATTAGAAATGACATTAAATGCATAAACAACAACATTAGTCAGCAAACACTACAAGATAGAGACAGAGGGAAAGTGAGCGTTTCTTTAGAGCAAAGTACTTTTTCGTCTTAAAAAGTGGAATACTTTCTCGAATCCTGAAGATTCCATATAGTAGAAGAAGAAGAAGAGCTTCTCACTTTACCCATTTTAATCAGAGAGACTCAGTTTTTTTTTTTTCATTTAGTTCAAGCTATGGCGATGCTCAAAGCCTTATCCTTTTTGTTCGTTTTGTTGTTGTGCTTCGAGATTCATGGAACCATGGCTACAAGTTACTCGTTTTCGTTTGATGGGTTCGCAAAGTCTCCGAGTCTTGAAAAGAACGTTGCTTTATTTGGAGATTCGAAGCTGTTCAGTGACGGTTCTTCGATTCAGCTGACTGAATCCGTGAGTGGAAGCTTGGGAAGAGTCGTTTACGCGAAACCCATCAAGCTTTTCCAAGGTAAAGAGAGTAGGAACTCGTCATCTTTCTCGAGTTACTTCTCCTTCTCGATGCCTAATGAGGTTGGTGACGTCATGGCTTTTGTAATGGTTCCAACTAGTTTGGATCTTGGCCTCTTCGGTAAGAAAGATAACAGTTCCTCTGCGTTAGAGTTTCTGTTTCAGTACGCAAAGAACGAGACAGTTGCTGCTTTTGAGTTTGAGATTTCCAATAGGGGAAACCGTGCGAGAATCTTGATAGGTAAACCTGAGTCTTCCGAAATTAGAAACCTTTCCTTTGAGGGTGACTTGTTGATGGACGATGGAGGGAGGTTGAACTGTATGATCGAGTATGAAGCACTTATTAAGAGGATGATGGTTAGATTCAGAAAACCAGGTTCGGTTAAGTTGTTAGATCCATTCTTCTCTTTCTCAGTAGACTTGGGGGAGCTATGGAATGGTGGTGAGTTCGTTGTGGGTTTAAGCTCTGTAAACGGGAACTCTTCCAATGCACATTTCCTCCATTCATGGAGGTTTGAGATAAGGCAGCCAACGCCGGTGTGGACGCATTCACTGCCGCTTGAACCGAATCAAGCGATAGAGGCTGACGATTCCACGGAGGGGGGAAAAGGTGTTGAGAGAAACGAGTGCATATGGAGAATGCTTGGTGTTTTGGTGTTTGGTGCAGTATGTGGAGCGTTAGGGGTAATGCTGGCTTTGTATCTATGGACAATATGCGGTCTGAGGCGGTCAATGGCGGTGGTGGTACCAGAGGAATGCCATGTGAAAGGGTTGAGTGTTGCGGTGGGTGGTATTGGAGAAGGCAAGAAGTAGTCAAGGACTTTTGGTTTGGTTTTGGAAGCTTGTCTTATAGTGTAAATGTATTGTCTTTCTTCTACTCCATTTGTCTCTAATGACTTCTGTGTGGACTTAAATCAGTTTAATTTGTAAAATCACTATGAAAAGAAGGCATAAGCTTTTATTGATCGTCCGAATCAAACACCTTCTCTTAGTACAACAATCATGAACACCTTCTTCTTGTTCTTACTTTGGTGTTAGTTGCAGGGAACTAACATAGAAATTATGAACTGAGCAAGAGAGTCTTTGTTCCTTCATCTCGTAACACAGATCAAATGTCTAGAAAACACACAACATTCACATGTGTCATTAGTTGCCACTTGATTCTATGTTGCTTATACTGATGTAATGTGAATTTGAACTCAACATGGGACACAAACAAAAGAAGAGAGAAAGCAGGCAATAGAGATCCATACAAGTGTTCTTCCAAGTTAGTTCTCTTTCTCTAGCCTTTTGATTGATCCCCACCTAATACTAAGAACCATCTGAAGAGCACCCGGCGTGGTATGCTTCACAAACGCTGAGGTTGGCCGCAAGAGGCAATTCTTGATAAGCGCGGTGTAGAGGAGGTAGGATCAAAGAAGACTTTTTATCCATTGCTAATAGCTTTCCACACTTACTGTATCATAAAAGATGTGAAAAGCTTAGTCCACGGACCAAAGAGTACTAAGAGACTGGTTTATTTACCTGCATGGTTTACTATAAAGTGATTCAAAACTGCATATCCATAGCTGCATTACAAGAAAAAAAAGGTGTAAATTAACTTCCATGGATCCAAAATAAATAAATGGTTACATGTTATCCAGAGACTGATGAGTGAGTCCTTGTTAAATGCTTTACCAGGAGAGAGTACAGAGCTGTTCCAGTACCAAATCCAAGGAAGTATTGCAAGGCAGTAGCAGCATGTTCCTGCAAGAAAATCTAATTAATGCAAGTTCCCAATTTATCAAATTAACACCAGTTGCAGTCTCTGTTGTTACCGTGATGTGTTTGTAAACATGATGAACCGAGAAGCCTCTCGCATGTAAGTAGCTTCCTCCCTATAAGGAAAGAATGAAGCAAAAACATGAGTACATACATAAACAAACAACTTCATTTGAAAATCAGTGTTAGTTTGGAGTTGTGGAGGTTTACCTCATCTAAAGAGAAGAAAGCAACCGCATCTGGATCAACAGAACCAGCTGGATTCAACGAGACTACAGCTCTGAACACGGAAGGAAACGACAATTCAATTACAGCAACCTTGTCCACAACTTCATCGTGTAACCCTGATCTCATCTTACTAGAACTCTGGAAAATAGGTTTTGATTCTTCTGATGGATCATCATCACTTCCTGACTCAGGTAAAGAACTAGCTCTTTTGAGCCAGCTCAACCGTCCGTAACTAGACACCTTCACATTCGGAACCAGCTTCTCTAAACGAGATTGTATATCTGGCAATGTCTTGTACTCAACAGGCTCCTCTCCTCCATGCTCTAATAGTGAATGAGAGGCACGGTGTTTTTTAGATCCTGGTTCCGTCTTGAGTCCATCGTCAATGTGAGGGAAGAACCGCCTTTTCTGATCCGTGAAGGCCTTGAGAGCTAACCTACAGTCATCATTAAGAGTCATATTATGACTCAAAGATATAAGAATCTCATTGAGTTTCTTCCCATTAAAAATTTGAAGAAAAATGAAAAAACATATAAATAAGAGAGAGAACAAGATGAGTCTCTTGTTTGAGAGTCTCTAAAACAATGTGTCAAGTTGTGCATAGTTCAATTTTCTTTTTTCTTTCAAAAACAAAAATTAATTCACAATTCAATTTTATTAGTATTTTATAATTGAGATACTCATACATACACTTAACCAACCAATGCTGATGCTCTAACAAACCACAAGGAAAACAACATTCGCAGTAGAAATAGTAAATGGAGGAGAATGCATGACGTTTAGTAAGATATGCTTATAGCTGATACAACTCCAAATCGCATATATGATTCAATAAGCTTTAATAGTCCCTCAATAAATTTAAAACCACAACCCTCCAGGAGAAACTAAAAGCCAAATAGAAATTCAAATCTAGTTTGTAGACTCGAAACTAAACTCTTAGCTATGCTCAAACAATTAGCAACTATGTGATACCAACACCCCATGTGATGCAGAGAGAATATTTAGGAATATTCTTAACGAATCAAGACAGATATTCTTAGACTAAATAAGATTATTTGCATCTATCCACCTTCCGTTACATCAACATGCAATGAAACATAAACCACAATACTCTAAGAGGAACTAACAGCCAAATGTATCTTCAAACCTAATAAAACCCTTAAGTGATTAGCTAACAATGTGACACCTGGTTCTATCAACAGCAGAGGCACCAGCTTGGCCAGCAAGCTGTCTCTTCCAAGCATAAGCAACAACAGCACCATCAGGACAAACCAGAGGCATGTGAAGACCCCACGAGTTACTTCTCGACCTGAGAGACTCAGTGAGAACCCCAGACTCTTCCAACTTCTTCCCTGAGATCCAAATCAACACCAACACTTTCAAATCCCTAATCTACTGATTATACTAATGGAAAGAATCGATTTTTGTAAAGTAGTACCGATTGAACGGAGATCTTGGAGGTGCTGACGCATGGAGGCGTCTTCTTTGAGGAAGAGCTGGAGAGGCGCGTCGTTGTGGCGAGGGTTCGAGGCGACGAACATGGCTTCGAGGATACGGTCGGCGCCGAGGCGGATGTCGGCGATTACCCTAGCGGCTTGGTTGAGACGTTCCATGGCTTGAGCCACCTGCTTCGGCGGCGCGTCTGGTTCCGACTGGTGGCTCGCCGCTAGGGATTGTTGTAGCGACTGCATAAGCTTGTGACTGATGGATCAAACTAGCTCTCTCTCTCTCTCTAGATTTCAATTTGATTCGGACACGGACCTCTGATCTCTCCCCGACAACAACTCAATTCAATTTTAGTACGTTTAAATCCGCGTTTAATATTTTTATAAGGTGAAAACGCCAAACGCATTTTTTAGCTTTCTTCTCGCTCAGCCAAGCCCAATTGTTTCTTTTTGTGTGTCTGTGGGGATAAATTGTAAGAAAATTAAAGTTTAAGGGTTACAAACTACATTTTAAGTCTGATAAAACGTTAATATCAAGAAACCTATGCTATATTTGTTAGAATTAAGTAACATAGGAATTCTAAAATTATTTATTATTACAAACAATGTGATTGTTTGACAAAGTATAAGCCCATTGGAACAGAACACCATAATTTCCGACCATACCGCCAAATCTTAATTTGCTACTAAGTTATCAATGGCTTGACATACCCTCCTCCTTCAGCTTACTCATTATACAACTTGGATCAAAAGTAACAAATTCTGTTTCTCAGCTGTAATCCAGTTTTTTTGGTGACTTTTGTTGTAGCGACTGCATAAGCTGAGATCGAAGGATCAAACTCTATCTCTCACTATTTTGATTTCAATTTGATTCATTAACTGAGCTATGATCTCTTCCCGACAGCAACTCAATTCGATTTTAGATTTTTATAAGGAAGAAACGCCAAACGTGTTCATGTTTCTTAGCTTTAGCTTTTCAGTTGCTCTTTGCACTTGCTTCTTCTAGTCAGGGAAGTGCAAGGACAATTGTTATTTTTTTGTTAAATTTGTAATATCATTAGAAAATGAAAGTTTAGGTGTTGCAAAATGTGATTGCAAGTTTGATAAAATTGTTAATATCCAGAAACAAATGTTATATTTGTTAGAATTACTTTGGAATTTCGTCATTTAAGTTAAAAGTATAGAAAACTTATGGGAATAAGAAATAGAAATACAATTATAATAAGGTGAAGAGTTCGACAAATCAAGTCTAAACTACGAGCGTCTGGTGCAAATTTCTTTGCAATATGAAGTAAGCATGATACATGTTAGAGACATGATGTCAATATACCAAAAGACAACTAAGGTTTGGATGGAGATGGAAGAGAAGATGCACAGTTCAACTCGAATATAATATGAAGTGCATATGTCTTTCCTAGCATTTGAGGTGGTATTCACTCTTGAGGTGGGCAAATTTGGATGTTATAGCAAATGGTTTAAGATTTTCAAAATTTTATGTTTAAGTACTTTTCTTGTGGAATTAAAAAAAATAAAAAGAAATACAATAATAATAGTTTAGAAGATGGATTTTACCTTTTCCTCTATACATAAACTTTCTCAAGAGATTTATACATTTGCAAGATCTAACTAAATTGAAAATGTTGAGAAAACTTCTAGTTTTGGACTCTTTACTTTTTAGTCTTGACAAAAATTGCTCTTGAACTTTGTTCTTTTGTTAGTTTATTTAGTTCTTCGTAACAAACAAATAAATAATTGTTATTTATTAGTACATGAATATGCAATATTTGAAAGTATTTTGGAAATGAAATTTTTTCTATAAATGTTAAGTTTAGATAATCAAAATTACATTGCATCTCTAGTAAAGTATTTTAGTTTTGTTGTTCAATTATTTTCTTACATTTTTCCTCTTTATCTATTCAATTCATCAATTACACAGTCACAAATTGAATCATTTTGTAACTACTGGAATCATATATTTTAAAAGATAACAAAACACAAACATCTAGTTAAAAATTCTTTTAAAATCGTGTTAACATTTACATACATAATTGCTGATAGCTATATTCGTTTCTATATTGTTGGAGATACATACATTTCGTTATATGTACAACATTTGCATATGTTCTAGTTCTAGTTTATCATTTTTTTTGTTCCACTAAGATGATTATGATATGTTGAACATAAAATCTCATAAGTATTTTACTATATATATTTTTAAATAGATTTTTATTTATTTTTATATATTTTCTGTTTTTAAAAGGTTTGTAATAGCTGTTTTGACATCTTCTATAACAAATAACCAATCGACTTTGTTTGCTATATATTTGTTACTACCAAAAATATTGTTGAAATATTAATAAAAGGTAATTTTTTTTTCATTATATGATGATATAGCAAAATTATGTACTCGGTTTATAAATACATAGTTTATATATATAATGAAAATGATGTTAGACATATCAGTTATAACCGAAATCCATAACAATCAATAATATACAATGATGCATTTAATTAGGTAGTCATCAAATCAAAATTTGTTATGTTCATCTAAGAATGTAAACAATTAGCGACTAAAACCAACAAAATAATGCTAGTAGTTATATATATAAACTTACGTGTGCTCATAAAATCAGATGCTATAAAAAATTATTTGTGATAATTATTCAAAAAAAACTGTAATGTTTTAAATAAATAAAAGTTAATTCTATGAATCATTAAACTACTTGACATTTTGTATCTATATCATTTTGTAATTTTAAAATGCTAACAAGTTGAATAGAAAGTTAGAAATCTGTTTTTTATATATGCATGATGCTATTAAACAGACCAGAATGAAAGTAAGAGACTCTTAAGTATAATAATCCGTGAAAACAGGGTATTTTCTGTAAATACTTTAAACACACAGAACTGGTTTTGGATAATGCAAGAACCAAATTAAAGAACGAGCGGTTACTCTCTACCCTCTTCTTCATCAGAAACAAACAAGATGATGAACACACTTCAAGCATTTCAGACAACTCTAACACCAAACTTCCATGTTCTATTCAATCCCCCAAGACATTCCCTTCCTAGAACCCAATTCCTCTGTCTCTCGAAACCCAGAGATGGAAACTCGGACTCAGAGTCTGATCCCGATCCTCCAAAACCCGAAGGAGATACACAGAGACAGGAACTCTTAGCCAGGATCGCCATGCTTCAAACATCAAAGGTCCGTTTAACTGATTTCCTGGACGAACGATCAGATTATCTCACAAAGTTTGCTGAAGAAGCCAACGCTGAGTTTGACAAGGTTGGAGAAGACGCCATGAAAGACCTCGACGAAGCAAGCTCAAGGGTATTGTATCACTTCTAAAAGATCCTCACTTTTGTCTTACCTTTATTCTTAAGCTCAAGAGATATTGGTTTGCTCGGATGATCTTGCATGAACAGAGGATTTATAAGCTGACATTGTTTGTAACTTGGTGATTGAGCAGATACTAGAGAACATAGAGAGCAAGATGCAAGCATTCGAGGAATCTGCAGGGTTAAACAGATTGGAGATAGAGGAGAACGATAATAAGTTGGCTGAGTTTGAGGAGCAGATCGTGGAAGACAGGAATGAAGGATTGTTCTTCAAGAGCTTACGCGATAAACAGCCTGTTGATTTAGAGAAAGCTAAAGAGGAGACTCAGAAAATACAAGAGGTTACCAAAGAAAGTGTAGGATCAGAGTCAAGAAGGAACATTTACCTCGGTTTGATTGGGATCGTGGCTCTAGCAATCGCTGATTCGTTTGTTTCTTCACCGGATTGGAGAAAAGTAGCTGTTCTTGGAGCTATCCTTGTCCCACTGCTCACTCAGTTTGTGAACGAGCAGACATTGTTATCAGAGGAAGCAGATAAGGGTAAAGGAAACAAGAAAGAATGAATAGGAATGACTCTGTATCACAATGTAAAGTAATACAGAGTGATAATGCATGAGCAGTTTTTTTTTTTTAACCGACGAAAAGTTACAGGAATAAAGTAATACATAAACTTTATAAACTCAAAGAAAGATTATCTAAACATCTTCAACAAACAAAAAACGATATCTAAAATACTTTAGACGAGCTATTCAAGGGGAGATACTTAGAGCTCAAGCACTTAGCATCACTAGTCTCTGTTACGGGAAAAGGATGGGAGGGGGACAGCTTCTTGAGGTCGTAGTATCACGAGCAGACCGAACATCCCCAGCATCGGGAGGACAAGTAGCCACTTCAGAAGCTTGTAATAATACATATGGAAAGTTAATGAGAATTCGTCTGAGAAATGGAGTCCATTCTTGTCCACCATCTCCACCATTACTGTGCCTGTTGTCCTGACTCCAACGGTTGGTAGTTTTATTCTGTATTTTCCTGGTTTGTTATAGATCTGGCTCTGCTTTATCCTCCTGTCTCCTTGGTAATTGCCTGGTACCAACAGCGTCGTCTGTAACATTTGAAAACCCGCTCTAGTTTAGTTTCAAAGGAACCATTGCTAATCATATCATCTATTGAGGTTAGAGGAACTTACTGTAACGTTGTAGGGTGCTTGTGAACCTGATGGGTATCTGTAGTTATCAACAATCTCAATCTCAGCCCAGAAGTTTTTGCCTTCCTCATCGCGGAAACCTCTGGTTGAATGCGTGACAAAAACACCTTCACGATCATAACGGATGGCCTTATTGTTCATCCCTTGATCAGTCGATCTCCAAGCCTGATGAATTTGAGAACCAAGTGTGAAATCAGTAATCTATCATTTAAAAAGAAACAATGTCTACGAACAGTATTCGGAAGATCTTGCCTTGAGGGGATGGTGAGGAGAAGGCGTTGAGAAGCAAAAGACGTTCCCATTCATAGTTGAGACGATCAGATCAAGATCATCTCCACCGTCAACATTATCAGCCAAGACCATGCTGTATCTGTAACACAAACATCTTCCGTTAAAAAAATATCACTGTAAAAGCGAAACTACTAAGGAAGCAAGTGACTTACGAAGTTTCACCAATATCAACAGCGTCAGCGCACGAGGTGGGTCCATCTATGAGATACATGTAACCGTCAAAGGATGTAGTAACAATGGTGAGTCCCTTCTTTTTCTCACCTCGCTTGTTCAGATCAACAAGAAGAAGCTGGTTCATCACTCTTCCATGAGTTCTGTACGGGTAAGGACGGACAATCGAACCATCCTTGCCACTAAGAACGTAAATGTTTCCTGATGTCGTAGGAACCACAACATCAGTATGTCCATCACCATCAACATCGCCTATTGAAGGACCCTGAAAGAGAAGATTAGTATCAGTCTCTGATTGTGAAGTGAACAGAGAGTGGATTCCAAGTAAAAGGATGTTTGGTCTCACGCAGGGGCTTACTACTTGAAAGTAAGAACAGGTGAAACTTATGAAATATCATATGCACTATGATCAATTCATATAATCGTGGTGATATATCTACACGTTGTTCATTCATAAGGCTGTTTTACACTAGATGAGAATAAACGGATGTAACTGTATACCTGGGGAACAAGACTCTTTAGATGTACTTCCCAAATTTCCACTCCTTGGGTGGTCCATGCTGCTACATTTCCGTGGGAATCTGTTGTCACAAGTTCAATCTTTCCATCGTCATTTATATCAGCTGCAACCACTGCCCCTTGTATTTCAGCCATTTCAAGTGGGAATTTTTCTCTGATGTTTCCTGCAAAAAGACAACAATCTTAGAATCCAAATTAACACCAAGACTTGCAAAGGAAACTGCCATGAAGTCTTACCACGGTGGTCCATGGCGTAGAATAAGCCAAAAGAAGTTCCGACAAGGATATCCATGTAACCATCGCCATCCAAATCAACAACCGTTGGGGAAGAATACATATATGCACGGAAGTTTGAGTTATCCGTACTCAAATCTAGCTCTTTGACCCATTTAACTTGTTTTGTCTCCAGATTGAAAACCACAATTGAACTAGCAATATAGTTTTTGATGTCAATACTACCAAGCTCTTTCAGATGTTCTGGATTGTCATAATACCTGGAACAAATAGCTTATCAGGGTCAGTTATATTAAGCAAAGTAAATAAACTGGAAACGCTAACATTTAAGACCTCATGCATGTTTTGCAGAAAATATTTACTAATGATGCTTTTGAATTGACAGCTTATGGACAGTTGGACACATCTTCGGCGGTAAAGAGAGGAACAGAAACTTACTCAGGGTCGAAGAAATAGGAAACAGCAACAACCATCTCCTGTATTCCATCTTTGTCTATGTCAGCAATAACCTGATAAACAAGTGACACTGTAAGATCTCTCATGGAAGCAAGTAATCAAAGACAATGGTTTTTGACATAGATGAAACTCACAGGAGTGCACAGTATATGGGCGTCAATGTTCACATAATCCTCTGAGTTCTCGTGCTGCCCCTCGACCCATTCCTCATCACCCCACATGGTCTCATTAACATAATCGTCATAATCATAACTGTATTCGTCACCTAACTCCTCTGTATCACGCAACAAGTCAAACGATGAATCTGCGTCAGCTTCTAATATTCCATCGTTTTCAACTGTGGCCATGCGAACACCCTCATTGTTGTCTTTATTGTCAGAATGGCCGTCCGAGCCACCATCTTCCAGAAGTCGCCTCCCACTTTTGGTTCCTGTCTCTGTCGTACTACTGTTTCCAGATGTCACCAAAGTTTCTGAAGAATTATCCGTACTGGTATTTAATTTAATAACAGTTTCATTCTTAGCTTCACTAATCTTGCTTTGATCCACCTCATTGGTGGTTACATTTCCACTGGTTTTTTCGGTTGAGCCAGCTGTAGTATCATTTGTTGCCGAATTGTTCGAGCTAACATTCATGGAGGAGTTGTGTAGCTCTGGAGTAGGCTTTACAACTGCTTCTGTTTGGTTATTCTCGGGTTTCTTCTGATCCTCTTGAGACGTCACTGGGGTAGGCTTTACGACTGCTTCGGTTTGGTTGTTCTCGGGTTTCTTCTGATCCTCTTGAGACGTCACTTGAGTAGGCTTTACGACTGCTTCTGTTTGGTTATTTTCTGGTTTCTTCTGATCCTCTTGTGACGTCACATTTGAAGCCTCGCCGTGAAATTCTTTGGGCATCGAGACTGTAACATTTGGTGTTGTGGTAGTTGCATGCGTTTCTACAAAGAGGAGTAAGAGTCACAAAGTTAACTTTCATCAAGTCTTAATACGACTCTCCTAATCCATGTAGTTACTCAACAGTCTTAATACAAAGAGATACTGATAAGAGAGGATGAACCCCATGCAAAATCCATAAGATAAACGAAATACAAAAGGTACAAAAATTATTCAGATAAGCTGAGGCAGGTGCTCCAAGCAGAAACTAAGCTTTACACATTCAGTTAACCTAACCACACAACGAATCTGACCAGTCGAATTCAACTAAGCAGAGACTGTGGACGATGGGCATAACTTAAGCAGTAAACTATAAAACCGATGTCGAAACTCAATATAATAAACAAACTTACGAGTGGCCGATGACTTCACCTCCATAGCTTCATGCACAAGCTGTTCATCATGGACATCAGGATGTGAACGGTCAACAGGGTCAGGATTCAGTCCCACATGCCAGTTCTTGTGAACTTTTCTACGTGGCACTTCTAGCTTATCTGACATCAAAAAGCCTGATACCCTGGAAACAAGAAAGTATCATAACCAAACCTATAAAACTCCAAGGATCATATGATAACAGACAAAAGTATATATATTTATCATCCGCGCGTAAAAACAACCTGAAAAAGAGCACTTCGCCATTGTAGGTCGCCAGAGCAATTTCTCTAACACCATCTTTGTCGATATCAAATAGAAGAGGACTTGAATGCACGTTTGACTGATGAAAAGCAGGCCACCCTAGCATTTCGTAAGTGGCATCAGTAACATTACAAAAAGTTCTCGAGGTTCTACATCATTAGATATCGAGGTACCTGGCATCTTGTCTCCATCAGCACCTTCAAGAACTTCAAGGTAGTGAACAAAAGATGGAACAACAATGTCAAGCTTTCCATCACTGTAACAAAAAAAAACCAAAAATCAGGTCAACACTCATGATCCCTAATCAAAAACTCAGATTCCATCATATATGATTGCTATATCATATATACCTGTTGATATCAGCAATCAAAGGTGTAGCATAAACACTAGAAGTGACTTCAGTTTGCCATCGCAGCTCCAGTTTCCTCGGGCACTGAGTATTCAACAAAGCATCTTCATCACTGCACAACGAACACCAACCTCTTAAGAGCAAGGAAAACGTATCTCCAACAATCAAAGCTAAATACGCACAAGTCTTATCGAATTGTATCGTCTACGCAGAGCTCAATACAGATCGAAACTTACATTTCGGGGTAGCCTTGCTCGTCATCGGTGGCTTTACGCTCTCTGAACTTGTTTTCCCCATAGGAGGGATTCGATAAGATCAGGAAGAGGAAAAACCTCAGCAGACACCGTCGCGTGTGGGTTTTCATATGATCACACTCCAGATGATTACCTTGGAGCCGATCCAGGTACGAGGGAGCTGAATGCAATTACAGAATTGGGGTTTTAGGGATTCAGGTGGAGAGATCGAGAAGGAGAATTAGACGAAGAAGCTGATCGCAGCAGAAAATCGAGTGACGCAGGGAAGAGTAACTGCTTGCCGTTTTGATCTAAAGTTGTTGTAAGACTTCGGTCAACGAAACAACACGCTGTTTAATTACAAATATAAGAAACACCACCACTTTTTCTTCACTTAGAATGGTTGTGGGGTCCACACATTTTTCATAAATTTTCGGTATAACGTAAATGTGAGTGAAAAGAGTGGGAACAACAATACTTCATCTATGAGAAAAATGAGCAACCATTTTTTCTTCCGAAGTTAAAATAAAACCAATAGCAATATGATACTAATACTAAAGGTTACAACATTATATATCCTCCTAAGTGCTATGGCTTGTACGTTGTACCATTACAACATCTTCTTCATCTAAACATAAACACACCTTAAACCATCATCACATATGCCAAACGGAATCGGATTCATTACAAAACCCTAAAGCTTCTCGAAACAAACCACACATCCTGAGAAAAAGCAGAGCTCCTTCTTTCTTCTTACGTACAGTGTTAGCATACAACCTATGCAGTTTCATCTGCGGCGCGCGGCTTTGCTATCCATCTGAATACGGTCCGCGTACATAGGCAAACGGATGATCTCCCTTATCTCCTGCAGCAACACTTCCTCTGTGATGTTGTCCTTTATGCTTCTCATCACCTATTTCAACATTCACAATGGGTTTAGACTAAACCTCATCACACCAGGTAACATTGACATATAGGTAAGAAAGCTTAAACCCTTGTTTGAGACATGAACAATGAGAGAGATACGACAGAACACACAAAGGACGAGTGGAAAGTTCGTAAGCAAAGTATGATCATCATACAGTAATGTCACAACTGAGGATTTGGATCTAAAGAATACAATCAATCATATAAAGGGAGGTAAGACACGGAGTACTGACCTTTCTATAAGTGTTGATATCATTTGGCGTTGATTTATCGACCCTGACCCGCATGCTAACCCAGACTTGCTCATCCTGATCCCAAGAACACTCTACAATCTTCCCAGAGTACTCGGCCGGGTCTGAATCATCTGTTGCAGTTTTAGTATTAGCAGCTAGTAGTTCTCAGAAATAATGGAGTAATTTATGATAAATGGTGTTCACTACTATCAACAAATATAAGCAGAGATAACACCATACACACCTCTAAAAACAACATTATTTCCATCCATATGCTTCTTCTTCCCCCTTTCAAATAAGGAAAGCATTCCCCTGCCACTCTCATCCTGTTCGTATAGAAAGTCAACCGAGTTCATTTCTGGATACTTCCACTTCAGTAGACCTTCATGGGTACGGGCAACATAAGGGTCATCCCAGCCCTGTTAACAGAATAGCAGATTTCAGATATTTATTAAGAAGCTGGACCAGAGTTAAATGGCTTGGGTCTTAAAGTTAACATCCGATATACTTTCTCGGTCCCATGGTTACCTGAAATATAAGACCGTCGGCTTCATGTGAAAGTGATGGAATGAAACCCTTCAAAACCTTTTCAACCGCAGAAAGCAACCAAAAATCTTTTCTCCGTACCTAGACAAGAAAATAAGTACCAGCTCCATGAACACTTATACAGGGGAAAAGGAATTGCAAGAATGGGAAATGGAATGAGAAAGAATAATATAACTCTTAGTACGCACCCTAAAAGGCTCAAGATCATATCTGTAGATATGACTTCTTGCCTTCTCATGATTTCGGGGATCTATCACCTCCTTCTCGAGCATCTTCCATCTTTCATAGAAAGGCCGCTGATCCATATAAATCGTGCAACTAAGCATTAGTATCTTAAGCAAATGACACGTGATACAGCAAGCCAAACACGAGAATACCCTACACTAATGACAGCTGTGAATGATGGTAAACAGATTATGTCAAGGCTTACTCTCCGCGACAGCTACGAAAAATTATGTTTCAAGTGTTGCATAAAATTCAGTAAGCCATTAGTATTAGATGCTCAATATGAGCATAGGTATTATATATATTTTATAATTCCCGGAGTATTTATCGCATCACAAAACATATCAGACATGAAAAACAATAAACATTTTAAGAGAGTCACAGTAAGCCTGATCTAAATACTGCTACAGTGTTTACGATGTGCTTCAAAACATACTCAAATATTGAGCTAATCCCAGTGAGCCAATTTAAAACACGGGAACCAATCCAACCATTAAAGATCGAAGAAAGAAAGACAGTTCCAACCTCTACAACTGATTGGCCGTTGATTGCTACCATATCATAGATTAGATATCTCCTCTCCTGCCTTTGTTTATCTGGCAAGGTATCTATAATCATTTCTCCATCAAGCAATGTGAAGTGATGCACTTTATCAGATATGCCCTAGCAACCAAATAAAATTACATAAGAAAAAAACAGGATTTGTATATATATAACGATACAAACTATCAAAGATAAAAAAAAATCACTCACTTCAGTTGGGTGTTTGAAGGGGAACCGCATTTGTACTCTCCGGAACCTAAAGCTCCTATCTACTAAATAACATCCATCCATGGTTAGCAGCATCATGTATCGCGTTCCATCAGCCTTCCATGTTGCATAATAGTACCGCTGTCTCAAGAGTTGCAAATTATCCCTGTATTAGAACAAGTAAATTAAAAATTGAGAATCGCAAACGAGATGGATTTGTTGGGTCCGAAACTAAGGGGATGCACCAGAGCCCGACATGGTCAAATGGTAACGCAGATAGTCATACCTGTTTAAGGATACAGGGTGTGAACCTGGAAATTGCGAACATCCTCTTCCCTAGAGTAGAGAAAAATAGTTCAGCAAGCACATGTTAGATTCCGTCATTAAAGAAAATATGCAGATATAATGATACCAAAACAAAAATTTAATCTTGTCGACCTAGCCATCTGAGAAGTATACTAAGCGAGCCAAAAGAAAATAACTAACAGAAACGAAATAATAAGCTATGTTTCGGATTCATAACGAAACCAAAGTCAATGGGAGAAAAGAACCTAAAAGCTAAGGGATACTTCTTTCAAATTCACAAAAAAATGGGTACCAAGATGCCGTTCTAATTTCAAATTAGTACATCCTACTGTTGAAATTTTCTCAAGTAGCATCCGAATAAATGGACGAGCAATAACAGAATAAGAGACATCAATCACGAGACGATAGTCATTTACACCAAAGCGACAAGAAACTGAACATCAATTGTGAGACACTCATCGATTCAACTACATGATATTATGTGTGGACATCATATAACAAGATTTCAAAATCCCTACCCCAATATTCAGCGATAGCATCCTATAAAAGAAGTGCCGGTAACCTTCCTCCTGGTCAGGGGGTATTTCATCACCCAAAACGTCATCATTTGACATCTTGACTTCCACCTGATGGGGTTCTTCCTGAAACAGTAAGCAGTAAAATAACTATAAACCAATAACCACCAGAAAAGCATGCAAACCAGATGAGCACTTTATGAGTTTTGTCAGCCTTGGATAGTCTCAACTTAACCAACAATATGCACCATACTTGATAAAGATTAATTCATGAGTGATGGAAGCTTCTGAAAAGCTAACTTTCTTTAGAGAACCAGTGTTTCAAAGATCACTAGTAAATGGTAAAATGGCATAGATATAACGATTCTGAAGCTGGAATTCGGGAATGAGCCGTTCTTCAGATGGTTTTTCTAATTAACAATGAATAAGGCATGCATAAAGCTTGAAGAAACGGGCAAGAATATCAATGAAATGACAGTATATGTATATATGTGATCAGCTAAATTAACGATCATTTGTTAGCACCGAGATTACCTGCACAGGACCAGCCGGACCGCCATCATCATCATCATCATCTGGTACAGCTTCACCATTTAAATCAAGCTCGGTAGACCTCTTCCATTCCGGAGTTGATGGGCAAATAACACTCTCAGGTTTTATTTCGTGATAAAACGTGTATAAAGCATCAATATAGTCAGGTTTATAGATCCCAGGGGGGCGGGCATCGGAAAAGATTTTTAATGCCTGCGAAAAACACCATAGGATAAGATTCTTTACTCTTACGAGGTACATAAAATGCAATGCACAAATACAACGAAATAAATGAAAACTGACCTGTGTAACATTCATCGGCCCAGATCGCATAAGATAATGAACTATCATAAACCCTGTCCGATTATGTCCATGTGTACAGTGGACGAGAATATACTTCTTTGAGTGTTTTAGATTTAGGACGAACTGATTAACCTGAAGAAGGTTTGTTCAAGTGAGCTACTAACAGTAGACAAACTTACTTTTGTAAAGAGTATCACGAGAAAATAAAATACAACTTGACCACAAATAAACATATACCTCATTGACAAAAGTGTTGACAGACACATTATCTGGCACTGAATCACGACCCTTGCATGCAATCTACAAGCAAAGAATACTAAAGATAAGGCAAACTGCTACAGCTCTCACAAATAATATAGGAATAGACAGTATGTTTTATTATTACCTTAACATGCTTAATGCCTTCCCTCTTTAAGTCTGTCGTAGAATAGTAACGAGTTGTATTTGTCAAATCAATCACTAGACCAAGCTGAAAAGGACCGCAACATTACACAACAAGTTAGATCACGGACATAATAGTGTTAAATAAACAAACGATACAAACACATTTTTTTTTTAACGAGTAAGGACAAATAGATTCCAATAATTACCTTTCTCCCAGCTATCCTCTGGTTATGGACCACCTGCTTAAAAGAGTATCTACTCCCAGGAGGCACATGATTATTGTAAGCTTCGTTCAGGGGAACTTTGGAAGGAACGAGGAATCCTATCTCATGCCCAGAGGGAGGGCAGTCTAGCCAACCTGTGATATTGGACAGGCTGTCAAAGAGTCACCCTATTTAAAGCATTAGCCTAAACGGGAAAAAGACAAATACACTAGCCAAAACGATTCAGAAGCCGTTTATAGCTGGGAGTAAATAACAGCCACACAATCACAATAAATAACTCGGCGAATGATTATATCACCTTGAGGGATCTTGTATCTATCATAAGCTCTAGTGTTTCGATTCTGGTAATATTGATCACGGTAAGCTGGCTGAGAGTTATGCGTCGGCTTGTCATATCTCATTCGTTTCCTTCTCTCATCACGTTCCTAAAAAAAAAATCATAATCCATCCTCAGTCTCAGGGTTAAACAAGAAAGACTAAGACTTTATTTAAATTTACAGTAGACTGTGGATAATCAACAGTACCCGTCTTGCTATCTCCACGGCAGACTCTATCCTGTCATCACGCGACGAATAATCTTCAAGATGCCTCACATAAGGTTCGTCATCTTCTTCAGGTTGTGGGGAAGCATTTAAGTCCATCGTAGCAACCATTCAAGTACAAACTTAAAACATCCTTCCTCTTCACGAAGCTACCTAAGCCATATCTAAAATCAAGAGAAACACAAACTATAAGCTACACCGAGGATAAGAAAATAAAATTGCTTCTACAATTGAGCAAATAAGATTCAAATTCAAAGCAAGAGATCCACATAAACTTCTCTCAGCTAAGGAAACCCTAGAAGTCACGAATCAACGAAATCTCAGCCGGACATTTCGAATTCGTCCACTTATCGGAAACATCCCGGCGAGAAATGAGTCTCTAGCTAACTAACAAGTGTGAAGAATCACCTAACGAAATTAAAAGCTTCCGAAGCGGTACTTTGAAACGAGGAAGCTTCGATCGATGATGACGAGGGAATCAAACGGAGGTGGCGAGAGAGAGAGTGTGAAGTTTCAGTATCGATCGCGGGTTCAGTGGGGAAAAAAATTGAAATCGAAACCCTAGAGAGAGAGAGAAGAGAGTAGTTGATGGAAGGAGGAGAGAGAAAGAATCCGACGACAAGTCTTGTATATATATAGTGGTCAGTCGAGGCAGAAACTTATTTATTGGTGACGAAAAAAAGAGAGAGAGAAAATGGTAATAATCTCTTGATAAAAAAGGAGAAAAATGCTAATAAATAACCTAACCTTACACATTTTTCATGAGGATTGAAATATTCAAAGGATGTATTGTTTGTTGAGAAAATAAAACAAAATAAATTATTAAAATTACTGTAACCAGGAAAAAATATTGTTGGCGGAAAGAAAAATTTTAATTATGTCGACAACTTCGTTTATTGTCTTTTTCCTTTACTGTCTAAATAAATAAAATTGAAAATGAGTAAATATGGGGCCAGGTAGGCAAAAAAAAATTTGAAATGTTAAATTATCAAAATATCTGCGAGGCGTGCTCCGAACATGGACGGAGCTCAGAGTTTCAAGAATTTTCGAATTAACATAGAGCCAAAAAAAAGGAAACAAATCACAAAAAAAGACTCCGTTGCCGGGATTCGAACCCGGGTCTCTCGGGTGAGAGCCGAGTATCCTGACCAGCTAGACTACAACGGATTTTGATGGTTCTTTGTTTAAATAGTTATACTTCATTAGTCACATTCTAAGGGATTGATGAATGCCAATGGAAAGACCCTGAACATCTAACTAAAGTAATCCATTGCTTGATAACAACTTGATCAGTAACATAGAAGAGAAAGAGGTAAGGATCAGTAATGCAAAATCATAAACTTAAATTGAAAAAGTTTGATTGCAGAGTTGGTAACACTTGCAGAATAACAAAGACCCTTTTGCGTCAGAGGATTTTTTCAGATTTTGGTATCTTAAAAGTTGATGGAGCTGCTTCTTTTAGCTTCATCTTTGAGAGGAAGTTGGAGAGACCATTAGATAATGCAGAGGTTGTGATCAAAGAAGCTCTCAGTAAACTGATAGCCTAAAACACAAAGTGTAAGTCAAGATTTTCTTTACAAACCAAAAAGAGTAAAAAAGAAGTAAAGAAAAGTATCATACCTGAGCTTTGCCAATGCTAATCACTTGCTCCTCTATATCACTAATATTCATCTGCAACTTACTTAGCAATGAGATTGTTGAGGATGAGTTCATCGCTGTGACGACTAGATCATCTGATACTATGAAGTTAGTCTCTCCTTTGACAAGTCCAATACTAGCAGAATCTGAAGTCACCACTGGAGTTAACTTTGCAACTCTCTCACCGTCCCCAAGCACACTCTTCTTGATGGTTTTGGAGAGTCTGCTACTGTTATAACTGCGACGAGAGACCAAGCACTCATACTCTGGCGTTTCTTGTATGACAACATTAAGAAGCTGTATACGACAACTGTAGTAATAAGGAAGCATGGCTTCTCTTCTCTGCTCAAAGCTCAACTCTTTCACGCTTCTCCTCAGATTCCCAACGCATCCCATGTTCGAGTCATCAACAGAGAGTTCCCAAGCAAACTCAAGTGGTATCACAAGAAAAGTGAAAAGAAAATCAACAAACTCTTCTCTGCATTCAGCATAAAGAATCGCTTTGTCTGACTTTCTAACATAAACTTTCAAAGTGACAACTTCATTGACTTCTCCTGCAACTCTAGTTTCTTGGACCAGTGGTGTCAACATTTTACTCTTCATTGCCATACAATGTTTCCTTAGGAATGTGTCTGTCAATGGAGCATCCGAGGTGAATAAACACCCTAGAAGTGTCAGCACCTACATTTAAACAATCAGTAAAAAAAATAAGTTTTGCTGATAAAAGATCTAAGAACCGACCCGGACCAGTTACGGACCCGAAAATTACAAGTATTTTACAGATATTTTGATTATAAACCGAAAGAAATCGATCTGAACCGAACCAAAAAATTTCAAGTACTTAGTTAAGTCCAAATGTCTAGGACCCGAAAGGAACCGAACCGAACCCAACCTAAAGACTTGATTTCCCAGGCTTAAACATGATCCTAGACATAACATGGCAATGAAAGTCAAAGTACCTCTTCAAAACCAACATCAATAACCATTTCTTGAAGTTTATCAAAACCAGAATAGCCAAGATCATTGAGAACATTCAGCACAAGTCCCATAGAGTTTACTGCCACTCTCATATCATCTGTAACAATATAAGACGTTCTGCAGCTGAGAAACACTCCATCCACTTTGTCTTTCTCTCCATCTTCAACCTGAAACTCGCGTGCCATTGAGTTTCCACAGCTACATCTTGACGTACTTACATTGCTGTAAACCTTACAGCAAGACTCCACAGAAACAAAATTTGGACAGACAAAGAACTTGGTCGCCTCAGTGTCATCCACGTTCAGCTTTAGCTTCCTGCAATGACTCTCCTTCATACTCCTTGGATGCATCAACAAGTTTTTACAACCTGGAGTCTTGAAATTATCAATGTCCATGTCTGAAACACTTTTGTACAGATTGTGAAAGCAACCTACGATTGAAGAAGACTGAGGATTCTGATGATGCTTCTCCAGCAGCCTGACAATGGTTCCCATGGGAAGAGTCAAAAGACTGCAGAGTACATCTGCAAAATCTTTACAAGTCTCGGCCAAAACAACTCTGTTTTGCTCTTCATCAATGAGGAGTTTTAGGCTAAACTTTGGTTTCACAGCCATCAGAAAGATCAAGGAAGGTGCAAAAGGAAAAGGATCCTAGGATTTAACATACTTTACGTCCTACTAGTTAGGCCAAATCATATATGTGATCTAGCTTTTAAGTCATTTAACAGTTGGTTTATATGATAGTGTCTAGAAAACACCCTAATGTTATCTATTTTACTTTACAGTACATCCTACTGGCTACTACTGATGAAACATCATAGAATTTAACTTTTAAGTTATTTAACCATGATTTTTGCTCAAACTTTGGGTTTAAAGATTAAGTCTATATATATAAAATGGTTATCAAAACGCAAAAGGAAAATGAATTATAAGTTCATAACAGAAGCTTCCATTTGTTTCAAATTCATTTTTAAGTTCCTATTAAAGAAATGAGCATACGGCTGGTTAATGTTTTGTTTAAGAAGAAAACATATGAGCAATAAGTGTATTTGATTCAAGAAAAATTTATCTCATGTTACAAAGAGCTTCACACCCTACATCTTTCAGCATAATTCAGTGTGAGTCATGTGACTCCCAAAAGGATTAGTAATCTGTAGCTGACAAAAGCTCCATCTACATCATTTCCAATCTGGTATCCTGCTTGCACTTCTCCTGGAACCTGAACCTGTTTGGTCATTCACTATCCACATCTGCTCTTGGAGGAGTTAAAATTGCTGTAACTGCGGCACAAATCATTCTTCAAGAAAAAGGGACATACAAAGAATTTTGAGGGCTCTGTATCATCCATGTTCAGACCAAGCCTTCTGCAATGAATCTCATTCCTACTCTTTGAATACAGAAGACTAATTTTGTAAGCTACAGTTTCAAAATTAACAATACCCAATTGGGGGTGCCAAAAGGTTGTTTTGATTTATAGCTACTGGATTTCAGTTGACGTGGTCATATATTCGTCTGATAATGAGATAAGGTTTGATCCCATGAAATGTTGCTAGTTGTGAGGGCTGATTATATTTTTATTGTCTCCCAAAGGATTGACAAAACAAGGAATAGTTCAGAGGCCAATGATCTAAAATAAGCAAAATAAACTCCATACATAAGACCATCAAAAGAGTTTAGAAAACAGATGAATAAAAGAAAAAAAAACAATGCTAGTTGACGGCTTGAAGCATAGTCTAAAAACCATAACAAAGATAAGCAGTTCCATTTGATTTTCTTCAGAGAATATGGGTTGTTCAGCAAGGTTCAAACAATAGCAAGGTCCTGTAAGAACATCAAGTTCAGAAAATTACAACGATTAATAAAGAGGCAAAGAGATATAAAAAAAAAATTGAAAGTTGGAGGATTATAGTATAATAAACTTCTGTTTGGCATATGCAAACCACCTGTTTAGGATCCTTTTCAAAAATGCTTGATAGACCATTGGTTAATGCAGAACGGGAGATTAAGGAAACTCTAAGAATGTTGATGAGCTGCAAAGAAAGGATGTTCCAGAGATATAAACAGTTTATATTGAGGCAAAAGGGTCATACCCAAAGTAAAAGCAATAATATTACAAGCATACCTCTGCTTTAGAAATGTTGATTTCCTGCTCCTCAAAATCACTCATGTTGTTGATTTTACTCTTCATAAACAAACCAATGGTTGAAGATGAACTCATCGGTGTTATAACCAGATCATCAGACACAATAAACCTCACACCTCTCTTCACAAACCCAAAACCATATTTTGAGGGAGTCTCAGACTCAACTTTTGGGTCCATTGGTATCACTCTTATAATTCTGATAACAGGGCCTTGAACATGCCTTACAAAACTCGGAACCGGAGGTACAGGACCGAGTGAACATGGATAGGAATATTCCACTGTTGGCTGAGGAGGAATGTCAAGAATTTGTTTACTGCAGGTATAATAATAAGGTATCTCCCAGGGAGTGGAAGCTGAAGCTTCTCTACACTCACTTCGGCATAAATTTCCAACACATCCTAGAACTGGACTATTATTAGTTAATGACCATGCCAAATCAAGAGGGAGAACAAGAAGGCCAAGAAGAGAATCAATAAAGTCTTGGCTGCACTCTGCATAGAGAATCTTCCTGTCAAACTTTCTGACAAATATCTTCACATTACATTCATGGCCTCCTTTTACACACTCATCTTTTACTGCATGAGGAAGAGACCATTTTAGAAGATGTTTGCTGAGGAACGTAAGTGATAATGGAAACTCCGAAGCAAAAAAGTTTCCAAGTAGAGCCAGCACCTACATTTAGATGAAATTAGAATGAAGAATCATATGCATAACAATGAAGGAAAATGAGTTATGTAGTAAGAAAGGGTACCTCTTTATAGCCAACATCAAGAAGAAACTCCTGCAAGTCATTACAATCTGCATATCCTAATACATTGAGCTCATTTGCAATAACACCAAGAGAGTTCTGTGTCACTCTCAGATTATCAGTGATAATGTAAGAAGAACGACAGCTAACAAACACTCCATCTTCATTATTTCCTATTGGGCTTCCGATCTGGTCTTCCTCTGAAACCTGAAACTGATTTGTCATCAAATTTCCACAGCTACACCTCGAAGTGTTAAAGTTGCTGTACTTCTTACAACTTTCCCTACTAAAATGAAGTGGGCATATGAAGAATTTTGTAGCCTCAGTATCATCAATGTTCAGCTTCAGTCTCCTGCAATGGATCTCCTTAGTGCTCTTCGGATAAAGCAACATAGTTCTGCAAGCCTCGGTCTCAAAATCGTGGATGGTCATATCTGAAACACTTTTGTAAATGTTGTGAAAACATCCTAATCTCATTTGATGTAGGTTATGCTTCTCGAGAAGTCTGACAATGGTGCCCATGGGAAGAGTTAGGAGACTGAAGAGGACGTCAACAAAATCTCTACATGCCTCAGCTAGAACAACTTTGTTTTTCTTCTCATCAACCAGAAGTCTCAGACTAAACTTTGTTTCCTCCATTGGAATGAAAAAAAAATGAGGAAAAAGAATAGCAGAAGAGTGTTTACAAAACCAAGTTCTGTGTCTTGAGGAAGACAATGATTCGCTTCTATTTGTACATACTGAACCACTAAAGTTGGGACTAGGGAATAGCAAGAGGTTTCTTCTAGTATTAATTTGAACGTGATGATTCAAAACATTGAAACAAAACAATGCGAGCTTCCCCAAGCCGCGTGGTTGAAATACAAGTCCCAATAACTTAGTATTTAAGAAATGAAAGTCTTCTTACGTTTGTTGTGTAATTAAGACTCACTGTTACGTTTCCAGCAAAAACTCCAAAGAAACAGCAAGGACAGAGAAAACAAGACTCACAGTCACAGCATTGACCCTTGTCTATGTGTCCGAATGGAGGAGCGGGGGGACGAGTTCAGTTCTCCTGCACATGCAGTTCTCCCGCACTGCATTCACCATTCACCATATTCTGTTTGCAAAAACAGTTCAAACGGGAGATCTGCATGCGATATTTTTTGTCTTTTTGTGGAAAAAGCAGGAGATCTGCATGCAGATCTTATCCGCCAACATTTGGTAGTGTTGATCTGCTTTTTTTTTTGTTTAGTCAATAAATAACTTTGTTACAACACATAACTTTAAAAATATATTTATCTACTTATATGAATATAATATTTTTTATTTTATTTTATTTACAGCTTTAACAATACAAAATTATCATTCTCTACTTATTATTTTTTGTCATATAATATTTAATTTTTATAAATAAGAAAATAAAAGAAGTATAAATATCTTATAAAACATTTAGAGGCATTTCGGCCGATCCTATAACATCTAAGATATTTGTTTAGATATCTAAGTGTCATTTTTATTGTTTTAATATATGATCTATAGTTTTGAACTGATTTTGTCATTTATAAGTTATAATAAAATATTTGATCTGGTTCTCTCATGCATGATCCGTTTGATCTGCACTTGTCCTGTTTGATCTGCACTTGTCATGCTTGATCTGCATGATCTGTCCTGCTTGAACTGCTTTTACCATTCGAAGCCTATGTTTTTTCTTGCAGAATGTCTTGTGCAGACTTTTCAAATGGGTTGGCGTTCGGGTATCTGTTCGGGTTCGGATATTTCGGATTTTCGGGTATTTCGGTATAGAGGTGTAGAACCCGTTCGGGTATTTCTGTACTTCGGGTCGGGTTCAGATATTTTTAATTCGGGTTCAGTTATTTCGGATCGGGTTCGGATATTTAGATTTCGAAAAAACAAAATTAAATTTTCATTTCTCAAATTTCTTGTATTTAAAAATATAACTTTCACTTAACTAATTTTTTATTTTTGGTAGATTGAATGGTTAATAGATTTGGACATAACATTTTGAAACTAAAAAGACGTTAATTTGGTTATTGTTTTTAAACTTTGGATGCAACTTTTTGTTAATCCCTGAAATAAAAAAAAATTGACATGCATTTTAAGTGAGTAGCAAATCATTTTCTCCGTAATTGTATGTATATCATATGAACTTAAAATATGTGTAGTATCAATTTAAATATTTTATATAAAATGAGAGATGTAAACTAGTAATATAAGGTTAATTATACATATGTTCGGTTATTTTCGGATACCCATTCGGGTTCGGATATTACCCATTCGGGTTCGGATATCCAATCTCTCCTAATTCAATACCCGTTCGAATATTCTGCTACTTCGGTTCGGATTTCGGTTCGGTTTTTTTGGATCGGGTCGGGTGTCACTTCTGATAGCCCGATCCTGAAAATGAATCTGAATATTCATTTTTTTGAAAAAAAATAAATGAAATTTCAAAGTAATGATTTTGCTCAGATCCGTATCCAGTTCTACTTCTTCATCTTCTTCCTTTCTTCAGCAGCTCAACTTCGCTTTTATCTTGTGAGTTGACTGTTGAGGGGAAAGAGACAGAGTAAGGATGCATTCTACTAACCTTTTTTGCGTGTGCTGAGTGTTCTACTTAGCTTTATCAATGGAGTTTGGATCTTCATTTGGGACGTGCTTCAAGGCAGCAAACCCTTCTGTGCTTATCTCAACAATCTCTAAGAACAGAAATATCTCGTTGAGAAGTAAACATCAGAGATTCTCATTCAGAGTCTCTGCTGTTTCATATAAGAAATTCGCCGAGTCTGCTCTGCAAGAAACTATAAAGAGGGTCGTTCTTGAACCTTCACCTCTCCAGGTACTGTTCAGTGTTAGTGTAGGGAGAGTATTCTCTCTCTCTTTTTTTTTTTTTTGCCTACCCTATGAACATCCTTAGCTGTCTTGTTTATCTGTGTATCAAAAAAAAAACATTCTGGTTATGACAATCTTGATCCAAGTATCTTTAACTGTGGCAACACGTATAACTACTTAATCAATACATTTTTTGTTTTGTTTTTAGCAAAACACGTAATAACTTGACTGTTAAAGGATGCTTGTGTAAACCTCTTCTGAGTTTTGATCATGAAACTGTTTCAGGAGAGGTATAGCAGCATGACAGGACTTGATGGTAAAACACAACTTCAAATGCTTGCTTTCAAATCTCCAAAGATTAGGCTCTTGCGGAGCATGGCCATCGAGAACGAGACTATTCAGGTATTATATCATGTGTGTACAAATTGATTGCATTTATCTCTGTGGATATGACTTTCAAGAAGGTTTAAAAGATGTTCCTTTACACTCCATTCCTTACCATTGAGCGAGTAATGATTATTTGAATTCTCAACTGTTTTTTTTCAGTTTTTTTTTTCATATTGGGTATGATATGCAGGTTTTTGACTTTGCTGGTTTCATGAAGCCAGAGTATGATATACCTATATTCTGTGCTAACTTCTTCACATCTGCCAACATGAACATAGTGGTCTTGTAAGTTATCTTCTTCTTTGATTTTATAGTCATGGTGGGATCAATCATGTCTGTGTTGTCCAAAAATCTTACTGTGTGCTCTTCTTTAGGGATCTAAATCCTTTGCATCAATTGACTGACCATACGAATTACCAAGACAAGTATTACAAAAACATTATGTCCATATACCACAAATATGATGAGGTGAGCTACAAGAAAATTGTACTAAATGATTCAACTGCATGTGTGTATGAAGTAGTAATCATCATATAGATGGAGTGATCTGAGGTTTTCTTGCAGATTTTCCCATGGGGAGGAAAACTGACTGGTGAATCCATAAAGTTCTTTTCGCCTTTGGTGATGTGGACCAGGTTTTCTTCTAGCCACGAAAAACATAACGCTTTGTTCTCTGCCTTCCTTGAATACTATCAGGTATACTCCTCGAATCGAATCTAGGTGCTGCCGGCCAAAAGCTAAAGTTTAACAGTAAAGCATGAGTTAATCTATCATTTATATTACCTTACAGGCATGGCTTGAGATGACAATCCAAGTGAAAGAGGAGATGGAGCCATCTCAGGTGAGAGCTAACCGTGAAGCACAGCACAAATACCTGACTTGGCGAGCACAGAAGGTGACTAGTTAGTTACCTTTTTAATGGATCTGTATTTGTTCTTACAGTGGATATTGTCTGGTGTTGGCAGGATCCTGGACATGCTCTTCTTAGGAAACTACTTGGTGAAGCAAAGGCGAAGGTAATTATGACTGATCTCATTAGTGCTTCACTTGTTGTCCCCATTAATTTGCTAATAAATGGATTTTGAAAAAAAAAAACAGGCGTTGCTGAGAGATTTCTTGTTCAATGGAGTGGATGAGTTGGGCACAAAAGCATTCATTGATTACTTTCCAGAGTACGAGATAGAAGGTGGAACTGTGAGTGATAAACGAAGCATCATTGGCAAGTCTTTTGAAACTCGGCCATGGGATTCAAACGGACGATTCATCGGCTGAACTTCTCCTCTAGCTGAACTTAATCCATGTTTTTACGCGAGCAAGAAGTTTGATTTCAGTTTGTGGAATCAAGAAGTCATCAACACAAGATGAAAGTGAGCTTGAGGAAGTAAAGAGCAGCATAACGAGTCTCTCAGGTCTCTGCGTTATATTATACTTAGGCATCTCCTCCGGGTGATTGCTTTGAGTTACCAACACTGGTTTAGTGTAGTTATTAACATTACATGTTGCAAACACAGTTGTTAAAACATTTGTAATCTATTGATTAGGCAAGGAGGATCAGTTAAAAATGGGTTAGAGCGCTGACTTCTAAGAACACTTTATATGCTACTATAATTTCTACTTTCCTCTTTATTGAGGTTTATATGTGAACTCGCATAATAACTTGGGCCACTTTCGTTGGTTCCAAAAGGGTGTTAAATGCATAAAACATAATCCAAGTGGGATCAAGAAAAACATCAACAACAAAGTAAACTTCACGGTATCAATAAGCTTATGGCTTCTTCTCATAGCTATTTTACATATGAAACCAGAAACATAAGTAACACTTGATAGAAAGACAACACAAGAAAAAGCAGAAGAAGACTCTACATTCACACCACAAACACAAGACAAGCTTCTTAAACAACACAAAACTCTTCACTACTTTCGCTCTTCAACATCAACCACCACAATACTCATAGCACATTCCTCACTTCATTAATCATAGCATATTACTCCCTAATGCTCAACATACTGCACCCAAAATGCACCAAGCACTCTCTACATACTCGCACTTCCCTCTGGACCCTCTTCCCCGCATATGAAAGTTTCATCCTTCAAAAGGTTCACTCGGTTGAGGATGCATCCACATCGGAGGAGGCTCACACACCGGCGTTGGATGCCTTGTGTCAAAGTTCCATGAATGGAGAACATGTGCCTCGGAAGAGTTCCCGTTTGAAGAGCTTAAACCCACCATGAACTCACCACCATTCCATAGCTCCCCCAAGTCTACAGAGAAATCAAAGAACGGATCCAACATCTTCCTCGTACCTAATTTTCTGAACCGAACCATCATTCTCTTCAAACTCGCCTCATAATCAATCATACAGCTCAACGTCCCTCCATTCTCCATCATCAACAAGTCACCCTCAAACGAAAGGTTTCTAACTTCAGAAGATTCAGGTTTACCTAACAAGATTCTCGCACGGTTTCCTCTATTGGAAATATCAAACTCAAAAGCCACAACTGTCTCCTTCTTTGCGTACTCAGACAGAAACCCTAAGGCAGATGAACTGTTGTTGTTTTTATTACCGAACAGACTAAGATCCAAACTAGTTGGAACCATTACGAAAGCCATGACGTCATCGGTCTCATTAGGCATGGAAAACGAGAAGTAACTCGAGAAAGATAACGAGTTGCTAAGATTGATGGGTTCCTTGTAAACGACTCTTCCCTCGCTTCCACTCACAGAGTTTGTCAGCTGAATCGAAGAGCCTTCGTTGATCAGCTTCGAATCTCCAAAAAGTTCAACTTCATTGTCGAAACTCATAGGTTTGAACATCTTTGTCTTGCTGTTTTTTTTTTTTCTGTCTGGTTGGTTTATGTGAATAAAAAGAACGGAAGAAAGATTAAATAACAATCTTCTTCCTTTTCTTAACCCTGAAGGAAACGTCTCTCTCATCCTCTCGTAGTCATCGACTCATTGCTGAGTAATATTGTGATTTTAATTTCATTTTCTGATGTGCCGTGCACGCATATAAGAACTTATTAGGTCGGTCAATTGATGATTAGTCTAACCAAAAAACTTACAAAGTTATAAAGATTATTAGATTATGGATTATATTAATCTGGTTTCATTGTCTGTAAGTATGATGTTTTTATGTCTTTATCTTCGCTATATAAACAGTGATATAACACTTGAGAAATTAAAGAGCGGAGACTAATAAAGAAATGATCAAAACAACTCGAAGTTCGAAACGTATTCAAACTAGAAAGACAATAGCAAGTGGCCAAAATCAAGAAAAATGTAAAGATCATACTACAAACGAAGCAGCACTTATAGCAAAGACAACAAGGTGAACTTGGCAGACTTGATAGTGATCTCTATTCATCACCGAACATGTCAAAACCACCGTAGTCTTCTTCATCTGATTCCTCAACCACTTCCTTCTTCTCCTCCACCTTGGCAGCTCCAGCTGAAGCACCACCACCTGCATCAGCAGACACAGCCGCTACAGCAACAGCAAACTTGCTAGGATCCTGCATTAACATCCAACACACAAACAATTAAGCCAAACAAATCAAACTTATTTTTTTTTTGACAAGTTACTTAATTTGATTGACTAACCTTCAAGAACTCTTTGACCTTCTCTGCCTGTGGGAAAGTGTACTCAGTAGCAACTGAGATAGCCAATGCATTCTTGTAGGCGTTGATGAACATATGCGGAGCAGCAGCAAGGGTAGGGAAAGAGATGGCTAGGGCCAAGGAAGTGACCATGGAGATACCAGCGGCAAACTTTTGGACAAGGTCATCTTCCGTAAGATCAAGAACCTCAGGGCTGAAGACTGAGCCATTGTCGTAAACCGACTGGACAACAAGACCGTACGAGAACGGCCTGATGCCGAGCTTGGCTAGAAGAGCAGCCTCGGAAGAACCGACCTTGTCACCTTGCTTGATGAGCTCAACAGGGGTGATGATTTCGACTGTTCCCTTGTTAATCTTAGTTGGGATGTTAAGAACCTACAAAAACCCAAAAAAAAAACACATTAATAAGCTAATAAAACTTCAACAAGTCGAGAGTATTACAAAACATGATTAAACAAACCTGGAAGAAAGATGTCTGAGATGGATCGAGACCAGTGTTACCAGGCTGGACAACCACATCAATAGGTGCAACCAAACCCACACGAGCAGGAGCACCAACCTGTTCATATTACAAAGACAGACATAAAAGAGAGAGTTCAATCTCAATCCAATTTGATGTAATAAGAACAGAGCAGCTAACAGCTATATATGAAACTAACAAACCTTGTACTTGGCAACTTCCTCACTCACTTCCTTGAGGTCACCCTTGGTGAAGATCAAACCAACGTTTCCCTATACACAAAACACATAACCATTCAAATAAAAATCAAAACTTTCAATAAAAATCAAAACTTTTAATAAAAAAATCAAAACTTTAAATAAAAATCTAAGCTTTCAATAAGAATCTAAACTTTCAATAAAAGTCTAAACTTTTGCCAGCTAAGAGAAAATCTCAAAGCGTGAATTTACCTGAAGAAGGGGCATCAGATTGAGGATTGCAGTGTTTCCGGTGTTCTCGGCGTGAATCTTAACGGAACGCTTCATCATAGTGTTCTTCCCCATGAGCACCACTGAGTCTCCACGAAGACCCTTCCTGATGTTCTGGAGCTGAGTCGATCCAACGTTGTCGGCGGCAACGACAAGAATCTGGGTGAACTCGTCGATGAGCTGGCATAGCTTCGCGTCGTAAGCGATCTTCTTCTCTGCCTTTGTTGCCTTCACCATTGTTGCTCACGTGATGAGACTCGAGTTTTCTCTTTGTCTGCAGAAGAGTGATGGAGATAACAGAAAGGAACTAGGGTTTTGGTTTCAGTGTTTTTATACTATACGAAATGGGTAGAGGATAAAATGAATCTAGGGCTTCTTCTTAGTGATCTGAATCTAACGGTTCTTAGTTTTTGCTTACTTGCTGATCTGACGGCTCTTATTTACTTTGATGATATTGGGCCTTTAGGGCCCAACTCTAACGGTTCGTATTTGCGATGCTTATCTGACGGCTCTTGTTTATTTCGATAGTATTGGGCTTCTTCCAAAATTTGGAACCGAGAACCGGTAAATCCCAATACCGGTATGAAACTAAACCGGAGTTAAATTACGGAGCCAAGTGTTCATTTCAAACTAAACCAGGCTAAATTACGTTCCTTGTGAGGTATCAGACTATCAGGTACCTAAACCAAAAGTTGAGAAATTGATAATAGTAGTAGAACAATAAAATTTATATACAATTTACCCACATACACAACATTTGAATGGACTACAAATTCAACATTTATTATCGACTACATGACATCAAAACAAATGTGATCAATCAAATCAAACAAATAAAACAAATCCCAGTTAGCTTGAGCCAAACTTTATTTCCCTTGCCCTGAGTAATATTTTTATTACTGTTTTCAAGAAAGCTATTTATATTGTTTAACATCTCGGAAGATCAGGAGGTGGCGGTGGCAAGCTGGTCGACTTCGTTGGTCCGTTCTCAACCACAAACACCATCCCTAATCCAAATGGCAAGTGAACATCGATATGACAATGCATAATCCACGCACCTGAACAATGTTTCCAAACCTTAGCTTCATGCATGATGTATCAACATAACATGTATCATATAACATAGGAGTATTCAACTAGACTACTAGAGTAGTCAACTCGAGTGAAACTTTATTTATTATAAACAGGAGTCCGGTTCAAATTAAATTTTGGTACAAAGAGTTGGATAGAGAGTTTACCTGGGTTATCAGCTCTGAAACGGACCACGGCCCACCCACCAACAGGCACAGCCAAGGTATTACGGAACTGGGGGTTGACGAGATTGTACTTGCTCCGATCACGGGTCGGGTCATAATTACCGAACCCTTGAGCCAACACGTGGAAGTTAAACCCATGGAGATGCATGGGGTGATTCTCAGCCGCGAGAAGCGCGTGGTTCTGCAGCACCAAATCCACCGTTGTATTGAATTTCAATACCTTCGCGCTCGTTGATTTGTGAACGAACAAGAGTCCCGGGCTTGTCTGGGTTATGTTCGGGTCAGTGTAATCGAACTTAACCGGAGGCTGGTTTGGAAAATCAGGCGTGAAAATGCCGTCCACGCCGTGGAAAACCGCTTCCAAGATGGATAGCTTTTTGGGTAAGACGAATGAGTGGTTGTTCATCGAAGCAGCGAATTTCGAATTCGGACATTTAGCGCAAGCCTCTAGCCCGAGCCCGATGGTTACGAGCATCTCCTCGTCTACGTGGTGAGGCACTGGGACCCAGTGTGGTCCACCGACCAAGCTTGTCAGATTAGAGTAGAACCTGTGAGCAGTTGGCGTGTCGAAGAAAGAAGGCAGCTTCGGCATCAACACGCGCTTTGTTCTGCGTGTTTTCGACGCGCCGCCGATGTAGTGGATGACGCCTCTGGTGGTTGTGTTGGGGAACGGCACGAGGGGTGTGCTGGCGTAAGGATGAGCCGCCATGTAGTAGGATGAACCGATAGACTGATCGGCGTGGAGCAGCGCGTCAACGGTTTGACCCGGTGCGATGACGATGACGTCGGTGAGGTAAGGTTTGGTGTAGACTGCGTCGGCTGCGACAACTGTCAGCTTGTGATTGGCTATCTTGAAAAACAGTTGCATGTTCATTGCCGCGTTTATGATGCGGAGTAAATATAACTTTCCTTTTACCACGTCTAGGTTAAACATTCCTGTTTTTTTTTTGTCATTTTAGAAAAATAAATGGTTAGATTGCAAATGATCATTAGATAAAATTTGATTAGTAACCGGCAATAAATTTTTCTTTCACTACATAACCATATTATATTAGATAAGAATGTCATAATATTAGACAGTGGTATGGAATTTGTGAAACCAACTTGTTTTTTATGTTTATTGCGTAATTCTACGCATACAAAGGTTTAAAAAAACGCATCCGGGTATTATGTAATTAGCGAGAAGATTACTAGATTAGTATGCATTTTCATGTTAGCGTTCACTATGCTTTAAAAATAATTATTATAGCATTGTAATCATGTTAATAACATGTAATAATTATTATAACATGTAATAAATTGTCCCGAAAAAAATTGTGACAGAACATGCATGTAGTCAATATCACACTCAACTTATTTAAACCTCCACTGGCTAATATGATTACTTCTAGTGCACATACTTTATAATTTCTAGCATTCCATCACCAATAACATGTAAAATAAGAAAAAGGACCCTTCCAAAATGACATGAATGTAAAAAGTGAGATAGTAAAAAAAAAAAAAAAAAAAAAAAAATTGAATCTATCCGTGCTATAACTTGTCATTCGGTTATTCTTTCAATCAAGTGAATACCAAAAAATGTTTCTCCTTAGATAGTGATTAATTTGGTAATACTTACTGTCTTTGGAACATGGATATAGGTTTCCTGGCAGGCCATTGATCGTATAGGCGTCGGAATTGTTTGGAGGAACTCCGGTGGCGATAGCAGCCTCTTCTAACGCGACTACGTCGGTGTTCCACCATTCACCTGTTTAATATTACAATTTGAACTTAATATTAATAATACTAATAATTAAAATTATAAAAAAAAAAGAAAAAAAAAATTATAGAAGACTTTTGGCTAAGTACTTTAAAATACAAGTCGAAACACGACCAACATCCTTTCGCATTATTCACCAGCTGAACTACTAAAGTTTGGTTTAACTATTTGAATATGTATTTTGATAGCAATTAAATAAAAACAAATTATTTTGTTGAGACATACCGAATATGATGGGAACTTCTTTGTGGGGTTTGGGAAACGGGTAAGAGTGACCGGATTTAGGGCGGATGATGATAGCACCGTAGACGGTGGCGCGTAAGAAAGACGAATGTGCGTGCCACCACAAGGTACCTTCTTGGCCTGTGATGTTGAACCTGTAAGCGTAGCGATGACCAGCTGGCTGGATTGGGCATTGCGTTATCATGCTCGGTCCATCCGCCCAAACCGTCAGTCTATGGAATATCCCGTGCCTGCGTGTATGCAAAAATATTACGACATACAGTCTATTCATATTCAAACACTATGATATATTAATTAATTAGTATGCCAGGATTTGAACTTTAAGTATTGATGGTCAATTAGACGACAGGAAAAAAATATGGATGGTCAACTTTGTTTTGGTATTATTTTTTGGTATTATGATAACCTAATTAACCAACGCAACCCAAGTTTGTTTGATTTTATTTGGATTTATATAGTGTTTTATTTTCTTAGTTTCTAAGATTATATGGAAATGGAAATGGAAATTAAAGGAGAGTAAAGAAACACCTAAAAGTTTATTTTATTTGAAACTATTTCCAAATTGAAATAATCATGTTTCACGAAACTGAATTAGGCTGATTAACATTTTCTAAATTAGCTAACAAACTAAACCAAATTTTAATTCAAATTTAATTTGTTTTAACTTAGTTGGATATACAAATAAATAAAATCTAAGATAGAGAAACAGGTTGGTTGAAAATCATTATTTCGTGGGTATGCATGTTTTGTTAGTGTCTAGGTCTTCTTGTTTCTTAGCCCTAAACCAAAATTGAAATCGTAATCACTGAACAAAAATAATATAAACTTTTAGTTGGTTAATTGTGATTTCATAACTTTAAAGTCCATAAGGAAAACCAATAAAATCAAATGTCTTCTCCCTAAGTCTCTATATTTTCTATAACGTCAAAGACAATAGATTATATAGAGTGTATTATATGGGAAAAAGGGAAACAGCTAATTGAGGAAATATGAAGGCTAGCGTCTAGTAAAGTCAGAAAACCAATACGAAATCACGCATAATTTAAGTAATAGCTAATATAATACGAAGTTTATATAGTATCTATTAATTAAGTGAATACCAATGATTTTGTCAAAAAAAAAATAAAAGAACTTAAGTGAATGAATACCAATGAATTGTGATGTTGTGAGGGGAATTGTTAATGACGTGTATAACGAGCGAGTCACCCTCCTTGACGCGTACCGTTGGTCCAGGCAGGCTTCCATTAACAACCGTTATCACTTGCCGTTTGCACAGCCGAGAGATGGTTAAGTTTTGTACCTGTCAAAACCCAAGTATCTCTCACGTCGTTAGCTATCACTTGGTCACTAGTTGGTAATACAAACTCATATTTCACATGCTACGATTCACCTTTAATATAAGTAAAATCACAAGATATGGTAAAAAACATGAATCAGATTTTCACATATATAAAAGTTCTAATAAGATGCATGCAAAATCTATATTTATATATATTAGAAGAGGAGGAAGAATGTATGGTTACGTTGAAGGTGTGTTCGACAATGGCTGCAGAAGCTATTGAAGAGACTACAAAAAGAAGAAGAGCGCAAGCAAGAGAAACCCTAACGCCCTCCATCTCTAGAGACAGAAAGATGAGATGAAGCGAGCTACAAAGAACGAGAAATGTGTTATGGAGATTTTGAAGCAAAGACGAAATTAAGCTTGGTCAATTTATAGAGCGCAAGTGGTAACGACCGAATAAGCAAAACACGTTATGTTAATGGGAATGAACTTTGAAAAAATATACTTTTTATACAGAAATACCACAATCTTTTTTACTAATAATATATAGCTAGAAAACTCGTAAGTAAAATTAGTGATACAAACTAGTGGCGGTGGTTCAGTGGCGCTTGAGTAAAATAAAAACCTAATACGGCGAAATTCTGGTTCGATCTCTGTTAGTCATCCGGACTATCTTAAATGGCACGAATAAATAGAGTGCCGTGGGTTTCGTGAAACTAGTCGATTGACCTCGATCGCGGATTACCTACTCTTACCAAAAAAAAAAGTTAGCGATAAAAGTTATTATTGATTCTACCAATGAGTTTAAAGATTGCTTGAATTTTTTTTTTTTTTAACTTTAAAGATGGCTTGATGTATATCTGTATACATATTTGTCTACGTGTGTGCATCTGTTTTCCGGTTTTTTCAATCTGTTAGTAGAGACGTTGTTGTCTACATTTCTAACAGCTGACTAGTCGGTTTATTATATATTTATAAAGAATAACAAAAGTCATCCAAACTCTTGCTTCTCAAGACAAACAATCTTACATTCTATTGAAATCAATATAATTATATTACAAGTCCATAATATATAGCTACCTATATATCTAATTTGATACCTAAGTATCAACCATAATTTTAGCGACATATCTCTGATTAATTTGAAGTATGCATTTGCAATATACAGTATAACCTCTTTAAATTAATACTCTATAAATTAATATACACTAAGAATCTCTATAAAATAATATAATTTTATAGTTTCAAATTGAGTTTTTGTTTCAATTAGTATATCGATAAATTAATATCTCTATAAATTAATAAAAAAATTATAGTTTTGGTGTAGTCCCAACATTATTAATTTATAGAGGTTTCACTGTATATATCACAAGAAGTATCGATGTTTTTTTAATAAAAAATAGCAATTTTAAAAATACTTAATGATAAAACAGAAACGAAAAAAAAAAAAATTGCCATCCTTTTCTTCTCGTTGTTATTGGTTTCAGATTTTATAGCGTAAGTAGTTAAACGATATCCAAAAATCACATGATTACCAAAGTTGATTGCATTCGACAAAATTAAGGAATCATTAACGAATCCGCAATCTGCTTAAGATGATATTTAAATGCAATATCAATACATGCAACCCACTCTCTAGACACAGGCCAATTGACTTTGTCTCAAATTATATGACAGTTCTCTTTTTATCCTAAGGGTATATGTGGTAGGTTCGAGCTTCAGCAGCCAGCGAAAAAAAGATTTAAAAATCGAATATTGTCCCTAGTCTAAAGAGATTATGTGTTTGGACCCAGAATTTTCTAAATTAAAATTAAGAATTACATAACAGTTGTATTTTGAAATGGTGTAAACTATCGGCTGCTGCCAATTGGTGATTGTTCCGGTAGAGGTGACCATGTCAGCTCATGAGTTTGCTTCAAGTGTGACTAGAAACTGCCATTATCAATCTTATGTTGCTCGCAGTTCATAGTTGGCTCAGATTCTTATTGAGCTCGGAAGCAGCGGGAGGATGTCTCCTAAGTTGATTTGTTGGAAATAAAATCTCACATCGGAAATATAAAAGAGACTTAAGTAATATATAAGAGATTTGAGCCACTCCACTTACAACCAATTGGTTTTAAGTTGGAAACCCAATAAATTTATCATGGTATCAGAGCCGGTCCAACACTATGACTCATTAATCCGGCTCGGACAGTGGTCCGATCATCCCACGATGACCCAAAGAAGGCTCAATTCCTTCGAAATTGTTAGAAAAATAAAGCATTGTATCGAAGGGGGTATGATGGATTCTGCGAGATTAATGTTTATACGCACCATCATCTCAGGGAGGGTGTTGGAGATAAGATCCCACATCGGAAATATGAAAAGGACTTAAGTAATATATAGGAGACTTGGGCCACTCCACTTACAACCAGTTGGTTTTAAGTTGAAATCTCAGTAAATTTATCATGACTGGATTGTGAAGTATTGGATTCTCCTTTTACTGATGTCTAAGAAGACACTCATTTTTTTCTCCCCTGAGATGCCCTGTTGGATTGGTTTCTTGTGGCATCTACTGATGTCGTTATTGTTTAAGTTTTACTTATTGTCTAAACTCTTCGTTGCCAAGTTGCCATGTCTTTGTACTGGCTTTATTCCAGTCGAATGAACCATTGACAAGAAAAGAATATGTTAGCTTCGAGTTTCAGCATGTGCGAGAAGAGAACTTAAAAACCCATTATTGTTTCTAGTCCCAAAAAATTATGGGTTTCGATCCATAATTTTTTTAATTAAAAAGTAAGAACTGTATAACAGTTGTATATATATCCTGAAATGGTATGAACTATCGATCAATTTCGTAAAATCATTATTTTATTATGATCTTACTTTTTAATATTTTTTTTTATCAAAATGAAGAATTGTGGTACGTGCATAAACTGCATAAACAAGGTCCATGTTTCCATCAAGTTGAAACTTGGAAGCCTCTTCGTCAACTTGACAATACCTTCAAGAACGTGTTGTATATTTTGCGTAGATCATATCTGCATTCCGTATAATGTTTTGAGTACTCTAATATTTTTCTCGTCAACATCATATATGTATAACATAACCATTTACTTTTACTATGATCAGAGGCGGATCTACTTGTATAGAAGTGGGGCACGTGCCCCATACTAACTTTATAAATTTTTGTTTGTAACATAATTTTGAGTATGTGAATCAAGCTTATTTGGTTAAATCATAAATGAGGTTAATGGTGCCACACACTTCACGTTTGACCAAATTATCATCCATCTTTTATCTTGTTTATTTTGTTGTTGTCAAATTTAGCGTGTGAAATTACTCTTTCTTTGTCAAAGGTCTGATTTCATATTTAATTCTTCTCATTTCTTGTTCTCTTAAATTTTATTAAATTTGTTATACATGTCTAATATGTTCAGCTTTGCACTGTAAATATCAATTTTGAATTTCCAATTACTTATTTTGTACTTTTTCTATTTCTAGAAGATAAATATTTTCTGCTTTATACATATTAAAAGCATTAAATCCGATAATAAATATATTATTTTATTTGATTAACTATTCAGTGATTTAATATATTTTCTAAGAGTTTATAATTTACTATTATTAACTCATATAAAATGCATTAAAAACTTAATATATATATATATATATATATCTTTTAAAGATAAGCGTTCTAACTTTTGTAAATTTTTTTTTGGAAAATAATTAATATTTAATTAGTTAAAATATTTACTGTAAAAATATAATAATTTATAATAATACCATAAAACTGTCTAATTATTTTAATTAAATTATATATTTGTGCCCCATATAAAATATATTTTTAGATCCGCCTCTGACTATGATCCGTTGGGTATATGTATAATAGTGCATGCGACGTATAATAGTGCATGCGACGTATGGCCACTTGATCTAGTTGTTCCAGTTAATCATTCTTTTACGATGTCATTATGGGTTGCTCATTGGAGTGACAGTTTCAATATTTTTTTCAACTGAATTCTTGGTTAATATATCGCAAATGTCGTGTACGTTGTATAAGGCAGTTCTTACCATATTTTGATAAACCCATAGTTATCAGGCAAAAGTCGCTCTCTGTCATAGTAATCTGACTGTTTCTTGTAGACTTCACGCATTGTTCTTTATTACCTCTCGCCATCTCATTTCGTACGTGGATGGATGGATTATCATTGACTTATAAGTTTACAAAGCAATTTTTTTTTTTTTTGTAAATGACCCACAAATCAAATTCTTTCGTAAACAGATCAAACCGCAATATCTTGATTTCTTTTTTTCTAATGAATTTTCGGTTTTAGACTTTTAGTTGGTCAAGAGAATGCTCGACGAAAGTAATAATCTCACACCGAACATCACTTTCCTCTTGGAACGTTATATAAAAATAAAGGAAAATAAACAAATACCGGTTATATTTTCCTATAATCTCAAATTGTAGACTTCTCAAATTTTATTTTGATGGAAAAGAATGGAAGATGAGTGATTTTTTTTTTTAAATTTTAGCATAAGCATACAATGGATCAGTTTAAAGAATTTTTCAAAGATTTATACCAAACCACATTCTAGGGTAGAGATCTTTTTTTTTTTTGGAACTAGGGTAGAGATCAAAGTTCTTTTTCATCAACCATTAAACAGTGTTTTTTCTTCAATACAATGCAATGTTTGGAGGAGACCGAGATTCTGTTAATAAAAGGCCTGAATAGGCCCAATTAAACGACGTAGTCCCTGCCAGTGAAATTTCCCGCCATAGCCGTTTTAACTGATTTACCAAAGAGTATAAACAAATGGTAACAAGGTAAATGTACATTTGGAGGGTTAAAGAGTAAATTAACGGGTTAAACCAGTTCGCCCTAATAACTCTCCCAGGCACGATCTCCAAGGCGCCTCCACGAACCATGTGCTCCGGCGCCGGCGACGCGTTTTCTCGCCGGCCCGGGGCTTCCTCGACGGTGCTAGTCCTCAAAACGATCCTCTGTTTCCTGTTTCACTGCTCGCTTTGCTTGTTACCAGTTCGCTTTCTGTGGATTGTCGGAGGAAGTAGATCTCGACGGATGCTACGATGGAGATGTGAGCTTCGACTCTTCATTGTGCTTCTCTCGGCGGTCCTTCCACTCCGGGTGGTCCTTCTTCCAGCAATGAGTCGAGAGGATTCTCTCGCCGTCGCTCTGCTATGGTCTTCGGGTTCAGATCCCGTCGTACCTCCATCTGGCTGTCGTCTGTCAAGCCAAGCTGTCGACTTGGTCCAAATCTTTCAACCGTGAATGGAGCTTCGTTTTCAACCAACACACCTTATCTCTTCGTCTCTGAGGAGATTTGAGTCCCATAGGCCACTGTGCTCAGCTGCTCCTCATCTAACCGGCAACAGATCCATAAACACCACGAGTTCAGATCCGAGTCCTTTCGGTGACGCTTCAACCTCTCCACCTTCTAAAGTGGTGCTCTTTTTCCCACTGTGGTGTCTCTTCGACGGTGGTACCATTCCGCTCCGACGAAGATCTTCCGGTGACCACTTGTACGGCGCCGATGAACATGTCGATTCTAAGCTCGTGCTGATTTTGCTTAACGCTTCACTGTCCCCTTTAGTTTGGGCCTGGCCCAGGTATGGGATGTCTTCTGTCAGCCCAAGAAGCAATCTGCCAAGACCCAATTGTTTCAGAAGAATTTGTGATCCAACTTCCTATCGCGCCTGGGTTCGGGTTAGTTTTTCAGAGAGTTGAGTGAGTTCACCGGGTATTGTTCTAATTCGATCATCCTCCTCTTATGAGGAGAAACCTTTACCACCATGCACTCTTCCTATGGCAAGAGGTGCTTCCTCGGACTTGCTGCCGAGCGTTTGTTTCAGTTTCTTCATCGTTTTGTCATCTTGCGGAGCGGTCTCTACGGGACCAGAAGATACAAGCGAGATTACCTTGGTAGTTCTCTGTAGATGGGGTTTGGACTCCAATGTCACTTAATGTGACTATTCTCCAGCTGTACGACGTGAAAGCTTTCCCGACGCATTCGAGCATTGTCTCGAATTCGCTTTCTTCTTCCCTTGAAGACCTATCTTATTTGGCTTATTTACATGTTTGTGTTTATGTTTATTGCAAAAGAGGATGGATAATTCCCTCTTGTAGTTGTAGTGAAGAAAGTTGATTATGAATGAAAGTAAGTTTGTATTCAAAAAAAAAAAGAGAGTAAATTAACGACCCCAACGAAACCATTTACCGCTTTACAGTTAACTCGTCAAGTCTGGTAGCTAGGTGAGACAGAAGAAGCATATGGACTATGGAGACGTGGTGAATTGAGAAATCTAGTGTTTTCGTTTTCGTTGTATATGGCGTTGCGTGGTACTGGCTTCCAATTTCCAAGGGTGTGTGCATTAGTTGATTATATGCAAGTTTGGCCTTATATTAGTGTCAACTTTATTCTCTGGTTCAGTTGGCATTTCATCAGTAACACTTACCAAGCTCTCGTTTGTATTTTTGTTTTTTTTGGGTTTATAAAGATGAGAATCAGGTTATCACCACAGCACATGGCATCCACGGAAACAAATGGGCTGTAATCTCTAAGCTCCTCCTAGGAAGAACAGATAATGCTTATATCAAGAACCACAATCTGACGACAAATATAGGGACGAGAAACTTAGTCCTGGAAGATTTTGTATTTGACAGAACGATTTTTTTTGTTTGGATCGGGGTTCTGATACCATGTTAAGTTAGATAGGCTTCCAACCCAAAACCAGTTGGTAAGAAGTGGATTGACCGATCTTATATATTATTTAGTATTCCTTCCAACTACTGATATTCCGTGTTTTTAACGGTTTTAAACTCGTTTTGGAGCAATTAAATGGTCGTTTTTAATTAATGTTTTGGTCTATTTGATGCGTTTTGGTGTTCTTAAGTGTAATATGCAGGTTACTAGATAGCTTGAAAGAAAAGAACGCATTCGGGATTTATTCAGAAGCAAGATGGACCGAACAATGGACCGAACGAGAAGTATTGATCGCACAGAGCCACAGATCGACCGATCCAGTCCATGTGGATCGACCGATCCACGGTTTCAGCCACAGATCGACCGATCCGGTCTATGTGGATCGACCGATCTCAGGCTCTACGGGCTCCACACGCACAAACGAGCTTTTCACTCCTTTTTACCCACTCCCCTCAATAATTCACGGGAGAACTCGACTTTGGAGACTCACAAAAGACCAGGGGCGACCAAGGAGGAGATTTACAAGTTCTAGAGAGAAGATTTGAGTGTTTTGTACTTGTTTTGGTGTGATTTGTGAAGATTTGTAAAGGAGTTCATCTCAAAACCATTTGGAGAAGATCTTCTGAACCTTTACTCTGTTTTAATACAATCTTATCATGTTTTCTTCATCAAAATCGTGTTGTTCTTGCTTAGTTATGTGTGAGTAGTCATCTAGTTGGGTTTAGGGGTTCTCATAGGGGATTTCTTGATGTTTTGATCCATAAAACGTGTGTAGACTAAGGGATTACGTTTTGGTTCTTCATCTAATGGATTTCTTACTGCTTGAACTGAATTGATCACTTAGTTCATGATTTCAGATTGTTTGATGCACCGAAAGTGATTGTTTGAACTTCCGAAAATACTTTAGATGAGCAAAGTGTCCTTAACCCTCGAAAGTTGATGTTATTGCGCTTTGTGAACATATTGAACCTGTTCTTAATGCTTGTTTAGAAATTGAAACTCAGCGGAAGTTAGTGTGGAGATTTCTATAACATAGAGAATTAGCGCTACGGAAGTAGGTTAATTCTAATATCGTGTTTGAGTTCTAGACGGTTCTTAATATATCCCTGTGTCTTCCATTAATTGTATCTTGATTAAAAAGAAATCCCTGAGAATTCCCAATGCCCAACGTTTGTTTTAAAATAGTTTTCAAATCGTTTAAATCATTTTTTTTACATGCTTGTTTATGCTTTGTGACACTAGAGAAAATTAAACAAAAACCATCAAAAATATATCTTGATTCGCTGTAGCTATTAACTTGTCTGCAACTCTACGTGTGATCATCGGTCCCTGTGGATTCGATCCCGTATTACTACTGCGTACTTTACTGTGCACTTGCAGTTAGATAATCGGGTTAAAACTCGAGACATCAAGTTTTTGGCGCCGTTGTCGGGGACCATTTGGTCACCCTAGAGTTAATGATCAGTTTAAGACTATAGCATTTTCTTTATTTTGTCTAATGTTTCTGTCTTTCTCTTTCTGTTTGTGTTTTCAGGTGAATGAGCGGATTTCATACTAGAAGCAAAGGATCATCGAATTTAATACCTTTGGAGTTAGAGCTCGGCCGCCTAGAGAGACAAGTGAAAAAGAAAAGACTTGAGTCAGCTGAAGAGGTTGAAATGGCTGAACACCAAGAAGACCAATTTCAGGACAACCCGCAAAATCCAATTCCTGTAAATGAACGAGAAGGCAACAATGCTGGTGATAATCAGCAGGCTGGTGTAGCTGCAAGACAACAGGCTGGAGACTATGGCATGCCTAGGATGACGCTTGCACATTATGATACACCAGATGCATTCTATGCCGATCGTTCTGGGATTCGCCCACCTCCCATTGAGAGAAGAGACTTTGAGATCAAGACTGGTCTCATTAATTTGGTGGAGAAAAATCCGTTTCATGGAAACCCGTCTGAGGACCCGATGTATCACTTGGAGCATTTTGAGCGAGTCTGTGACACCAGCAGACATAATGGAGTTCCTCAAGGCGCTTTGAAATGCAGGTTGTTCCCGTTTTCCTTAGCTGATAAAGCTATCAGATGGTTAAAGTCCATCCCTCCAGGATCTCTTACTACATGGGAAGAGACAAGAGCTGCTTTTCTACAGCATTTCTTCACCAAGTCAAGGTCCACATATCTGAGAAGCAGAATTGGAAGCTTTCAGCAACTTGATTCAGAAAGCTTTCATGAGGCTTGGGAGCGTTTCAAGGAGTACACACAGGACTGCCCTCACCATGGCTACACTGATGTGAGTTTGCTGAACATTTTCTATAATGGAGTTCATGAAGAGAGTCAAGATGCCATGGACACAGCAAGTAATGGTGATTTCATGACCAAGACTGTTGAAGAAGCTTACACCTTGCTGAACAACCTGTCATCCAGCAAAGCAAACCGCAAGTCAAGGTTTGACACCAGCCAGAAGGGTGTTGGTAATGAATCCAAGAAGATAGATGAGCTGAATGCCAAGATTGAGATGCTTCTCAAGAGAGATCAGAAATCTGTGAAATTTGTGGAGGAGCAAGGCTATCGTTCCTCACAAGAAACTGTTGGTGATGATTCAGACGATATGCAAGCTGATGTGAACTACATTGGTGGTCAAGGAAACTACAACAGGAGCTACAATCAGAACCTTGGATGGAATCAAAATCAGCAAAATAATCTGTCTTACCGAAGCAACAATGTGGAGAATCCACAACATCAGTCCTACCCTCAGGCAGGAAACAGGCAGAACCAGAATCAGAACCAGAGTGTGTTCAACCAAGGATTTCAGAACAGAAATCAATATCAGGGGAACAACTCGGGAAACTCAGGATTTCAGCAAAGGCAGCAGTACAACAACTATCAGAATCAAGGAAATGCCTCTTCGTCACAGCCTTCTCAGGATAACGAAATTAAGAAGATGCTGCAAATGGTGCTAGAAGGTCAGAAGAATAGCACTGCAGAGATAAACACCAAGGTGGATAACATGTATGGAGAGCTTAATGGGAAGTTCGAAGCTTTGAACACCCATTTGAAAGTTTTGGAAAAGCAAGTTGCTCAAACCGCCTCCAGCAGCAGAACAGCACCTGGATTTCTACCAGGGAAGTCAGAGACGAATCCAAAGGAGTTTGTGAATGCTATAACACTTAGGAGCGGAAAAACGATTGAGGAATCGAAAGAGAAAGAGATCGACCGATCTCAAGAACAGATCGACCGATCCAAGGGAAAGGAGATCGACCGATCCGGTCCATCTGGATCGACCGATCCCGTGTCGACGAAGCCAAATTCCTCTGAACCTGAAGAGGTGTATGTGGCGCCTCCTGCTTATGTTCCTAAGGCTCCATACCCATCCAGACCAAGGCAGAAGATCAAAGAACGTGAGTACGAGAAGCTAAAGAACCTTGTTGGGGAGTTACATGTGAGATTGCCATTCGTTGAAGCGGTGAAGATGGTACCTTCTCTTAAAAGGTACATGAAGGAGATTCTTACCGATAAGATGAGCCTAGAGCGGGGTGTGTTGATGCTCAATGAGGAGTGTAGCGCAGTTCTACAAAATGTCATGCCTAAAAAGCGTGAAGATCCCGGAGCATTTGTTCTACCATGCCGCATTGGATCACTTACTTTTGAGAAGAGTCTCTGCGATCTGGGTTCAGGAGTGAGCCTAATGCCTTTCTCTGTCTCTGAGAGGCTAGGCATGACGAACTACAAACCTACAAGGATCTCCTTGGTCCTTGCTGACCGATCAGTGCGAAGACCAGTCGGTGTACTAGAAAACATCCCTGTTGGTGTTGGAAAGGGATATGTGCTTACCGATTTTGTAGTTCTGGAGCTGGAAGAGGAACCTAAAGATCCTCTCATTTTGGGCAGACCGTTTTTAGCTACTGCTGGAGCCATGATTGATGTACAGAATGGGCATATAGACTTACGTCTAGGAGACATGGCGATGAGATACAATGTGGAGAAGGTGCTGAAAAATCCGACTATTGATGGACAGACTTTCTGGGTTGATACATTGACTGAACTGGTGGAGGAAATGGATGAAGAGTTGCACACTGATGATCCTCTACAAGTCGCATTGACCCAAAAGGAGAGTGAGTTCGGGTTCATGAACCAAGAAGTGGTTGGATTTTCTGAGATTTTGGATTCAGCCTCACCGATTGAGAAGCATGTCGCCTATGTCAGCCTTGAAGACTCAGGCACCGATAAAACCGTCAAACCGTCATCCTCCCAACCAGATTGGAGTGAGGAGAATGCTCCAAAGGTGGAACTTAAAGCCCTCCCAGCTGGGCTGAGGTATGCATTCTTGGGACCGAATTCCACATATCCTGTTATTATTTGTGCTAACCTGAATAATGTGGAGACCGCTTTGCTTCTTTCAAAATTGCGAAAGTATAGAAAAGCATTGGGGTACTCTTTGGATGATATTACAGGTATTTCTCCAGATCTTTGCATGCACAAGATTCACTTGGAGGATGAGTCAAAGACGTCCATAGAGCACCAGCGAAGACTGAATCCCAAACTGATGGAAGTTGTGAAAAAGGAGATTCTAAAGCTGTTGAGTGCAGGGGTGATCTACCCAATTTCAGACAGCACTTGGGTGAGCCCGGTTCATGTGGTTCCTAAGAAGGGTGGCATCACTGTCATCACAAATGAGAAAGCTGAGCTGATTCCTACCAGAACAGTCACAGGGCATAGGATGTGCATTGACTACAGGAAGCTAAACTCAGCCACAAGGAAGGACCACTTCCCACTTCCTTTCATTGACCAGATGCTGGAAAGACTAGCCAACCACCCCTACTACTGTTTTCTCGATGGCTACTCCGGGTTCTTTCAGATACCCATTCATCCAGACGACCAAGAGAAGACAACATTCACCTGCCCATACGGTACTTTTGCCTACAGGAGAATGCCCTTCGGATTGTGCAATGCTCCTGCAACTTTCCAGAGATGCATGATGTCGATCTTTACTGATCTTATTGAGGACATTATGGAGGTTTTTATGGACGATTTCTCAGTCTACGGTTCTTCATTTAGCGACTGCCTTGCTAATCTGTGCAAGGTGCTGGAAAGATGTGAGGAGAAGAACTTGGTGTTAAATTGGGAGAAGTGTCATTTCATGGTGAAAGATGGCATTGTTTTGGGTCACAGGATATCAGAGCAGGGTATCGAGGTTGACAAAGCAAAGATTGAAGTTATGACCAGCCTACAGCCTCCCAGGACAGTGAGGGATATTCGGAGTTTTCTGGGACATGCCGGTTTCTACAGGAGGTTTATCAAAGACTTCTCTATGATAGCGAGGCCACTCACCCGTCTGCTGTGCAAAGAAGCGAAGTTTGTTTTTGATGCTGACTGCCTCGCTGCGTTTCAGATTCTCAAGAAGTCTCTAGTCAGTGCTCCCATTGTGCAGCCACCAGATTGGGACTTGCCATTTGAAATAATGTGTGACGCAAGTGATTACGCGATTGGAGCTGTTTTGGGGCAGAGAAAAGACAAGAAACTCCATGTGATCTATTATGCCAGCCGAACGCTTGATGATGCTCAAATCAAGTATGCTACCACTGAGAAGGAGTTGCTGGCAGTAGTTTATGCTTTCGAGAAGTTCAGGTCCTATTTGGTGGGCTCGAAAGTAATTGTGCACACAGATCATGCAGCCTTGAAGTACCTGATGACGAAAAAAGATGCTAAACCGAGACTCTTAAGGTGGATCTTACTGCTACAGGAGTTTGATATTGAGATCAGAGACAAGAGAGGAGCAGAAAATGGAGTGGCAGATCATCTTTCCCGAATGAGAGTGGAAGCTGAAACACCACTGGATGATACATTACCCGAGGAGAATGTCTATGTGATCACCTTGCTGGAGGATGAGTATTTGGATCAGGCTGATTGCTGTGTCATGAGACAAATTCAGGATGATCTCCCATGGTTTGCAGACTTTGCAAACTACCTATGTGCTGGAATTGAACCACCGAACCTGAAGGGGTATGAGAGGAAGAAGTTCATGAGAGATGTGAACCACTACTACTGGGATGATCCCTTCCTCTACAAGAGATGCTCAGATGGTTTATTCAGGAGATGTGTTCTGGAGAATGAGATGCAAGGGATTCTTTTCCACTGCCACAGTTCAGAATACGCAGGCCATTTTGCAACATTCAAGACGGTTTCTAAGGTCCTGCAGGCTGGTTACTGGTGGCCTACACTTTTCAGAGACGCCCATGAGTTTGTCTCAAAGTGTGATGCATGTCAGCGGAAGGGCAACATCAGTAAGAGAAATGAGATGCCCCAAAATTTCATCCTTGAAGTTGAAGTTTTTGATGTATGGGGAATTGATTTTATGGGCCCTTTCCCATCTTCTTATGGAAATGAGTACATCCTGGTTGCGGTTGATTATGTCTCCAAGTGGGTGGAAGCAGTAGCCAGCAAGACAAATGACTCTAGTGTTGTCAAGAAAATGTTCAAGACAGTCATTTTTCCAAGATTCGGGATCCCGAGAGTGGTTATTAGTGATGGAGGCTCTCACTTCATCAACAAGACGTTCGATAAACTGCTGAAGAAACATGGAGTAAAGCATAAGGTAGCTACACCTTATCATCCTCAGACAAGTGGGCAGGTTGAAATATCGAACCGAGAAATCAAGGGATTTTGGAGAAGGCTGTAGGCAAAACAAGGAAAGACTGGGCTGTGAAGCTTGATGACGCCTTATGGGCGTATAGAACCGCCTACAAGACTCCCTTGGGCACCACTCCTTTTAATCTGGTCTATGGAAAGTCTTGTCACCTACCTGTGGAATTGGAGTACAGTGGTTTTTGGGCAACGAAGTTGATGAACTTCGACATTAAAACCGCTGCAGAAAGGAGGATGGTTCAGTTGAACGAGCTGGACGAGATTCGGTTGAACGCCTATGAGAACACCAAAATCTACAAGGAAAGAACTAAGGCGTGGCATGACAGAAAGATAATCCCGAGAGACTTCGCTGCTGGAGACAAAGTCCTTCTGTTCAACTCTAGACTCAAGCTATTTCCTGGAAAGCTTAAGTCTCGTTGGTCCGGACCTTTCACCATCACAGAGGTTAGACCTTATGGAGCTGTTGTCTTGGAAGACAATGGGAGGAAATTCACCGTCAATGGGCAGAGGCTAAAACCTTACTTCACAGATGCAAAACCCGAAGAAGGAACCAACATTCCTTTATCGGAACCCGATCTCGCCTAAGGACAACAAAATAGTCAGGCTCGCGACTTTAAACAAGCGCTGAGTGGGAGGCAACCCACATGGTTTGATTTTCTTTCTCTTTTGTGATTATGTTTTCTTGTGTGAATTGATTTTTGGTTGTGTTTTTAGATGATTTTTAGGCATGTATCACGATCAGGCATAGATCGATCCGAAAGAAACAGAACGGCGATCCAGGTAAGGGATCGGTCGATCCGGACACTAAGATCGGTCGATCCAAGTCACGGATCGGTCGATCCAAGTCACGGATCGGTCGATCCTATACGTATTGGATCGGTCGATCCAAGTAAGCATGTCCGGTTTGATTTCACTTAATTTAAACCGGAAAACACCCATAAAATTCAAACTCGCGAAAAAAAAGATCAAAACACTCTGATTTCATCTTCCTCTCCTCTCAAACTCTCTCAAACCTCTCAAGAACACCCAAATCGATTTTCATCATTTCTCAACCGATTTTTGTAATTCTTGGTGCTAAACTCATTAGTTTTTCAAGCTCTATCCGTTTCTACCATCAGTTTTCATCAAGACACAGGTATGACTCTCTAAATTTGGAATCTAAAATCGCCCTAGGGTTGGATTTAGGGGAATCTCCGAATTCTAAATGGAATAGCATCTAGGATGGTTTATTTGTGATGATTATACTCATGGGTTACCTTGATTGCCAATTTGTGGGTGAATTGCGATTGAAAAAAAAAAAAAAAAAAAAAAAAAAAAAATTTATTTTGGAGTTTAATTGAAAAACGAAAATGGGAATGGAGTGTGATGTGTTATCTTGAGTTTTGAGAAGAGATGTGTGCTAAATTTTTACATGTTTAGGGGATTGATCAGAATTGATTTTATAAGAGTGTTTTTCTATTTGTCTCTTACTTGGGTTTTGATGAATTAATTTTGCAGATAATGCCTAAGAGACAGAAGAAGCAGGGTGAGCGTGGGAGTTCCTCGGTACAGACTGCTAGGCTCAGCACAAAGGGCAGGTTCCGAAAGACGGATAGGTCTCATCCTGCGAATCGAGAGATAACCCAGCAGTGGGATATACATGATGATGATTTCTATGAGCAGATGAGGGGAGTGGAAATATGTCCGTCGCGCTTCGCTCACAGAGACACTACAGATGCATTGGGGATAACCGAGGATATTGAAGCCTTGTTCGAGAAGATTGGCCTGGGGTACATCTTCGATCTCCACTGTGATTGCTATGCTGATTTGACCAGGCAGTTCCTCGCATCAGCCCGCCTCTACCATCCTGACGAGGACAACCCGGTAGCTGATAAGGCGATGTTCTCCTTCATTGTGAACAGGCAGTTCCACTCCATGACCATCTTTCAGCTGTGCGACGTCTTTGGGTTCGGGAAAGGACGTCAATCTTGTGTTCCTGACTTCCCGGAACACAATGATTTCTGGACATTCATCGCTTCAGGAAACTTCATCTCTCGAGAGGCCAAGCAAGCTAGAATTCGTAGCCCTGTTCTGCGATATGCAGTGAGAGTGATCAGCAGTGTTGTCTATGGGAAGACAGAACCCGCTGCAGTGACAAAAGATGAGCTAGCTCTTCTGTTCATCGGGGCTGGACACCTATGGCCTCAAGGCGCAGACATTACCTATGTTAGCGGGAAGGACATAAACATAGGAGCTGTGATAGCGGAGAAGCTTGCGTACTTCAAAGTTTCAGATACGAAGAGATGTGGGTTTGGAGCGGTTATCACACAGATCTTAAGGCATTGTGGAGTGTTTCTTCCACCTGTTGACAGAGTGGTGGATAAGAAGGGGATGTATCAGAACTTTTTCGACATGAGAGCACTCATTAGCAGCCACTACCTCACCGGCCCTTGGCGAGGAAGCATCGACAAGTCCGCCCCTCATATCTACCAGTTCCAGAACCAACAAGGGAGAGAGCAATTTGTCAAGCTACCCGATACCGCCATCACCGAGCTGACTGATCCAGGTGCTATCATATTTCTACCACCGCCTGCATCTCTCTGCACCAGACCCGCGACACTGAAGAAGAAAGGAGTCGCATCATCATCGACACACCAGCAGGCACCACATGATGATATAGAGGAGGAACCTGAAGATGAGGAAAGTCTTTTCCCCACGGATTTCACTCCGTATATGCTGCCACCAGCACCTCCCGCTACTGCATCCGCTGCTGAGATCAACGCTTGGTCGATCAAGAGCCATCAAACCAACAACTCCATACTGCTGAAGATGTGGAAGGGAATCTGCAACATTAAGAAGGGATGCGCATCACAGCCAGCTGTTTCTGGAGATAGCGATGACGACTCAGGCGCTCACGACACCGCTGCTGGACCTGAGGCAGCGGAGGACTCTGATGATGATGGAGCCTTGGAGAGGCGCTCCAAGAGGCGTACTGACCGCAACGCCTGATCGGTAATCTCTCTTGGAATTATTTTCACACCGAGACGGTGTGAAGTAAGTCTGGGGGAGGATGCTACTTATGTACCATATTGCTTTTATTTCTTTTATTTTCTTAGTTTATCGGATTTGATTGTGTTTTAAAAAAAAAAAAAAAAAAAAAAA